>NC_089763.1:2115006-2130006 GCF_040412425.1 Macrobrachium rosenbergii | reverse complement strand
TGAAAATAAGATTGGATGTCCCGTAGAGCACCTTTGCATAATACGGGACATAATGATGTACCTTTAAAAGAGCAAATTAAAATTTATATAGCTGAATAATCAAAGTGACAAAATTACAACGGTTAAAAGCTTCGTGGAAAGATTTTGCTCCAAATTGTTTGAGAGAGAGAGAGAGAGAGAGAGAGAGAGAGAGAGAGAGAGAGAGAGAGAGAGAGAGAGAGAGTTTGGTGTTGGGGGTATTGCAAGGAGGAGTTGATGACAGTGGTGGAAGTATTGCTATCAAACTGTACAATAATTAATTCCAGGCTTCATTTAAACCGACTTTATAACGAAACACATCACTGTAACGTCATGAACCAGCCGCTACAATGAGGAATTTCACATTTGAACGAAAAAAAAAAAAAAATGAAACTCCATCCAGCTTGTATGCTGGGGTCAGCCAACAGCTACTGCCAAGGCCTTGCTACTACGCATGAACGGATTGCAAATAATTTACACTTTCAAAGCATTTTGTTATGCCAAATCTATTATAAAATATTGTATATTAAATTTAAGACTTTGTAGCAATACATTTGAAGAATAATACGATTTATATTTGAAAACAATAACAGGTAGGTCTTACACTGGAAGTGATATATGGCAACGATTCCTTTCTAGTAGCGGTGGAAGGGTAGCTGAAACTTCATCGTGTTCCTATAGTTTCATGGCCTGTAGGCTTTCAGTGTTGTTTTATCGAGGTAATAAACAATTATATTAACAATGTTCATAAATTATGATAAAAATTCACGTAAATTCTGACCCAGATTTATGTTATAGGGAATTTGGATTTATTGTTGTATGTTAACCATACGTCTGACAGTGCATGGAATAACAGGTGGAGTGTCAGGAGAAAAATGAGAACTAACCAATAACAGTGAAGGCAAAGGTGACGTAAAAACGGAAGTTTCATTTGTTTAGTCTGTATTTATACGTCTGTCACGGGGTAGGGTTTTGATACACAAATACGCATAGACACTTAGGTATATTAAACCAGAACAATGAGGAACGTACATGAAATATGAGGAAATACTCAAGATTAATATAATTACACAAATAACACCTGTTCCCACCAATCAAATACAGCACAACCTTTACATAAATAGAACAATTTTTAACTTACGAATATATCACAGTTTTGATACTAAATGAACACTCTTTACGTATGTAGAACAAAATAAAGGTACAGTACCACCACAGAACAGCTGGAGAGAAGTTAAAGGTCCCGCAGTCTGAAAGCGAAGAAGACCAGTCACGGAGCCAATGAAGTAAACAGAAAACGAGAAGCAGCAAGGAGTCTCGAGACAAGGAAAGGAAGGGTGGTAGTGTACATAAACAAGCATTCTTTAACATATATGATTAATGCATATCATATCGGTAAATGGAAATATGGTTCGTAGCAGCTCCCCAGGGGTAAAAGGCGACTGAGAAGTGTCACGATCATCCATATTTGGTGGATGGCGAGAGACGCTTGAAGATGCCTAAATGTGAGGCAAGGCATCTGCAACTTTGTTTTCTGCTCCAGGAATAGGCTTTACTTTCACATTGAATTCCTGGATAATGAAAGACCACCCGAGCAGCTTCTTGTTATGGAGTTTGGCTCTTTCAAGGAATGACAGTGGCAAGTGGTCTGATAAGACTGTCACAGGAGTATTTCGAGGCAGATACACGTTGAAATGTAGAAGTGCAGCTATTACACCATAGAGCTCTCGCTCTACAGTAGACCAGTGCTGTTGAGTGGCAGAGGACTTTCTGGAAAAGTATGAAACAGGTAAAAAGGCTCTTACACATTGGGGCATTTCAAGATTGGATGGGAGGTTAATATGGTTTTTAATTGATTGAAAGAGTCTTGGCATTCTGGTGACCAAGTAAATTTTGCTTTAGCTAATGTAAACTCAAAGAGAGGTTTTGTAACAAGAGCAAAATTTTTACAAAATCTGCTGTAATACGCAGACATTCTAAGGAAAGTCTGTACTTGCTTATGGTTAGATGGAACTGGATACTCTAAGACTGCCTTTATGTTACTACATTTAGGTATGACAGAAGCACTACCAATTACATGACCTAAATAGTTAACTTTGGCATTGCCAAAACAGAATTTTGAAAGATTAATGGTCAAATTGTTTGTGTGAAGTCTGTGGAACAATGCTTGCAGTGTTTCAAAATGCCTATCCCAGCTGCCTGTTGCAACAACTAAGTCATCCAGGTAGGCATATACATCAAGATCTCTAATCAACTCATTCATCACACCCTGGAAGGCCGCAGGTGATTTACACATGCCAAATGGAAGAGCGTTGTACTGAAACAAGCCAAAAGGAGCAATGAATGCACTGATCTTACTAGCATTTTCAGTTAACTGTATTTGACAACAGTCCTTTAAGGGGTCTATTTGAGTTAAATATTTGCAGTTTCCTATATTGTCCAAGTATTCTAGGAAGTGGGCAGGAGTCCCTCTGTGTAACACTATTCACTCGTCTATAATCTGTGCACATCCTCACTTTATCATCAGCTGCAGTTTTTCACTTTCAATACAATAACATGGTTGAAGAATGGGATTTGTATTTGGGAAAAGCTCTATGTCATGCACAATAATATTACAATTACCAGGAATATCTGAACTTACACTTTCATATTTGAGTAACAGACTCTGTAATTGTGTCCTATGCTCACAAGTTAAAGTGTTCAAAATACTTAACTAAAGATGCAAGAATATCAGAGTTGGAACAATCTGTCCACGAAATGTTCAGGTCTAAGTGAATATACTTCTCATCGTAGTCTTTGCACACTTACTTCACAGGGATGTACAGTGTCATTAACTAACACTGAAGAAATCTTATGGTAAGATTTATTTAGGTTGACATGAACTAACTGGGTAGACTTCCTCCTGTCAGGGATAGAGATAACATAATTAAGTTTATTAATAACTTTTGTTACCTTATGTAGTCCAGAGAACTTATGTTTTAATGGAGATCCTGGAGTTGGAAAGTATACTAAAACATTGGCACCAACTGTGAACTTTCGTACTTTAGCTTTTTTGTTATAATTTGTTTTCATTTTCTCCTGCAAGGCTTTCAGATTATCACGGGCAAATTTATGAAAATTGTCAAATTTGTGTTTCATGTTTTGCGAGTACTTACTAACTGTAACAGGAGTGACTACTTCAACTTCACCAATTGAATTTTCTTTAACAACTCTCAGCACATCTCTCGACTTTCTACCAAGAAGCATCTTAAATGGAGAAACGTCATTGGACTCATTTGGGACAATGCGTATTACGAACATCAAGAAATCCAGATTTTCATCCCAATCCTTAGCAGATTCTTAGGCATATTTTCCAACACACCCTGAGACTGTGGATGATAAGCTGAAGAAAATGATTGTTTAATATTTAAGTCTTTCAAGACAGACTGGAAAAGATTACTTTTGAAACTTGTCCCTCTATCGCTCTGTAAGGTATAAGTTTTTTTTTTTTTTAGGAAAACATAAGACAGTAAATACTTTAATAAGATTTTCTGTAATCTTTTTGGCAGATGTATTAGAGAAAGGAATGGCAACTGGAAATCTTGTGGTTGGTCACTTTACAGTCAACAGATACTGATTACCTTTACGGGTTTTGCGCAAAGGTCCCACACAGTCTATTACAACCTTATTGAATGGTCCATGTGGAATAACAATAGTTTTTAATGGTGCAGGTGGTATCACCTCGTTGGGCTTTCCAGCTATCTGGCAGATATGACAACACTGTACAAAGCTTTCTACATAATTTTTCATTCCTGGCCAATAGAAATTACAAGATAGTCTGTGATACGTTTTACTTACCCCTAAATGAGAATCAGCACAGTGAGCAATTTCAAGAATCTTACTTCTGAGTGAAGATGGAATTACATAACCTGCTCACAGTCGTCTGAAACAAGCGAATTAGAACTCCATTCTCAATGTAGTAACAAGAAACTTTGTCAATATCTGATTTCTGCACAGCCTTTTCATATAAACTACTCAAACTACCATCTTCCTACTACAACTCAACAAAATTATCTTTAGAAAGCTTTAGCAAATCTAGTATATTTGAATGGTTAACGGAAACATTAGTTACATTTTTAGGTTGCTCATCAGTAGATCTCTTTGAGTGAGTTACTACACAGAGTGAATCAGCATGTTCAGGACTTTGTGCCTCTGGTTTATTGCATTTACCGTCAGGATTACAAATGATCACATTACACATTACTTTACTGCCTGCTAAATCATTACCAAGGACAAGATCTACATCAACAGAAATTTCATTATCAGTGACAGCAACTTAATAGTTTCATTAACGTAAGGGCAATCAAGATACACGTCAGCAATAGGCAATACTTTACTACTTGAAAAGTCTGAAACACCTGCATGTTCATCAGTGAATTTAAGATCAGGAACAAGATTCTTATGTATTATTATTTGACTGAGCAGCCCCTGTATCTCTTAGGATAGATACTTTCTTTGAACTGAGGAGACCATGTTAAACAAATTATTTGAAATAATCCATCTGATCAACAGCACAATGCAAACCAGATTTCTTAACCATTGGCTGTGATGATATTTTACCATACTGATTGGCTACTTTGTACAATTCTTTATTGTGTGGCCAGGCTGCTTACACTAAGCACAAGAGCTAATACCAGTTGCACCATCAGTAACTTTAGACTTATCAGGAATTTTAGGCATATTCTTATGAATGAAGCTATAGTTAGCAGCAAGATCTCCAGCTTTCATGGTCTTTGATCTCCCTCTCAGCTATATACTGTACATCGAAATACTGTAGGTGGGAGTAATCTCCAGTGGAATTCCTCTACGACTGCTGGATTAACTAATTCATTGAAAGTAGTGACATGTTCACTTGCGAGCCATTTCTTGAACAATCTAAGCTTCTGACTAACAAATTCTGTAAATGTCTGAGAAGCAGTCTTAAGGCCTGTCCACACTAGCGGGCATGCCCGTCAGGCATCTCCAGCTGTTTATATTTTCTCTTGCTTCTGAAGCAGTGTTACCAGACAATCGCATCGTTCTGGCTCCATACTCGGTTGGTCAGTATTGTGGAACGGGTTATGGGAATAGTGTTCGCCCGTCGGGCAGTGTCCGCTAGTGTGGACAGGGCTTTAGTGGCATTCCGAAACAATTGTCTATAACCCCCGCCGGTGATAGCATAAGAATCTAGAGTGTTCTGCTTTATAACCTTGTAACTTTCACTAGTTAAATTAGATACAACTTAATTGCTTTACCACGTAATTGAGGTTTACTTAACCATAACCACTGATCCACAGGCATTCTAGATTAGCAGCAATATCTTCAAAAGCAATGGAAAAACTTCCAACGTCTTTCTCATCAAAAGGGTACGAGCTTTCTTGCTCTGGACAAGTCAAAATGAATAGGCTGAGAACTAGAAATACCCAACTCCTAATGATGCTTTTCTACATCTATTTCAGCTTTTTCCTCTTCTAACCTCTTATTTAGCTCAGCTTCTCTAACCTTATATTCTAATTCCAAGTCCAAAAGCTTCTGCTTTTCCTCTAACCTCTTTCGAGAAAGATAATCTTCTTGTTCTTTGTTAACTTCTCTCTGCATTCTAGTTAGCACTAGTTCTTTATCTACTTTACTTTGACCTCAAATTAACTACCTGTTCTTCAGTAAAAACATCCTCATTTATATAGCAATCCAGAATGGAGTCTAGAATTTTACTTTTGAGCACTGTGTGGCTCACTTCAATACTAAGCTGACTAGCAAGAGATAGCAAGTCCACCTTCTTCGCTTGAGAAAGCAGAGAAAGTTTACCAGCAGGGTCTGTTACAAATTCAGATACACCAAAAGGCATTTTGGAGATTTTTACCCTGTCGGTACAAAATATCAGGACTTCAGGAGTAATTTATCAAAATGCAAAAGTATGAACTGCTGCCAGTTTATACTATTGTACAAGCATTCTTTATGAATAGGCAAGAATATTTAACATATCAAAGTTCGTCGTCGAAGTCGAGTCAGTGAAGGCATTGGTTATGACACTGAAAGTCACAGACTTATGGGCAACATCGTAACTGAAACTATTCTTCTGATAAAAATTACACTTAGATACATACGTTTATTCAAGGTATGCATATGCAAACACGAGTATGAGCGAAGCATTAAAAGACGAAATCACTTGTAAGAACTAACTTCAGGCGTTTCGAAAGCATTGTCTTGTGAAGACCGGTTGTTTGTACGGGATCAAACCGCTAGTCAAGACAAAAAAAATTACTTCAACGATAGTGACTTGGTTTAGGTTGCTGCAACAAAGATAGCTTAACAGTTTCCCTAATGACACTCACACACGGAGCAAGGAACTACACGAAGTGCCCATATAACTCTAAACTCGGCAATACTACAGGGGAACAAATTATTGCTAAGACGCCAACACGGCATAAATAACGGAGAACTTATTCTACCAGACTGGCAATCAGACTAACACTCAAGGAAAGCAGCCCCCATTTACACTTCAACCGAAAACTATGGCATTGCATAACAATGGTAAATAAATTTAGTTAACTATGAATGATCAACACTGATTACGAAAAGCCTTATCCTGATATTTGAATACCGAAAAAACCGTTTTATTCTATATACGGACGTGCGTGTGAAGTCAACATGATAAACACTTTCCGAGTACAAATGAATAAGTACCGAAAATAACAACTCGTTATCTTGGACAGGCCCCCAAAATGTAACGATTTCCTATGAGTTATAGTCTGGGAGTGGGTGAGGAGTCATTACACAAACACGCACAGACAATTAGAAATAATAATAAACCAGAACAATAAGGTGTTAAAACTTGGTTGGTTTGGAAGCAAAGATGATATCTTCATAATCAGTTGGCTTTTATTCACTGTAAGAATGTACAATACAAGGTTTACATGACGACAGAATAAGCCAAGAATGAAGAATTGGAGTTGCTAGGCTTTTTGGAGTTCCAGCAATCTGTCAAGCACACACAACAAGCAGTTTACTACCAATACGATACAGCCAAATACTTTTGAAAAAGATAATACACAAATGAATGCCACTACTCCTTTAAAGAAACTTGTAAGGACGGGATTGATCCCAGAGTGACATACTGGCTGGGTGTTGACTGGTTTATTGGTGGTTCCTTACTGAATGAATGTACAGAATCTTCGAAGATGTTGTTGGCCTGTGCGGGCAGTAAAGTAGCATCTACACACAGACAGGGAAAAACCGAGGTAAAGATTCGGGCATCTGTGTTTGTCGGCAGACAAACAGATGGCGATATTGAGAGACATAATAAAATTATAGTGATGAAACATATATCAATGGAAAGGCCTGGAAATTCTACATATGGCCAATTGCATGAGATTTGAGACAGACTAATGAATACAATGCAGTAGGATAATATATGTGAGATGGCGAGACGTTTGGCGTCTTCACAAACAGAAACATACATGCAGTTTGATACAGAAGATTCGGTGGAACATTATGAGTACATGATTAGAATGCTTGCATGGCAATGCAAGTAGTGGTGATTGTACATAAATTGAGACAACAAAGGTTAGGGAGAAACAGATGAAAATATTGTATGGTTGAAGTCGCATTCCGTCAGAGAAAGAAAACGAGATGCTCTTGTTGTGTCTTGTCCCCTCCGATGGATGATGAACACACAAACACACACGTGCGTTTGAAAGAGACGGCGTCGGAGCGACGGTATTTACAAACTCAATAAAAATATTACAGACCTGCAAATTAGGCATAAAGGAAAATGCAATTTTGCAACATCAGCGTTCATGACAACATCTAGTGTTTACGACAACGCTAGGCTCACAAAGAAAATGAAAAACATACTGAAGGTGGACTAAAATAACTGAACACCAACATAAGGAACGTAAATGAAATATCAAAAAATACTCAAGATATATGATTACACAAATAACGTCTGTTCCCACCAATCAAATACAGCACAACTCTTACATAAATAAAACAATTCTTAACTTACGAATACATCACAATTGTAAATACTAAGCAAACACTCTTTACATATGTAGAACAAAGTAAAGGTAGGCTACTGTAAAGTCCCTGCTCAACGCGTTCTCTACGGAGAACATCCCGTTTTCTGCGGTGCTTTCCGCGACCTAAGGTCGAGCGGAATATATATTTATCATTTCAATTATAAACTATGTATATGTTGTCTTTCCAAGCAATCATTTATTATGTACAAGTAACAAGATATTTCATATATCAGACATTGTTTATCATTATGTTCTCTGTATAAACCTATCCTGTTTTTAAGGAACTAGTCTGACTTCAGGTCACCTGTAAATCTTTGTACCAGCAGTCTCTGCGCACTACTCAGACGTCCGCATCCCGCTTTATAAGCAGCTATTTTTTATCAATAAATCAGCAGTACCTGTCTCCCTGCTCATTATTTCGCACCTCTCTCACAGTACCACCACAGAACAGCTGGAGAGAAGTTAAAGGTCCCGCAGTCTGAAAGCGAAGAAGACCAGTCACAAAGCCAATGAAAGTAAACAGAAAACGAGAAGCAGCAAGGAGTCTCGAGACAAGGAAAGGAAGGGTGGTAGTGTGCATAAACAAGCATTCTTGAACATATATAATTAATGCATATCATACCAGTAAATACACATATGATTCCAGTAAATATACATATATGTTCATTATATATATATATATACATATATATATTATATATATATATATATATACACATATATATATATATATATATATATATATATATATATATATATATATATATATATATATATATATATATATATATATATATATATATATATATATATAAGTGAATCCCACAGGAAAATGACAGGCAGAAGTCCAGTACCAAGGGCTTTCACGTTTATTAACGTACCATCTGGGCATCGTTTGTGCCCAGACGATGCATTAATAAATGTGAAAGTGCTTGGTACTGAACTTCTGCCTGTCATTTTCCTATGGGATTCGCTTATACACTGAATTCACGTGCATCTACTGTGATGTTTTAAGCATATATATTTATATATATAAATATATAAATATATATACATACATGTATATATATATTATATATATATATATATATATATATATATATATATATATATATATATATATATATATATATATATATATATATATATATATATATATATATATATATATATATATATATTTCAGTGGATGGAACCTCTTTCCAAGCCACCTCACCCATTTTACATCTGTAACGTAACTGAGAAAGAAATAAAATTCATTTCAATTGTTTTAATTACTGGAACTGTGGGTTCCCCTCGACCCTTCATAAACTCTCTCCTTTATTCCCCAAAATGGTTAAGCCTAACCCTTCTCTCTGTTCAAATGACTACCTAAGGCCTTGTTTCCAGGTGACCTTTGTACCTTCTTGGTGTCAAGCAGCGGGCAAAGGAGGAGTCAACAAAAAAGAGAAAGTCTGCGCTGCCCACCATGTTAAAAATCATGCACAAGGCTAACTGATGCCATGTGGTCATGTAGAAAACGTGACGAAGATCGATCTTTGCGCCACTTACCTAGACGCAGACGCGTAATCTTCGATGCAACAGCAATCGAGAGTTAGAAGAGCACAGAATGCCACCGAGGACAGATGACTCTACCTTTGCCTGACCCTTGAACCTTCCATGAGTTCTACCCCGAGGTTCGAACCAGTATGCTTTTGTAGTGGCATTTCCTTTAATTCCCCTCTCCGTTACCAACGCCCTATTGGACAAGGACACCGTCATTTTGATGAAGGTCATTGGCGTAGAACATTTATCCTTTGTAGAATTCATTCATTTAGCAGGCCCTTATTATTACCTGCCTAGTAATCTGTCATTCGTCTGATCTGTGTTTTGTTATGTAAATATAAATAGTTAAGAGAACCCTTGAGCTTAAGTAATCCTCCCTCACATGAAGAAGGCCTCAAGTCAAAGTATTTTTTCCTTGCTTGTTTGTCTACAAAGTTGCCCTAATATTGAGTCAGATGTGTAATAAATACAGTAGATTTCTTAATAATGTAAAGAACCTGCGTTCATCCGTTGCACCCAGAATCAAGTAAGTATCCCTCAGACATTCGTTGCAACTGCCGTACCTTGCCGAGTGTGCAATTGCTTTGCAATTATCAGCAGAATAGCAACTGCTAAGCTGGTCTGCATAATTAGAGACGACCCTGGTATCATACCCCCTCCATTTTAAGCACATGAGAAGAGCCAGTTCCACAGTGTAAGTATTTTGTTTAGATTTGTGCTAGGTGCGAAAAGTGACTGCAATCAGTGTTAGGTAATTGATAGACCATGTGCGTGCCAAATTAGTTCATGAGAGGAGACAGCTTATTAACCATTCCACGAGAGTTTTGTGCTATCGCATGTTAGCTGCATGTTTTAAGAATAGAGAGCTAGGGAGCAACTCAGTTGAGGAGTTGATAAAAAGGAATAGAGCCACTATTCCTTCGTCCATGTGATAAGGACAATTTGAAAGTCCCAAATTCCCAAGGCTTTGACTCCAACTATTTTCGCATTGCTGGATTTATCCATCCCTGATCTCTCTCTCTCTCTCTCTCTCTCTCTCTCTCTCTCTCTCTCTCTCTCTCTCTCTCGCTTGATTGATAGGAAAAGTTAGGAAGTATTTAGGAATTTAAATTTCCACCTTCAAGACAGGAGAATAGTAATTCCGACACAGAATCTTCAATTCCAGGCCACGAGGACCCATTCCCTAACTGTCTGCCATCTTTAATTTTGAGTTCCATTAGAAATTCCATTGTTATAAAAACTGCATGCACAGTGCTCATATATAAATCCCTTTCTTTCTCTCGGTAATTTTACCCATACATCCGTGCACCTCACCGCATTTTGAGAATAATAAACTTTTAATTCCTTAACTGAGTCGGATATTCCTCGGCGAACTCGTAGTATTCCTGTAAATTTATTTTTTGACGAATATATCAGCGAGAATTCCCTCTTTCATTCATTACTGTGGGAGCATCCCAGCATGGGAAAAAGGGTAGGCCCAGGCAAATGGCAGGCATGTGGTCAAGAGACCAACACCGCCCCTACCCCGCCTGACTCATTCTTTGTTGGCAGATGTCATGAGACCAGAAGTAAACATTGGAGTACTATTATTAGTCACGTGCGAGCTAATGTTGTTTTGATGACGGAGAATAACAATTTCTTTCCTTCCCCACACATAACCTTTCGACAGTCCGGATTGCCCAGTGCATGTTATAAGATTAAGCATTTTTGTCTTACTTTCGTGCGTTGAAGATTTTAATATTCGATAGGATCGATGTACTGTTTTCATTACGCCACATTCAAAATTATTTAAGAGCAAAGAAAATTTTCTGTACACACCACAAGTATATAAACCTGTAAGACCTTTTTTTTATTAGTTCTGCAGCGTCTCTCCACACAATAAAATATACATAAAGGCTTATGTTAGGTTGGACTAAGTTTTCGTTCATTAAGAACCCCTGAGTCTTTTTAGACACCCTGAAATTTGAGTCCTTTTCAGACAAATTGAGTCTTTTAGACACCCTGAGGTTGTCTTATTCAGACACACTTAATTTGTCTTCTTCATATACGTTCTTCCGAACAATTGAACAACTGAAATTTGTCTTTTTCAGACACCATTCGTTCTGAACAACTTCATCACCCTGAATTTCATCTGCAGGCATACTAATTTTGTTCATTCCGAACCATTGAGTCTTTTCAGACACCCTGAAGTTTGTCTTATTCAGACATACTAATTTTCGTTCATTCTGAACAACTGAGTCTTTCCAGACACCCTGAATTTTTGTCTTATTCAGACATAGTAATTTTCGTTCATTATGAACGACCGAGTCTTTCCAAACACCCCCAAATTTAAGTCTTTTCAGACAACTTGAGTCTTTTCAGACCTCCTAAATCTGTTCATTTCGAACAATATTGAGTCTCATCAGACATATTGAACCTGTTCACTCGAACAGCCCTGAGTTTTTTCAGACATATTGATTTTCTCATGGGTCACGCCCATATAAACATTATCTCAACTTGTCTGCGACATCCAGAGCCCAGCAAAATGAGGACTTCAACATTTATATGTCCGCTGGAAAGGACATGGGACTGTCAGGACAAGCCCTGAGGGAGTGTGTCCAGGAGAGAGTAGATGATGCCATGGCAGAAAGAGGCAGAAAGACAGGAGAAGGAGAAAGAAAGAATAGCCCAGGAGAAATGAGAAGAGGCAGAAAGACAGGAGAAGGAGAAAGAAAGACAGGAGAGGGAGAAAGAAAGAGTTCATCAGCTTGCAATGGCAGCTCACGATGGGCACAACACACCAACACCCTCTCCTCACTCAACCCTCAGCAGTGTAGGCACCCTCATAAGAAAATGGGACGAAGCCGAGCCTGAAGCCTGGCTTGACCATATTGAAAAGGTCCTGATGATCTGTCAGCCCTCTACTGAAGAAGTGTCTCTGATCCTGGGAAAGCACCTTGAAGGAAAGGGTGCCATTGCATTCAATACTCTCCCCCCTGAGGATCAAGGAAATCTTGCCCTTGTCTGCCAAGCCACCATAAAGGCTTTTGAAATAACTCCCAACTGTTGGAGGAAAAGGTGGAGAAATATGCCCAAGGAATCAGGCCAAACCTAGTCTGAATGGATCTTCAAAAACACCCAGGCCCTAAAACGATGGCTACAATCTCTGAAAGCCACTAGTGTGGAGGATGTCCTCGAACTCTTCCAGCTCAAGGACTTCTTATTTTATGTGCTGCCAGCTCTTGCCACTCATCTATGCGATAAGTGCCTAAGACAGTGGTTGAGTGCTGCCGTTGGGCTGACATATGGGATATGCATCATCCCCATCTTAGTTCCCGTGGACAAAAATTATATCCCTCCTCGCCTGCCTCAACCAACTCCCAGCAACCTCACAAGAATGGGCACCCCCATAAGAAATCCATATGTGGGTATTGTAAGAGAACAGGGCACCCCACTGAACAGCCAGAAGACCCCTCTCTGTCCACAAATGGGACAATGCCAAAGGGTAAAAGGCCTGCTCCCTCCAATGGGACAGTGCCAGGTAAAGATTATAGTTGGACTTATTACCCCGCTTGCAAAGTCTATGGGCACTCTGCCCAATGGGTAAAATGCCCTAATAATAATAAGTCGAGTATGCCTGCCCTTGCCTTGGCAGTCACTGACCCAACATCCTTAGGTCCTCCAGCCCAGGCTTCCATTTATGTGGCACTTCCCCGAGGTAGGTGCCCCACCAGCCAGGTCAAGGCATTTGATGATTCTGGCTCACAAATGTACCTCATAAGGGAAGACAAAGTTCCCTGTGGAGCTTCCATTAACAGACATAAACTCTTCACGATTGAAGGTATCAACCACTTTAAGATGATACTTCCAACTGTCAAGAGGGTCATGAGACCTCACAGATCTGAAATCTGCAACCTCGCAGTAGCCAGGTACATTCCTGGAGGTTATGACTTCCTCCTGAGACAGGACTTCCAGTCCCCATCTAACTTACAGCAATCCAGAGGTCCACTTCCCCCAAATCAAAAACCTGCATTTGTTCCACTGCCAGTGCCATCTGAGTGCAGTGTGCAGTGGCAAACTCCATCCATCCTGAACGACGGGCAAATACCAAATCAATTTTTAGTGCCTGGCCCTGCCTTAGTGCCAGTGCCAGAGCACGTCCGCAATCTCCATTCCAGAGATCCCAGCCTTGGCTCCTTCTCTTCTCCCAGCTTGGCTCTGCTACCAATGCCGGTAATAGAGACTGATCCTTCCGACCACAGCAGAAGCTCACCCAAAGGTGTGGCCTCGCAACCCATACCTGAGTTTGCCACTCTTACCTGCGAGCCCCTCACACAGCCCCCATGACCGCTTCCGCTGTCTCAATCCGCCGCAGACACAACAGTGAGTAAGGATTCTGCCATGTCTCAATTGTCCGATGAACTCAAGGAACTGCGATGGATCATGGTAAAGCTTGTAACAAGGGTCCCTGCGTCAGCTGTCAAAGAAGCCAACATAGGTGGCACTCAAATACCCTCCCCGGGCTCAGTTCCAACGATTCCCAAACCAAGACAAACCACCAAGGTAAGACAGGTTAGTGGAGGAAATACCATGGGCATGGATAATTCCAGGTAGCTTAAAGAGAGCCCCTGAGCTCTCCTGGCATCCGTGCCAAACTGGCACAGCACCATCCCTTTTCCCTACGAATACGTTGGCACCTCTATTCAGGAGAGAATGTTAGGGTCCTTCACCTATTTATTTTCCTTATAACTCTATCCCTAATTCTTTTCCTTTAATATTTCCCTTCCCTCCCTTACTTTTGATTATTATTTTTATTATTATTTTATGCCTTACCAAGGCCCCATTTTACTTTAATCCCCTATGCCAATGCAGAGCGCCATTGACAGATATGATAACTATATAAGTCCTATGACTTCCCTTTCATGCCTACCATCGCGTGATGCAATTAAAATACGATATGCCATCGCCATTAGTTATTATTATATGTGCCAACTTGGCGCATCGCCATTGTTGTGGATACTGGCAAATGATCCTGCCGGAGGAGTCACGCCCTCTAGCTACCTTTGCGATCTTCTTGGGCTAAGAATGAACCTAGCTGTTTTCCATTGGCTAAGGAATGTAATTTTGGCATATTTATTCATCGTCTTTTTTTTTCAATTATTGATTACTCTGAATCTGTCACCTATTCTCCTATTCTTTGTGTGAATCTCTGTAATAAATTTCGAGTCTCAGACCCATGACCTTGTGTTTATAGTGCCGAATGGCACTGAGCCATTGCTCAAGTATTTCGTGGAAACACCTAAGCCCACATTTACCTTATTGTAATGCCTCTTCAAGGCAAACTAACTGCATGTGTGCAAAGTTCATAACTGATTATTATTAAGAGTGCATGAAGAATCTCTAGAATTAACCTAGCATTAAT
>NC_089763.1:2007506-2110006 GCF_040412425.1 Macrobrachium rosenbergii | reverse complement strand
GGAGTGTGCCTCAGGGTTCTGGCATTTCTAATAGAACTCCTCGATGGAGTTTTTTGAGAGTTTCTAGGAACTGGCAGAATTTCTGGAGGGCTGAACAACAAAAGGGGAAAAGATGATGGGTGTTTCCTGTCATATAGGATTTCTGGCTGATCCCCTAGACCTGAAGCCAATTGTGAAAGGGTCTGTGCATGGTGTTGGTGTCTCTGTATTTATTGATACTGGTGTGTCTGTTAATTTGATGAATTATGATTTATATCGATTGATGTTTTCCGAGTTCAGTTTGAGGCCTACTGAAGAGACAGTGTTTGATGTTCAAGCAAATAGGTTGAGTGTTTTGGGTTGCATGGATGTTTGTTTGTTCCTGGGAAGTAAAGTCTTTATGGAACCATTTTTGATTTTACGAGGGGCTGCTTTGGGGAATACATTGTTATTGGGTCATCCAGCGAGCAGGCGAAACAGAATCTTGGTTTTCCATAGGTTTGTGAACGGTTTTTCCACCCTGTCGTCTCCATTGACAGATGTGTTGAGGGATGACGTACATTGTGTGTGGGGTAAGAGACAACAGTTGGCCTTTCAGAAAATTAAAGAGGCTTTAAAGAGTCCCCCGGTGCTGAAGTTTCCAGATTTTGAGCACCTTTTCATGTATGTGACAGATAACAGTCATGATGGCAAAGGAGCTTGCCTTATACAGAAATTTAAGGGTAAAAACTCTAATACTGTCACCTAAAGAAGTGCAGCATTTATAGATATGACTTAAACGCTGTTGAATGGAGATTAACACACTGTCACTGGGTGAGGGGATTAGGACTAGAAGCGAACAGTGCCACACGGTTGGGCCCTTCTGAGGATAGGATCTTTCTGTAAGGATAAAAGGGAAGGATGTGATGTCATCATGGGGAAGATGGAAGGATAGATAAGGATATGAGGTTCTCCTGCAGACAGCTTGCCTTGATGGAAAGACTTAGTCACCTCTCAGTCAGAGGACATTGCTAGCAGGTGCATCCTCGACGAGACACAGGGAACAAAGAAGGAAAGCACCCAATCCTTTGACCATCTACCCCCAGAGCCTTCAAATAGGGGGGGAACTTCTTGCTGGATGTCCCACTGGTCATCGACTCTTGACCCCCTTGTTTTCAGGCCTAGTCTTGCTTTCCCCTCCCTTGCTTTGGGTAGTGCCAAGTGGCATTAGTGATTTGTGGAGGCACCTGGAAATGAGACCCCAAGGAGTGTAGTCTGGTGTAGGATGGGTGGATAGGTGGGTCATAAGTTTTTAGATAAATTGGTGTGTAGTTAACTTGAATTGCCAATTAGAATGAAGCAAGTGGGCTACGAGGCAATAATATGACACAATGGCACGCATTACTAATCTAACCCAACAGTGAACTAGAGCAGCAACATACATGATGCAAATTCATTGAGTTCACATGAAACATAAAACAAAGGAACAAGCCACAACATGCAAATAGCAAAGTAAATACATAAAAAAAATGTGTAAAATATAATAAATGGGGCCAAGTTGGCTCCTCAGTTTATGAAGTTGGGGGAACCACCAGGGCTCATAACAAGATTTTTTTCCATACAATCTGAATTAACTAACTGCCTATGGCTGTGGGTTGTATGTACATGGCACTGTGTGTTGGGAACTAATGCTGGGAGAGCACATATGCTCTGTTACTTTTCGTGCCTGAGGTGCCCAACCTCCCAGTTGTGGTCCTGGGGTCTAAGCCCTTAGTATGTTCAGCCTTCCAGTCACCTCTTGTAGGAAGCTCTGGAGTGGCTGCTTTTGAGTTAGGATGATGACTTCTCAAAGAGATGGGAAGGCCAAACTCTGTCCTAGGTCCAACAGAAACCCTTGTGAGATCTTCCACGGTAGGTGCCACAGAATTGATGGCATCTTGGGGAACTTTAGGAGTGACAGTTAGATGTTAACCTGGCATTACACCTATACTAGTTGCAATTGCACCAGTGTTCAACAGGCCCATGTGCTGCATATGGCGTAAGGCTGGGTCAGACACGGATGGGAAATTTACAAGAGAGTTCACCTGGAATAGATTAGCACAAATTGGCACTATCGTGTAACTGCTGGCAATGGGCAAAGATTTGCCATTTGCAAAGCTGGTGGCGCAAGCTCTGATGGGAAAGGACTTGCCATTCTTTGGCTTGTTCAATGGGAAACTTGCAGCACAGGTGCTGGGTCTAGCTGTGCCACTTCACTTGGGAAAGGACTAAAGTCTGGTGCTGGAAGAGGGTCTGCTGCCTTGAAGGAATGTTCTGTGACTGGCGCATCAGGGTCAGTTGGATCTGTTTCTGGAACTAGAGTGACACTTGCTTCTTCATGCAGACTGGGACTGTTACTATGGGAGAGAAGTCTTCCTTTTGTTCCTGGCGTGTGTAACTTACAGGCTGCTCTGGAGGGAGATGCACACTGGAATATCCTACAATAGGAGGTGGAAATGCCCTGGATGCAGGAGGAGTAACTCCCATATAATGACTCTGAGAAAGAAAACCTAGAGGTGGCTGGGAGGTGTGAACTGGCTCGAAAAGCAATGAACCACTGCTATAACCACCTGTGGAGGTGATGCCTAGAAGGACTGGTGATTTCTCTGCTGGCACTGGCGGAGAGTCATGAGCATGCAACTGATCTGCAGTTTGTGTGGGATGCTCAGTGTGCTGATGAGGGAGTGTCGGTGGAGTAATAGGTGTACTACCACAGTTGAGAAGCGTTAGATCTGAGGCAGGAAGAAGGGGCCTAGCATGATTCTCACGGGCACCAGCTTCCACTTGGTGTGTTAAACTTACTATGGCTTTGCCTTGGGGTATAGCTATACCATGGCCATTCGTCAGGTCACTAGTAGCTGAGTGACATGATTGGGTTTGCTCTGGTGAAGTAGGACTATGCTCTGCATCTGCTTCACTCCTGGTCATACCAACTGGTTGCTTGCTCAAGGTAGTGCTGATACAGATCCTCAAGTTGCAAATCTGAGGGGCCACCCAGGCCTGGGAGAGCATTACTTTTCTGTTCGAAATCTTTAGCACTGACCTCTCCAGTATTGGAAACAGAGATGGGTTCCCCTGGAATACAAGGGACTTCAGTGTGTCAAAACCTGTTCAGCACTATGGGTGTCCTGTAAAGGACCAGAGGATTCTTCATCCTGAAAGATTGGGGCTGCTTTGCTCTTGTCAAGGATAACATACAGGCCTGCCTGGAGTACAGGATTCTCAGGCACTGGCTCAGCCAAGGGAGAGATGGAAGCCACTAGAGCAGAGGGACTCTCTGGTTCAGGGTCGGAGGCAGCCATGCACTGGAGGGACACATGCTGATACTCCTTTAGGAGGTCTTGGCCTAGGAGAAGGTCATAACCTTCATGTGCTATGTCACTCATGATTCCCAGTTGGCACTGCTGGTCGAGATGGGGTGTGGTCACCCTCAACCCAATAGTGGGGCGGTCCCTCATGATTCCATCAATCCACCTGACAGTCATACATTCATCCTCCTGGACTTAGGCACCAGCGGGCACCTGGTGCCATGAGATCAGGGAAATGTCCATGCTGTTATCCTCAAATGCTCGGATCTCCTTCAATTGGAGCAACTGTGATTTCCCCTTCGGCGGGTTGCCTGCAGGGCACGTCGTGAGTGGAGATGGAGAGGACGACTTGGGTGGGAGCAAGGGGTTGTTTGGGACAATCTGGCCAGTTCTTAGTGTGTCCTTTGGTGTTGCAAGTCTTGCACTATGCATTAGAATAGCCCCTACTTGAAGCTGTACCCTTAGGTTTGGGCCTGGGTTGCTGATTGGAGGGTGCAGCTGCCGGCATCTCTGCTTCACCCGGCAGTCAGCTTCTGAGTGGTTAGATTTCCCGCAGTGGCCGCATTTGGTGGGGGAAGTTTGGGGGAAGTTTGATTTTGCTTGGGCTTAGGCTTACCCGATGGAACAGAGATGGTGGGTGGAAAACAGTGCTGCGGGACCCTCAGTCGGGCCAAACAACCTTGTACTCATCAGCATGCTCACAGCAGGCCCTAAAGGTGGCTGGCTTCTTCTCAGTTATGTAGAGGGAGAGTGCCGGTGGGGCATTCCTATGGAAGTCCTCAATTTTGACCAGCTGTTGGAGGTCCTCAATTGTAGTGCATTTCGTAGCCTCAAGTCAGAGAGCGTAGAGCCTATCCTTCTGAAAGGCCCAGTCAGCCCAAAGTCTCCTTGTCGATCGACTTGCAGGGCGGAATGAGCAGCCTTCCCTTTTCCCCGCATATGCTTGGCCAGGAGTAGGGCCTTCATCTCCTCTGCTACAGCACACGTCTGGAACACGGACTCCACTTTGTTTAGCCACCTCATGGGATTCTTGTCATCCCATTGAGGAATGAGCATGTGGACAGGCAAGGAAGGTGAGCCTGGTGCACTTTGAGGACTGTTGGGTTGAGCTTGCTAGGCGTGTGAAGATTTGAGTTGGGCCAGTTGGATGTTTTGTTCTTCATCTTTAATTTGTGCTCCTGCCATTCCTTCTCTCTCTCTTGCTAGTTTTCTTTTTCTTTTCACTCTATTTTCCTCCACTCCCTGGCCTCGTTCTGGGTTTCTCAGACAAATTCTTGCAATGCTGTTCTCTCATAGCCAAGCCACTCTCCCAGTTCCACTATAACCTGACCCTCCGCAGTGGCCATTTTGCTAATCCCCTCTAAAAATAGTTAGTAAGGGTGATGCTGGCCGTGCAAGAAATTATGTGGAAGGGAAAGACACTCTAGCCAATGCAGAAGTCACACAGAAGCAAGGATAAAGATGGAGCTGTGCAGAAACTCACAATAACAGGGAAATTCACATGAAAGAGCTTACACTGTGCAGGTGTGCAGATGACAGGAATACACAACGAGCAATGTCCCTGTGAGCTACAGTAGCATAATGGCCTAAAGTAGGAATCACAGCAAAGGGTGTACCTGCTGTCTATCTAGAACAATCGTGCAGAAGCAGGAATCACAGCAAAGGGTGTACCTGCAGTCTATCTAGAACAATAGGCTGGAAGCAGGAATCACAGGGAAGGTGAAACCTGTAGTTTATCTAGAACAATAGGCCAGAAGCAGGCAGGAATCACAGTGAAGGGTGTACCTGTAGTCTATCTAGAACAATGGGCCAGAAGCAGGAATCACAGCAAAGGGTGTACCTATAGGCTACCTAAAGTAACGGGCCTGTGTCAGAAATACACAACAAGTGGTGCATTTGTAGGCTATACTAGAATAATACCTGGAAACAGGGATCACAGTGAAGGGTGTACCTGTGGACTATCTAGAATAATAGGCCAAAAACAGTTATCGCAATGAAGGTGGACCTGTAAGTTACTTAAACAGTGCCTGAAAACAGGGTTCACGTCGAAGGGAGAACCTGTAAGTTATCTAGAACACGGCCTGCAACAGAGATCACATCGAAGGGTGAACCTGCAAATTATCTAAAACAGAGCCTGAAAGCAAGGATCACGTTGAAGGGCGAGCCTGTAGGCTATCTGGTTATTTCTCTTGAGAACAGGAGTCACATCGGAGGGTGAACCTGTAGGCTTTCTTGCTATAGGGTTTTTGTTCTGTTTTTTTTTTCTTAAAGTATCCTTCACCGTGAGGTGAAGCGTAATTTATAATTGCATAGGAGATGCTTTGATTTAAGCATGCAATGGATTAAATGCTAACGAGCTACTCTGCAATCGAGCTAACGTTTTGCTTCGCTTGAATGATTAACCTCAATGATTTATCCCTTCACTATTTTATCAGAAAGATCGTTCACCACTCTAAAAAATGAAAATGGAATATCTGAAATATTTCTCTCTCTGAGGTTGATTGATTTACAATGTACAAGAATTAATTCCTTTAAGCATTTATGTATGCCTATCCCATGCTTATTACATTACCTGTTCACTAAGTGCTAAGTACTGTTTAGCTCTGAGGAAAAGATTCTTTCGAACTGTTTTAAACGCGTGTCCAATCGATTCCACTAGCAAAATGAATGCTAACTGAATTCATGCGCCCTAATGCATAAATTTACAGCATGCACGAACAGCCTAACAATTTGTGATTACGTAGAGACGCGTCTCAACTAGATTCTGAATTTCCCATGTTGAAATTGCGTAGGGTTTGGGCATGAAAACCTGACTGTGGCTTTGATTTAATGATGAATGCATGCTACTGAGATGAGCTACTCAGGCTTGCTCTTTGTTAGGCTCGCACATGCTTGTTATGTTCATCAGATTTTCTTATATTATGCTTACTTTCAAATCCAAGAATAAAACATACATTAAAAAGACAGTTTTTCAAACACCGTGCTAAGACACAACCGCTTTGCACTCTATTCAACTTGTGACCTAGGGTTGTCTTGACTTGGAACAGTTTGCTACTCTGCGAGCGGGTTTTTGTGTTTTTACGATACAAGCGTTTATGGGAATTTAATTCCTATCTGCCCTGTCTATTAGCATGCAATTCTAACTAGGATCTTTGATAGATTTTAACAAGAAATATAAAGTTTTCTTGGGCTGTTTTGCTTACACGGTTCAGTTGTAATACCATTTACTTAAAAAGAAATCAAGGTTCATCTCATTGCTAAAGACAGCAAGAGGAAGTTTTATGTTTTATTGCAACAATTCCAGTAAGCTACTTTAATTGATTCTGGCTACCACCTTAATATCGAAATATCCATTTTTTCTACTATGTATTTATGAGCATTGCGCATCATCAGTCTCCAGTATTTGGATCAAGAAATCAAATACATAAGAAAAATAGGAACAGGTTTATGTTACCCCTCACATATACTAGATATTTGCTATAATACAGACCACAAAAAGTTTTATTGTGAAAGTAACATGGAGAAGGAAACCCCTAAGAACATTCTTAGCCCGTCTTATTTTATTGGTTTTGAAACCATAAATTCATTGTTAAAATCTTTTAATGGCAACCTTGTTTTTGCTATGATAACACACTAAAAGGAATGTTAATAAAAAGTAGCCCTAAGGAAAGCAACAACATAATATATAAAATCCCATGCTTGGATTAGTCTTATTTTTATATAGGACAATCCAGTAACAATTTACAAGTGAGAATTAAGCAGCTTAACCCTTAGTGGACGGATTGAGCTTCAGTGTGAAGTAAAGCAGGTTTGGTTAGGTGGACGGATTGAGCTTCAGTGTGAAGCAGAATTACGCACCACTGTTATGGTAATAATGATTTGAAACAAAGGTGCCAATACTTCTATATGCTATAAATTCACTAATGGCAACTTTTATACAGACGTGAGAGTTAGGCCAGTATCAGTAATGCTTGTGACTTCAAGGGGGAAGGTACTGCATCTCTCTCTCTCTCACATGAGTCTTTTTGTAAATTTGCTTGTAAATATACGAAGGGGTTGCTGTTGTTTTTTTGTTTTTGTCTTTTACAATAGTACGTCGGTTGTAAATGTAATTTTACAAAGAAAATTGCAAAGAAATATTAGAAAAAGTATGTAAAAGTAAAAAAAAAGTTACTGAATCTTCCTTCTCGTAAATTTACGTGAATATTATACAACAAATATACAAGAAATTTGTTACTGCTTTCATTTCTTATCTATTTTGATATTGTGTGAGCAGTAATAATAATTTTACAAAATCCAAAAAACTTATTTATTAGAAAAAACATATATAAGTTGGTAAAATTTATGATTGTCTTGTAAATGAGACCCCACAAGGGGTTGTAAATAGTCATTTTCAACTTCTCGTGGAAGGTAGGGAAAATTTTTTAGAATTTTTTTTTATTTATACAGTGTGAATGTACGTGTCATTCTCTTTCCATTGATGTGATTTTTTTATTTTGCCGACCTCAAAGTTTCCCCAGTCTGGGGTGCTGCACATTGATAAATTATGCCGTCCCTTAAGGGTTAAGTATTCTGTCAAAATTGGACAGACACCTAATGCAAAATTTATTCATTTAAGTGAAAACTCACACAGGATCAATTGGACTGAAAGTTTAGTGATTGCCAGATCGAAAGATTTCTCTTCATGAAATCTTTTAGAATCTGCAATTATACAGCTTACTTCCAGCTGTAATTTCAACCTTTTGGACTCCTGTAATAGTAAAATGTTCAAGAATGACCTTATAGATAAAATCACTGGCTAAATTACTAATTAGTTACATTATATATGTTTTCTATGTATTTGTATGTTTAAATGTTCATTTCGCAAAAATTCTTATTGTTTACCAAAAGGAGAAAATGTGTTGTACTTTTATAAATATGTAATCAGTTTATTCATTGCAAGGTCTCTTTGGTGGTTAGTCTCTTCCACTGTATAATCCTTCAATTGACTCCTCCTTGTTATTGAGCCAGTTGGCCTAATACTTTGTAAAACCTCTAAAAAGATTTACCTTTGTTTTGGTAGGTCCACTAATTCTTCAACTGTGTTGGATTCCAGGTGCATCTATTCCTTATAATCCCCTCCTCAGAGATATTTGTATGTTATTTGTCCATTATATGAGCTTTCTTGTAAACTTATTCTTATATTTTTTATCAGTCAGCTAGTAAAAACTGCTGTGTCAAAGGCCTAGCAACCACTTTGTTGTCTCTTTTTTCCCCCATAGCATTTGCCTTTATTTATGCATTCATCATGTTCCATATCTTTGTGAATCACTTATACATACATACATGCATACATATACTGTATATCTTCATGATATTGCCTTGTAAAATGTATAGCATTCCATGATTTTGATATATTTACTATTCTAGTTATAATGTGTTCTGTGTAATAATAATAATTGTTGCAATTCGTATGTAATGTAGTGTCAAATCTCAAAAGAGTTAGTGATTTAGATAACTTAACAGCGTAATTTAGAATTAGTAATACGTTTTAATAATAACGTAGTATGTGATCATGTATTTTTTCCCCCAGCAACAAGTGTTCTGTACTTGTGATTTTGTATGTCGTGTTTTGGTTTGGTTGTCATCGCGAAAGATAAAGCATTAACAAGCAAGGAAATGGCAATTGAGTCATGAAAGGTTTTGTCTCATATGAGAAAAAGACGAATGATTTCACAATGTTTTGTGAACTGTTCTGAAAACCAACTTTGGTTCTTTGTCTTGTTTTGAAAGCATGCTGTTTGTGACTGGCCGGTTGCCGTCTGTTTTCATCGTGTTGAGATTTCACTGAGAGCTTCGTCCCATACGATTTTCTGGTAAACACATGTGCCTTTTTGAGACTAAATACACATACCTCGATCGATTATGTCATGTTTTGTAAGATTGCATTGCTCTCATCATGTATTCTGACGCGTTAGTTTTGGCCCCGAAACGTTTTTCCCAAGTAATGACGTGATCTGATTATTTCGTTTCTAACTGGAATCCAAAAATTTCCTCATTCTGATTTTAGAGACCGTTCATGTGGTTCCCTCTCTCTCTTTCTTCAAAAGAGAGAAATTATTAACATAAAATATTTGTGTGGTCACTGGTATTAGTCTTGGCTTTTGAGATCTGAATGTAGGAAAAGTGTGTAACGGCACCTGTCAGAATTGTGTTTTGTGAATCTCAAGCAGCTGCATTTCAGTTGATTTTACAAAAGTTTTCACAAGCTTGTGCAAGGTAAAGTGAATTTTACTTATTATCACCAGAGTATAATAAGGTATGTTAGGGAAATTTTGCCTCAGTGAAATTGTTATTGGTGAATCTTTTGTGTATTTTTGTGTGTTTTGTGTTTGCTATCTCTTGATTTTTCACATTTTATATATTGGTGATTTAACATTTATTTACTTAGCATTTTAAATATTTCTTAATAATGTAACATTGCATACGTGATTTAATTTTCATTTACTAAGATTTACTTTTCAAACCTTGAATAGTTCTTGATAGTTTAAATTTTGCTTGATTAATTTTATTTCTTGATATATTAAAGTTTTTGTTATTTAGTTTTGTTTAATAATTTAACTCAAGAATTAATTAGTTTTGTGTTGTTTTCAAGTAATAGCAAATTTTTTTCAGATTGTGAATTCCAGTTATAAATTTTGAATTTAAAAAATAAATTTTTGTATTTAATGTTTTAAAAAAAAGTGTTTCATTTGTTGGTCACCAGTGAATAGGATTAATTGTGTGCATAAGGGAAAGTGATAATCATGTTTTGTTCCTTTAGTTTTGCTGAAGTGAATTAAGACCAGGGAAACAGTTGAAGTTGTTTGATGGAATGATGTCCTTTTACTCTAGTATATTTCCTGCTTAATTGTTGATACCTCACACTTGTTTTGATAAACTTAGTTTGATTTTTCACGTGATTAATAAGCTTTTTAAGGGATCACTGTTACCTTTAGTGTACTCAGTTGTAATTTTTATTGTTATGAGAGTTCAGGTATCTGGCTGAAGTGAGGTAATTTTTGAAATTTTGTGATTAGCTGTGTAAAACCAGGTACTTGGAACACTTCAATATATATATATATATATATATATATATATATATATATATATATATATATATATATATATATATATATATATATATATATATATATACAATGAGCAAACGCATAGTCCGGCTGTATTTATATCTGTGTGCTGGGTACTTTTAATCCTATAATCGCCTAGCTCTTCCTGTGTGACCTCCACCCTCTTTGACCTTGGTCTTTCTCTGATCCCTGGTTCCAGATGTCCGTTTTCCGTGCGTTCTCTTGCGTTTTTCTTCGTTTCTTTGCTACTGTGGAGTATATGATTTTTCTAGATATGCTGTCTTCAAAGCCGTTTCCGGTGTTCCCTGCCATCGTGTTGTTGGCGCAAGTTATGAAGGCGTTCTCTACAACCAGTCTAGATGTTTTGTTGGTGTTCCTGTACAGAAAACTCATATTTTCCCAGTCTATTCTGTGATCATTTTCCCAACAGTGTTTGGCAACTGCCGACGTCTGATTATAATGCCTTATGTTCTGCAGATGTTGTTTGCTTCGCTCTTTACATGATTTGCCAGTTTCGCCATAGTACCCTTCTTCACAGTCTAGACACGCTGCCATATAAACCCCCTCTAATCTCTTCCCCTCTACCGACTTTTTGTTTCTAACTATTTTATTCCTAATGGTGTTTTTTGTAGCTGCCTATCAATTTGAAATTATTTAGCTTCCTGTTGATGGGTGCAATAGAGTTGTTGTCCGGAACTGTAATTATTTTCTTTCCTACCAAATGTTCCTTTTCAATTTTCCCTCTCCCCAAAATAGTTTTTCCTTGCTTTGATATGTACCAATACTAGGCGATTATAGGATTAAAAGTACCCAGCACACAGATAAAATACAGCCGGACTATGCGTTTGCTCATTGTATTGATAATGTGGACTGTTTGTCCAAGAAAGCTTGTAACTTTTTGAATAAAAACTCCATTAAAATACCATCCAGTTTGAATGAGGTCCTTTTAGTAATTCTACTAATGCACAGAACAATTGTGTATGTGATAAAAAGTTAATATATATATATATATATATATATATATATATATATATATATATATATATATATATATATTATATATATATATACATTTGAGGTTGAAATAGAACATGAAAATGCATTACCTTTCTTGGACACTCTTGTAATCCTTTCTGAAGCTGACTATCCGAATTTCATAGTTTATAGGAAAATCACATTCAGACTCACATATTCACGCCTTTCCTAGCCACTCTAAATCTGCAAAAAGAGTTATTTTGAATATTTTTTGAGAGATTATATGTGATATCGAATTTATTTAACGTTAAATTATTCATCTTTAAGAGTTATTTATAGAATTTATAAATAAAACACAACAAAAAGAAAAGAAACACATATTACAGAATAAATAAAAACCTCCTTACTTTCAATACTCACCTTAGAAATGGTAATATATTCGGTTTATACAACAACAGATGTTAAGTAGATCTGGAACACGAGAGTCAAATAACCAAGGTATTTACAAACTACCATGTACAGTAGAAGATGCGGCAGCGTTTACATAGATGAACGGGTGGATTTCGAACGGGGAAAACGGGAATATAGAGATGCCATTGGAAGTGGAGATGACGACAGCTCTGTTTTGAAACGTGCCTCAGAAAAATCAGCTTTTAGATTTTGATAACATTTACTGACTGGTAACGAAGCAGATAAATTTAGACGAAAACTTGTTGAAGTTATTTTAATTCAAAACTCTAAGGATTTAACTTTCATCAAAACAATCTTAGATTAGATACTTATTTTTTTAATTTTCAAAGCTTTGTGACAAGAATAGATAAACTGTTAAAAGAAGTAAACAAACCACTCCGAATGGATTTTTAGCTGTTAAGATTCTGATGGTAATTTTGTAGTTTTTTATATTTTTATACAAACTTTTCTGTACCTCTTTAAAATTTTAATCAATCGTATTCTGAGGAAGAAAGGAGATAGTCTCTTCGAAAGCTCAATAGGTTTAATTTTCGCGCTTCATGGATTTTACTCAATTGTCTATATAAGGAAAATGTGTATTCTATAATACACACATAATATATATATATATATATATATATATATATATATATATATATATATATATATATATATATATATATATATATGTACCAGGGTTTTGAAATTAGAGCCCCCCTGCCACAGAACATAGCCTATCTCAAAGTACATTATTTTAAGTTTCTATTAAGCTATTTTTCATTTTACATTTCTTGTATTTTCAGACTGAGTAACGGAGTTAGATACAGCCATGGCTAACGACTCGGAGGAAGCAGATGAATTGACCGAATCCAAACTATAACCTTCAGAGAGGCCAGGGATGCTGGTGCATCCCTCCTTTCATGTTTCTGGATAGCTAAATACATTAAAAGAGATGAATCCTTTGTTAAAAGAAACTGGAACAAATATCCATATGACTGTCATCGCAAAACGAGTGAGAATCTTGGAAGGCTTGAGGTACTTTCTCAGGAGTCAAAAGACATCATAGCTGAGGTAGTGTGTAGACCAAGAAAGTCTTTACGTAAATTGGCGCTTGAACTAGAAACAAAAAGGGGAAAGAAGAGAAGTTATAGTGTTGTATATCGTGAGTTGAAAAAATCTGGTATCAAGCCATTTCATGTTATCAGCAAGCCCAACATCACTCAGCAACATAGAGAAGACTGTGCATGGTTTTGTGGTTCATTTCTTAAAGATTGGGGTGAAGCTGACTTTCTCCATGTTGCCGCATCAGATTAATTCTTCATTTACACAGTCAGGAAGCCAAATCATAAAAATGACATCATTTGGGCTGCAAAGTTGGATGATATCAGCAATGACATGCACTATTGCCAAGTTGTGAAATTTCCTGAATGTTTGGGAATTTTTCTCTGTTTCACAGCCAAACGGTTAATGTTGATCATCAAAGAAAAAGGACAGTCATGGAATGGCGAATACTTCAGAGAAACTGTGCTTACTGGTGGAGTATTTCCTTTCCTCAAAGATCCTGAAAATGTGTTATCTGTTGAAGAAGTCACATTTTTGCATGATAAGGCACCATGTTTCAAGACTCTTCAGACACAGGAGCTGCTTCGAAACATTGGTATCGATTTCTTCTCGTCAATTAATTTTCCCGGTAGCTCCTCTGACCTTAATGTGTGTGAAAACATTGGTAGTATCTTAAAGGATCGTGTTGAAGCGCGCACAGTGAACTATGATGGTATACCAAGCCTCGACGACCTGCGAAGAGAGGTGACCAAGTGCTCAGGTAAATGAAGTTTGAGTCTCAGCTTTTTGCAATTTGCTGAAATCATACCCTCAAGAATGCAGGCTGTGGTACAGGCAGATGGAGGCCACACAAAATATTAAATACTCAGAGAGAAACTTTAATAAATGCCTGTTCTGAATTACTTTTGTTTTTGTCCATATCAATTTTAGTTTATGCTGTAGAGGAGGGGGCTCTAATTTCAGAAACACCCTGTATATGTATATATATATATATATATATATATATATATATATATATATATATATATATATATATATATATATATATATATATATATATATATATATATATATATATATATATATATATAGGGAGAGCGGTGATGATTCGGACAGTGGGATGGTCCGGACAGTACATTTCCTGGAAAATGTGAGGGGCCCTCAGCTCTGAGAAATCACGTGAAATCGCGAGAGTTTGTTCGCCATTGACACATGGACTTTGGTTGCGAAGGGTCGGTTACTTTAGGATTGAGGGCAATTTTTGTGGTTTTTCTCACTTCCTATGTAATTTTTTGCGTTTGAATCATAAGCTTTGGTGTAGTGAATATGATAAGGGAGCTGATTATGAGTTTTGGGTGTGAATTTGCACTTTATGACGAAGATGTTGTAGCTATTACCCGCCTGTAATCTGCAAGGGTTTGAAGTTGAGGGTGTCATCAAATGGTTATGATTTGTGGGGGATGATTCGGACACTCTAGGGTTGGGATGATTCGGACGTGTCCGAATCATCCCTCCTAGCAAACCTTTACTAATTATGAATTCCAACAAAGAAACAAAAGATTCTCACTAACATTAAGTTATATTTTGTGTATATGCATTTATTAGCCCTCATTACCTTTACCGTATAAAGCACTTCATAAACCCATCATAGAACCCCCAAATTACAAATTAAAATGTGAATATCAAATCAGGATTCCATTCCATTGGCATTCACCTATATTACACTGATGTTTTTCAAGAAAGTCACTTTGCCAGGGCTTTTGTGACTGATAGGCCAAAGCCAACTACACCACCTAAAAGCACAACCACCTCGCATGAAATACCTCAAGAACATTAAAAAGCAAGAAAAATACAAAAAAGTTAGATACAGAGGCCCAGACAAGTGATGAAGACCTTCATCATCTTGACAGCCGATCTTAACAATAATTCTTCTGATATCTCAGAGCAGATAGAAGACAAAGAAGTGGTTTTTATTGATAAAGTCCCAGAGGAGGGAGATTTTGTTCTTGTTGGGATAGATCCAGTAAAAGGTAGCAAAGTCTATTATGTAGGCAAATGAATCAGCAATTTAGACGAGGGTGATGAATTTCAGGTTTCTTATTTAAGATAATCACAGAAATTTGCTGCTAATAGTTTTAAATTTCCAGAAATTGAGGATGAAGCAACTATTGGTAAAGAGGCAGTAACTGGAGTGCTTCCAAACCCAGTTCAGCAGAGTATGAAAAGAAAGCAGGGGTATTTCAAATTTTGTTTTTCTTTTGCAGGATACAATATTCGTTAGGCCAACTTTAATATTTAGGCACAACAAATTTCAAGTATTTGAGTTACGATTTATGTTTGGTTTTTACTCATAGAGAATAATTTCAAGTAAATTTTGGTCATTTAAGAATTTGGTGGCAAGGATATTTCAAGTTTAGTTTTTGTTTTGAAGGTTTCAATATTCTTTAAGACTACTTTAACATTTATTCTCAGCAAACATCGTAGATTTTCTGTCTGCCATTCACTAAGGGAGAGAATAATCTTTTAAGGTGATTATGATTATTTCAATAAAACACTTCGTTTGGTATTTCTGTTTCTGACTTGAAGGTAAATGTCAATTATAATAATTGTCCGAATCATCCCATGCTCTTGTCCGAATCATCACCATGGGTAGGGATGATTCGGACATTTTGGAAACTTGTACTTGAAGATAAATAGCTTCAAGTATAGTAAAGTATACGACTTGCTACATTTACCGGTAAATGTAGGATGATGAGGCTACACACTGACATGCCAAGGATATCACTGCTCCTTAAACTCTGACTTCTAGAGAGCAATTAAAAAAATGTCCGAACCATCACTGCATACATATATATATATATATATATATATATATATATATATATATATATATATATATATATATATATATATATATATATATATATATATATATATATATATATATATATATATATAGAATAGGAGGCGGTAGTTGCTGAAAACTCGATCAAGATCCGAAGAGGGAGAGGGACTGTCATGTTGATATCATGAATTTGTTAAAGTTGTCGACGTTTCAGGACCACAAGTCCCATTTTCAAGGCTGAAAAGACAAAAAAATTACAATCTTTACAATGACTCAGACAAGAACGAATATTAAAAATTACAATAATTATAAAACAATTACAACAGATAAACAAGCACTGAAATACAGAACAGAAGGCACACCTATATTTCACGAAGAAAGACAGTCGAGTGACAATGAAGGGTGCCTTGGGGTTCCAGGAACACTCACGATAGGTATAGAAGCATGGCAGAGGTCTGGGAGTTTAACTGCAGAACAATCTGTTTAATAGATAATGATTCCAGAACCGTTAGAAGTTGGTCATTCGAGGCTCTACCCAATATTTCAAAATCAGCATATTTTATTTTATGTTTACATTTAAGCTTATGGTCTCGTATGCTAGAGAACTCATGGTTCGATAGTTTCACCGCTGTTCTGTAGCTAACACCACCATGAGAATCTATTCTCACCTTCAGCAACCTCCGTGTGCAACCGACATATGCCCCCAGGTCACACCTGGGGCAAGTGACTTTGTAGCCTATATTACCCTATGTAATAGGGTCGATGATGAGTTTAACTTGAAACTGAAAAAGCAATGACTGTCAAAATTAGATCCCAGACCTGTAAACGAGTTTTTTCTGAAAATCGTGGTATTAAAACGATCATTATTCCTAAAAACTAAAACGTCTAAAAAGGATAGCGTGTTCTTATTCCTATTTTCATATTCATTGGTAAACTTTATATTTTGATGTATACCAATAACATATTCTAAAAAGCGTTCTGCATCACTACAAAGTCACTTGCCCCAGGTGTGACCTGGGGGCACATGTCGGTTGTGCACGGAGGTTGCTGAAGGTGAGAATAGATTCTCATGGTGGTGTTAGCTACAGAACAGCGGTGAAACTATCGAACCCTGAGTTCTCTAGCATACGAGACCATAAGCTTAAATGTAAACATAAAATAAAATATGCTGATTTTGAAATATTGGGTAGAGCCTCGAATGACCAACTTCTAATGGTTCTGGAATCATTATCTATTAAACAGATTGTTCTGCAGTTAAACTCTCAGACCTCTGCCACACCTCTATACCTATCGTGAGTGTTCCTGGAACCCCAAGGCACCCTTCATTGTCACTCAACTGTCTTTCTTCGTGAAATATAGGTGTGCCTTCTGTTCTGTATTTCAGTGCTTGTTTATCTGTTTTAATCGTTTTATAGTAATTGTAATTTTTAATACTGTTCTTGTCTGAGTCATTGTAATGATTGTAAATTTTTTGTCTTTTCAGCCTTGAAAGTGGGACTTGTGGTTCAGAAACGTTGGCAACTTTAATATTTAAAGTCATGATATAAATATGCCTGTCCATCTCCCCTCTTCGATATATATATATATATATATATATATATATATATATATATATATATATATATATATATATATATATATATATATCGTGTGTGTGTGTCTGTCTTAGGCAGGGCACCTATTATTTTGTTTGTACTGCAAATGTTATCACATTTGCAGTTAACGGAGATGTCCGTGTGGATGTAGAATTTAGTGAAACTTAAATCTGAAAATTCTTGGCTATGAGGAAAGGCTGGTGGTTTTTGTCACTTGCGGTTTTTTTTTTTTTTGCACAGCAAAATGCCCGGTGTAAGGATCATTATTAGCAAGTCGTTAAGTATGTGCTTGTCGCCTTCGCTCAGTCCATTTCTGTGCTAATCATATGTTTTCGGACAAATATTCGATTCTTGAAGACGAAACGTAACATGAAGTAACTTTCGAATCACTTACAGGAGGAACATTGAGTCGAGGATAAAGCCAGGTGCTCATGACAAAAGAAGGTGAGTTACATTTGATTACTTTCAGGCATCATTTACGGTGGGAGTGTCAGTAAGGAAGAGGTGAGTAATCTTAGATTGATTGTTAAGAAAATGGTTTGGAATGCTTAAACTCGTGTAAACTATGTGAAATCATATTTAAAGTTTCTGAACGCCTGCAGTAGGCTAATAACGTTAGAAATATGAAAGTAATGAATATGATGACTTCAATTTTTTTGTGAAAAATGAGCAATGTAAATTACCCTTTTAAATGTGAAGTCCTCATGTCATTCATATAAGACTGGATCTGTGTGCTTCATTTAAAGGCGATTTATAAAATTAAAACCTCAGTGGCATTAATTTTTATTGTTATTCATTCAAACTACCCTTGTTTCCCAGTGTTGCATCAATACCAAGCATTAATACAAATATCATTTGGTCTCTGTTCATGACTAAAAGATACCATATCCTTGGAAACTTTCAGCAACCCTACCCATCTGGCCTGCCAACACCCTTTACTGGACGTGAACAACCCCGAAATTTACCGCTTCTTCCATAAAGTAGATCCCATCCAGTGTGGCGAAGAGGCAGATTGGGTCAAAGTCAAAGGTTCACAAGCCACCATCACTGCTAAAGCCAAAGAGGACCATGGCGGGGACATTGAATGCTCTTTCACAGGTGAGTTTTCAGAGAATACATTTTTGCTCTGTTCTGTGAATGAATAATAAGGACAGTTTATTTGTTTTTGCAGTAGTAGTATGCTTTTACGCCATTTCTTCTCATAATTAGTCCTTTGCTTCGCATCATTCTGCAAGATTACACTGTAAAAACATATTTTATATGGGAGTTTGCTTTCACCCAGTATTAGTGTTAGGCTACAACTCCATAAACATACATGGCACGGGTAAAATAGCAGTGTTTATGGATGCTATTTTTCTAAAGGAATGTGCAGCCCAAACATACAGACGCCATTACTCTCTCCGCTGGTGTGCATTTTGTAAAGGCCTGCAGCATTGGATTTACTGTGACTTATGCATGCAGTGCAATACTTTACGGAAGTGTAGTGTTGTAATGCTCCCTCATTTGCCGTGCATTTGTGCCCTCATGTTGATATAAAACTTTCATTTTAAAGAGAAACTTGTTTACAATTTTATTTAATGTTTTCCACTGCACACTAAATGTAATGATGGAGTCCTAAGACAGTAAACCACACATAAACATGTCACACATCACAGGAGCCTACAGGACAGGGGCTAAGAGTTAAGTACTGTGGATGGCCATACTCACAGTGGGAATGTTGAGGGAGAGGAGCCTGCCTCCCCATCTCTACCACGCTTGCTCCCTCAAGAAAAAACCCGCCATTCAGGGGTTTTTAGAGGAATCCTGCCTGCATAAAGAAGAAAGACAGTGATGTGAAGAGGAAAAAAGAAGACAACAAAAGGAGTTGCATAGAAGGGAGGATGAGCTTCACAGAGAGGAGGAAAATGCCAAGTTGAATACACTCAGCCAGATACTCTCAATTGATAGAACTCCCAACTCAGGTGACTCCACACCTGCTGCAGAGATAGGTGCTTTCCACTGCAACCAATCTTCTCTTCCTCCACCACAGATGGCAATAGCTCAACCGCTGTCCCCACTTAAGGTTGGTGCAACATTCCAAGTGTTCATGGAATGGAGACATCGGTAGGGTGACTATGCCATCATGGTTGATCTTCTTAAGCTCCCTCGAGAATAGCACATGATGTTTGTTGGAGCATACTTTGCAAATTCCCCCGCCCCCCACCCCCACCAACCACATTATGTCTGTAGACAAAGTTCAGGATGCCCTACAATCTCACATTAAGGGTCAACACAAGGAAGTAATTTGGTGAAAGGAATTACACAGCTGCAAACAAATGGAAGGAGAGTCTTTTGCTGATGTCTACATGAGACTTCGATGCATCACAGAGGAAGATGACTTGTACCCAGGGAATGCAGTGACATATGTGGAGACCCAGTTGAAAATTGTTATTCTGATGGCTGTTTGAGATACTGAACTGGAACAGAAGTTAATCTCTTTGGACACCGATTTGTTGTTACAAGACTTTGTCACGACTTGGTGGCTGTATGAAGCAGCCAAAAGTACAACCTCCACAATGCATGCTCCACCCAACCAGTTGTGCACTGTTTCTGCCTACAAGAATGAAAAGCAGAATAAGAGAAGTTGGTAGCCCAACTTTCGAAACAGACATCAACACCAGTTTCTTTATGCCAGTGTTGTGCCCATCAGCATGCCCCTATATGTGCCCAGCAGTCAACAGTACTTGCAAAAGCTGTCCCAGCTGGGTCATTAGTCCAGGGCAATTAAATGCCCTTCCAGCAAAGCCCAGTGCTGCCTTTGCCATCGCATTGGACACTTTGATGAGTGCTGTAAGAAAATGAAGAAGAGCCATCGACATGGATCTTCAAGCAATATTGCTACCATAGCTGTCATCACTTAGGATCATCTACCTACACCACCTTCAAGAAGCCCAAATCCATCTGTGCCCACCCATCATTTGGTGATGTTAAGTTGCACATACGGCAGATGTTACCAAACAGGTGCTGACATCAACATGGCTGGCCAACAACATCTTGAAAGTCTGATAATCTCCAGGAGCAGGTTGGAACCTCCTCTGCCAACTGTCACATTCACTGAGAATGGGTCTCAAATGGAACCTGCTCTCAGAACATTCCAGGCTACCCTCATCTTAGGCAAGCTCTCTTGTTTTGCCAGGATTCAAGTCCACAAAAATGTCCAGACGCCACTTTTGTGCCAACAAGAGTTGGCCAAAATATCTTCATACATCCCAAAGCCCATTTTGGAAGTAAAAAATATAACAGATGCAAGAAGTTATCCATCTCAGTCATAACACCACCTTCAGAAGCTAAGGGATATTTCCTATGAGAATTCCAGCACATGCTGGTACCTGAAGAAGACTTGAAGTCAGCTCTTCTCGGAACCTTCCTTGAGGATCCACTTGAAGGGTGGTGCAGTGCCCTTCACCATACACACTTTGAGACAGATTCCATTCACCTTCAAGGATCAGGTCAAAGAAGAACTTGGTTTCTTGGTGACCCAAGAAATAATCAAACCTGTTGGTGATAGCCCTTCAACCTAGTGTCACCCTCTTGTCGCTGTCACTAAGACTGGACCAGGAATACGCATCGCAGTTGACCTCTTCAAACTGAATCACAAAGTTTCCTGCCCAGCCCATCCTTCACTCACCCTTTGCAGCTATCCGTAGTGTGGACCCAGAAGCGTGGTATTTCACCACAGTTGAAGCCCTCTGTTGGTACTGGAAAATGGAACTGGCAGAAGATCAACATTTGACTACTTCTATCATGCCATGTGTTTGGTTCAAACACTGTACTGGACTGATGGGCTTCACAGCTACCTGAGACACCTGCCTGCTAGGTGATATGGCCCTTCAAGGAGTCAAAAATTGTCAAAGTCATGAACACACCCTTCTCCATGAAAAAGACTACTATACACACTTGCAGTGTATCTACGAAGTGCTCAACAGGGATCACCTCCAACAAGGATAAGTTTATGGTTGCCACACCCACCATGACCTTCTGCAGATATATCTCTCAGGAAATGGTATTTCAGCTGACCAAGAAAGTCAACGCCATCAGGGATTTCCTGACCCCTGCCAACTTGACTACCATCTAATCATTGATGGGACTGGTCATTGTATTGGCAGAGTTCACCCCTGACATCTTCACTACATCTCAGCCTCTATGACCCCTCATGAGCCCAAAGAGAACATTTGTTTGGCCATGTGCATCAAGTTCTCTCACCAGTCCACTTGTTCTCACCTTTTTTGACCCAGGCCTACCCATTGTCCTGCAGACAGATGCTTCATGCCTCAACATTATTGGATATGCCCTCTGCAGGACCATGGAGGTGGACATGTAAAGTTCCCACTCAACAGGTTCTCTATGATGAACCTCCCATTTTCTATGGTGCCTTCACAGCTGACCCAAGGTCGCACGTACACAACCTTATTATCATTGTTGTGATTTGTATATTTATTACTTGTTCATTTGCCCTTATACATAGTATATGTGTCAGAGTATTTTTTGTGTCCAGTCAGCTGTTGTTAATCGTCATGTTTTCTATATGTACCTGTCCTGTTTTGTGTAGAGAAATAGTTTGACCTCGGGTCACTTGTAAATTTTGTACTGGCGTCTGCATATATGCTGACATCCGCACAACGCTTTATAAGCAGGTTGCTTCATTAATAAACCAGCAGTACTTGTCTTCCTGCTCTTTCTTTAACACCTCTCACAGACACCTTCGTCTAGTTCAGTGTGGCTCTTGGTTTCTTCCCAGTACAGAGACACATTATGCCATGATCGACCTTGAGATGCTACCCATCATCTGGGAGATATTGGAACATAGGTTATATTTAATTGGCCTACAGAATTTCAATGTGATGATGAACTACCACCCCCTTATACCTATCCTGAACCACTACATGCTGGACGCTATTGAGAATCCCCACCTCCAGCACCCGAAGAAAAAGATTTTGCCCTACCACTTCATAGCTGTGTGGCATGCTGACAATTCACTTTCATTTCTGATGCTCTGTCTCAAGCCCCAGTCAGTGACCGCATGCCGGAGGATGAGACCTCAGGTGCTTCTTTCGCCACCCATCTCAGAGCTATCATCCCCCTCGACTTGGGCCCACCTTGACATGGTGAGGGGGCTCTTGAACCCCAGGAATTTATTCCAGGGTTTGAGTCCAAGAGCCTCATATATCATTATATATTTCTTTTGATTAATTTTTGTGGAATTTTCCGCTTTTGCTAAAATTAATTGGACCTGTTAAATAGGAAAAGATATCATAGCTCCGACTGGGTTTATATCCAAAGCTAAATAGTGGGGACTGTGGTAGGACCATCAACTACCCGATAATGTTTGGGCCTGAGAGATATCAGATTGATAGCTCAAGGGTGGACCACGGATTCCAGGGGGCTCTGGTTCTGGGGATAGGGCTCTTGGCATTCTATCCAGTTTGCCCATAATATGATTAGGATGGAGATGCTGGTATTCTTGTAATACCATTGGTCCTAGCAAGTGGGTTAGTCTTACACTTGGGCCACTCTAATCATGTTGTGCCATCCCCTGTGGGGTAGGGTAGGGACGTGGACATTTGGGAGTCGGCTCTCACTTGTGCCATTGGTGGAAGAGTAAACTCCATGAAAGGCTGATGTTATCTTTTTAAGGTTTTCAGTTTAAATTTTTTTCTCCCCTTCAAATCTTAATGACAAGTAAAAATAAAGATTTGAGTACCCCTGGGCCCTTTGATGGTACTGACTCGGCACAGTTGACGACTGCTGGAACCTCATCTGACAAACTTTATTTAGAAAAATCAGAAAAAACCCTAGTGTAATTACACTGGAACCCTATGCTCCAGTACAGAGCAAATCTGAAAAAGTAAATATTGTCTTGACCCAATCTTGACTCGCTTTGGCTCCCTCTTTGGGATTGGAAGTTGGTCAAGGTTTCTAACCTTAGAGACAGAAAGGAAAATTTCAGTCATAAAGTTAGAAAACTACCTGTTAAACTGACACATTCCATGGCAGAAATCCCATTCAGACAGTTAAGAGAAAAGATGTGGCTTATAGAAGCCACAACAGAGAGTCAGCCTGTAACGACAATAGATCATATGAAGGTAAAAAAAAAAGCATGACCATATGAATAGCATTCATGGTACTATTGTGTTTTCTGAGAACAGTGACGAACCAATTGTAAAAGAGTATTCTCTTGGACTCTCTTAAAAAAAGATATCCCAAAGTTCAAGACTGTGAGGTAAATAATATACTGAGTAAGCAAAGAAATAAACAAATGTTAAGAATCACAAAAATAAAATTTTACCTCAAAAAATAAAAATATTAAGCCAAAACAGAGAAATAAGACCATATGTGCCAAAGCCACTACAGTGTAAAAATTGTAGTAGATATGGGCCTGCAAAGAAACATTGTAGAAATGAACCTGTGTGCACGTATTGTGGATCTGAACAACATGCCACACAATGGAAGTGCAGTGAACCAAAATGTATAAACTGTGGGCAAGACCATCATGCAAGGTCCAAAGAATATATGTACTATATATACAATACATTTAAAATTATTACAAGAAAGAACTGGTATGTTTATAAAAGAAGCTAGATTAGAATTAAAAGTGAGAGGAATTCAAGATACGTCTAAGAAACATACATATTCTTCAATAACAAGAACCAAAAATGAAAGAAAAACGCAAACAGATAGTAGTAACAGAGCACAGAAAAATAAATCTCAAGAAAAAATTAATACTTTACAGAAAAAGAACTAAAATCGTAAAGAACGAAGAAACAGATGCAAATGATATGGATAATATTTTATCAAATTCGTTTGAAATATTAATGCGAATAGCTCAAGAAGATACTACCACAGAAGTAGCAGAGGTAAGTTGTTAAGGACTAAAATTACAGATAAAACAAGACCTTTGGAGAGAACTTCACCCAAAACGAAGAAACCAACTGTTATTAGAGAAACATCAGTTAAACCAAAGACAAAGGATATGTAGAAAGAACAAAAAGAAAAACAAGCTAAGGTTATGCCTTTGTCTCCTAAAATAGCAATAAAACCTATGGAAGCAGATATCCAAGAGAAGTAGAAGAGATCCATGCCATAGATAGCAATGATTATGTCAAGGGAGAAGAGATTACTCATCTCCAATAATTGGTACAAGAACAAATGAAACAAGAAATATAACAAATGTTGATGTAACGATTGTTTCACTGAATTGTGCAATAACATCATCATGATGATATCTTATCACACCAACATTGTATCCACTGCATAGAGGCCTGATTTTATTTGTAGAGGTCCAAATCTATACAGATTGGCCCATGTTCACACCCACTAAGTATGTGATCCATTGTCTGGATGGGATGACCACATGGGCACTCAGCAGAGGGGGCAAGACCCCATTTATGAAGATTGTCTCCAGTCCTTCCAACTCTAGCTCTTGCTCGATTAAGAGCTACCCAATCCTTTCTACAGAGGTTTGTTCCATGGGGAAGAGACTCACATGGGCTCTGGATGGCCTCACCTAGTGGGCAGTGGTCAGTTTCTCTCCTGCGTTCTAGGCGGTAAGTTACTTACTCCCTGGGGTCGAGGCTGGTGGTGGTTATGAAGCTCTTGTGGGATTTCAATCTTTGTCTAACCACCTGGTGATCATAGAGCGGGTGCCTTTCATCATTCTCTTGTTTATATTTTTGGGTCTTTGAATGGGCTATTCGGCAGATGTTCGGTGGTGCAATGCCTGCCAATTTATGGAGCACTGGAAGGGGTGTTGGTCTTAAGGCACCAGTAATTATGCGACGTGCTTGATTGAGTTTGGCTTCAACTTTATAGGAATGACATGATCTTTCCCAGACTGGTGAGCAGTATTTGGCAGTGGAGTAGTTGAGTGACAGAGCTGTTTGTCTTAGGGTTTGAGGATTTGTTCCCCAATTTGAATTGGCAAGTTTGCTAAGGAGGTTATTCCTGGTAGCTACCTCCTCCTTTACTTTCCTTACATGCTCCCTAAAAGATAATGTTTGGTCTAATGTAACGCCTAAATAGACGGGGAAGCTATCATTCTTCAGCTTCTGATCATTCCATGAGATGTTCAACTCCCTTTTTGACTGGTGGTTTTTAAGATGGAAAGCACACACCTGTGTTTTGTATGGGTTGGCACTTAGGAAGTTTTGCTTGTAGTATTCATTAAGATCTTTCAAAGCATCTGATAATTTGCTTTCAATGATAGTAAATGAATCTGACTGGATGGCTAGGTACAGATCATCTGCATATATAAATCTACAGATATCACTGAACTGTGGTTGATTGTTGGTATAGATGTTGAAAAGCATGGGGGCCAACGCAGACCCTTGTGGGAGGCCGTTTTTCTGTTTTCGCCATCTGCTTCTCCTGCTGTCCATTTCGACAAAGAAAAGTCCGTTATTCAGCAATGACTGGATGATATGTTCAATGTTTGAGTTGCGAATAACTTTGCCAAGTTTCAAAAGAAGCAACCTGTGGTTCACAGTGTCATAGGCTGCTGTTAGGTCAACAAATACTGCCCCTGTGATTTTCCCAAGCTCAGAACCATCCTCAATGTACTGAGTGAGGCTAAGTAACCGAGAGCAACAAGATCTTCCTGCCCTGAAGCCAGCCTGGTCTGGTGTCAGTTGCTCTTCGACTGTGGGAGATATGCGATCCATTATCATTCATTCATACAGTTTGTATAAGATGCAGAGAAGAGGTATTGGCCGATAGCTCTTAAGGATCTTTGGGTCTTTGCCAGGTTTTAGTAAGGCCACAACTTTAGCTCTTCTCCATAGTTTTGGGATCTGGAATGTTTTTGCACAGTTGTTAAGAAGTGCCACTACCCATGATTTAGTCTTGCTGCCAAAGTGCAGTATTATCTCAGATGTAATGTCATCCAACCCAGCAGCTTTTCCAGGTTTAAGGTGTTTCATGGCTTCTTGGAGTTCTTCAACAGTAAATGGTTCAAACTCCTCATTATTTTCTTGCATGACACGTTACATTTCGTCCTTTATTCTTTTGAGATATCCTCATTCTTTGTTATATGGCTTTCCATTAAGTAAGAGTTGTTTTGCTTTTGCGTTAGGTGTTACTGCAGCTGTTCTTGTTTGGGTGTTCTTATCCGAGATCAGTTTACTACTTGTTTTCCATGCTTTCTTACTGCTCTGAGTCATATCTGTGCTGGTTATCAGTTCTTGCCATCTCTCCTTTTTCTCGTTGGCTACAGAGGCCAACAAAAGCTCTCCTAGTGTCTTGGACAAACGGGTCTAAACTGTATGCTTGTGTATAATCCTTGTAAATCCCTTTACCTTGGTCTGTGATACATGTGATATAATTATTTCTGCTTCCTCTTGGAATATGCTTCCTTGACTCTGTCCATACAAGTTTCTTGAAAAGTTCATAGTTGTCTGGTTCTGGTTCGATGCTATTTATCTTGTCATCCAGCTCTGATGTGAAATATTCCCACTTTGATTTTCGGAAGTTGAATCTTGGTATAGGTTTAGACTCAAGAGCTCTGATAACGGGTCTAATGTTAACAGCAATAGGTCTGTGTTGAGATTTTGGAATTGGGTCACAGACTGATTTTTCAAAGTTTGGTTAGTGACAAGATGACACAAATGCCAGGTCAGGATTATATCCTCTCTTCTATCTTGTGCTCATAAAAGATGGTTTATCTTTTGTGCTATGGAGAATGGTTAGGTTGCTATTTAGATCCCATTCTTCTACAGCCTCTCCATCAGTGTTATTCTGGCTGTAGCCCCATATGGAGTTGTGGCTATTGAAATATCCAATCACTAAGGATGCCCTATTTCCCAGTTGTGATTTTGAGGTCATTTAATGGCATCGGAGGTGGTTTGTACACAGACATGATGCTGATGTTTTTGGTCTCTATTTGGAGTATCTCCATCCCCTCATCCTATAGGTCAGCACTGTTCACTGTAAAGGCTTTCCCCTTCACGTATATTGCACTACGGTGGACGGGATCTGGGTGGTAGATTGCCAGATGCATGCCTGGCGTTTTTGGTGGTACTGAGTCCTTATGTGTCTCTTGAAGACGTAAAATGTCCACTTTAAGACTGCTGAGATTTTCCAATTTTGTGGCTGAGAGGCCTTCTGCATTGAAACTCATGACTTTCAGGTTCGTGGGTTTATCCTTTTACCACCCCACAGAAGATTCGGGTGTTGTGCGTTATGCAGTAATTGGTCTCCGTCAGGATTAACAGGGGCACCACGGGAAGGTTTGCTACTTGCCCCCACAATAACAACAAAAACACAACAAAAGATGGTATAACAAACATTATAAGAAATCTTATGAAATATAGAAAGAAAGAAACCACTGATTTGAACACCCATGAAAAAGGTTGCTTGGGCATTGCACACTTAATATATTATAAAGAAAAACAAGCAAATGTCGTGAGTAAATTATTAGAGGAAATACAAATTGATAATACAAAAAAAGAAGGCACAACTCGACGGCTATAACAAAATATTTTCAATAGCTATGTTATACAATGGAACGTAAATGGTCTATAGACCAGAATACACCTAGGAGAAGTGCAACGATTACTAAAAGAATATGAACCAATGATATTATGTTTACAACATGTCAACTGTCTCAACGATAGGTAAATACACCTTAGCATCTACATCACGAGAGGAAAAAGGAAATTTTTAGGTTCAGCCATATATGTACATAAAGTATGTTTGACAAAGTACCTGTAAACATTACTGAATTACAAATATCGGGTATGAAAATCCGAATAAAAACGATAATTGTGTAAATTATAATTTATACAACTAATCTAATAAAAATACGGCACTGATAAACTTAAAGATATACTAAACAATACCAAGGAACCTGCATTAACAGTAGTGGTCTCAATGCTCGTAACCCAATATGGGGCTGTAATTGTACGAACTCAAATAGAGCAGGAAATAAAATAAAAGGATTCATAGATTCAGATGACATGTGCTGTATAAATGATGATGAAATCAGCAGATATTTTTCAGAACACATGTAACATTTTCCTCAGCAGACTTAACTTTATGTGCAACAAGTATAGTTGACAGATTAGATTGGAATACAGTTGACGACTTGCTCACCAGTGACCATTTCCCAATATTAATTTCATCATTAGAAAATGATCCTGCCAAGCATGTCCCTCAATATAACATTTATAAAGCAGATTGGGAACGATATGAATTTCACACTACGAATATCCCACCATTTGTGTTTATAAATGATCATAATGAAACTAATAGATTTCTTGTTAATTTCATCAAAATTGCTGCTGATAAAGCAATACCAGAATCAAAACCTCATCCAACAAAACACAAAGTTCCATGGTATTCTGAAAACTAACGGAATTAATAAAAATAAAACATTCAGTAGGGAGAGGATTAGATAATTTGAATAGAAAGTTCAGTAAAATAAGTAAAGCATTACTGATACTGGAAGGAACTTTACAAAAGATTACTATATTATTACTAGAAATTGATACATTAAAACCTCTATGCAACAAAATATCTGCAAAATTTAAAAAAGAAGTAATTCAAGGAAGAATCATTTCATGGAAGAAATTTGTATCAGATCTCTCTAATAATACTCTCATACAAAAAATATGGGAAAAATTCAGGAAAATAAATGGTACCCATGCTAAACCACTTAGACATGTCATATTAAACGACAAAAAAAAAAAAACTGTATCCAAAAGAAATAAGTAATGTAATCAGAGAAAACGTAGCAAATGTAAGTAGTGATAAAACTTTGGATGAACACTTCTGCTCAAAGAAAAATAATATAGAATTAATAATATTAAATTTTGAAACAATAAAAGTTATATATTATAACAGAAAACTTAATATGGAAGAGTTGGAATATGCTCTCTTGAACAGCAGTAAATTTGCACCTGGAGATGAAAATATTAGTTTTGAGATGATCTGCCACTTAGCACTTTTGGCAAAGTCATAATTATTACAGTTTTATAATAATTTATGGGTTAGAAATTTATTTCCGGATGAATGGCGTAAAGCTATAATCATTCCTATCCTCAAACCTGGAAAGGATCCAAGTAATATAAATAATTACAGACCAGTTTCTTTAACAAGTTCCTTATGCAAATTATTAGAGAAAATGGTAAATGCTCGACTAACATGGCACATTCGAGAAAATAAAATTATGACTCCCACTCAGTTCAGGTCACAGTGTAACAGATCTACATGGGATTCTCTATCCAGTTTAGAAGACCACAAACAAAATCAAATTACTGTAGCTGTCTTTTTTGACATTGAAAAGGCATACGATACTACTTGGAGGTATGTAATATTAAAAACTTTATATAAAAACAGCATCTGTGGACATTTACCTAGGTTTATCCAAAACTTTTTGACAAATTGCAGTTTTCAGGTGAGAATTGATGATGTTTTGTCCAGAGCATTTCCATTTGAAAATGGTGTTCCACAGGGAAGCATCCTTAGTGGCACACTGTTTATTTTAGTGATAAATGATATCAGTAATAATCTACCTACTGGAATAAAAAGTAACCTGTGTATGGATGATTTTACCATATATTAATCAGCATCTCGCATAAAACATGCAGAGCGAATCTTTAATAAAACTATAATAAAAATAGATGAATGGACCTCATCTGTAGGCTTTAAATTATCCATACATAAGACTCAAGCAGTTGTTATTTATTTCTAAGAATGAAAAGCGGAAGAAAGGTGAAAAAATAGATTTAAAAATCAGTAATCATAGTATACCAATTGGCCAATGTGTCAAAACGTAAAAGAGCATTAAATCTAATTAAAAAACTATCGAACACTACTTGGGGAGCTGATAGACATACCCTTACTGTACTGTATAAAGCAATAGTGATGTCTTTTAATTGACTATAGAAGCGAAACATAAGGATCAGCATCAGATGCAATGCTGAAAGCGTTGGAACCAATTCACAATGAAGGCCTTAAAATATGTTCAGGAACCTTTAGATCACACCAAAGTCATCTATACAGGTTGAATGTGATGAACTACGTCTCTCTCTCCATGAAGAGAGCCCTGAGAATTCAGACAAGTGATTCTCCAACCAAAAAATTATTTGAATTAAGAGCTGCATCTATTACCACATATTTACCACCCTTCCCAATCACATCTAGAGGATTATTCGAGTCACTGAATATAAATATACAGCTACCTTCAATAGTAAAATTTCCTCCTCCTTGATACGGAGTGGGATATGCTGCAGTATCCCCAGACAAAATGTATCAGTTCTCTCTGCCAGACAACGCCTCAGTCTTTACAGCTGAGTTATGTGCAATAGCATCAGCCATAAAAGTGATTAAAGAAGCCTCTAATAATTTTGTTATTTATAGCGCCTCCAGAAGTGCTATAGAAGCCATTCAAAATTGCAATCCAAAAAATAATATTGTACAACAGATTAAGTTTTCACTCCATAAGTTATATAATAATGGAAAAAATATTGAAAGATGTTGGATTCCTGCCCATGCAGGGATTAAAGGAAGCGAAGAGGCTGATAAAGCAGCTAAAGAAGTAGTCCACATGGCAAGGGCAAATGTAAATATCCCTATTAGTGACTATATAAGATAAATAAAAGCAATCGTCGTTGTAAATAAATGACAAAATGTATGGAATGAAGAACCTGAAAATGATAAATTAAAACAAACAAAACCTGGTGTTAGAAAATGGAGTTCATCATATCAAGAGAGACTATGCGCATTGCAAGTGGTTCTGACTCGAGTGCTCAGAGTGCAGGGTGACAACGATACCGGTCAGACACGTTTTGTGTGAGCGCCCGAAGCATGACACCAATGACTGTCCACTTTTGGAAATATATCAATTAGAGAAATTTTATCTGAATCTTCTACATTTTCAGTAATTCCGATTTTAATGTTAATGAGGAACTGTGATTTAATTAATAAAATATAAAGATAAGTAAATAATAAAAATACGAAAACCCTTAGGGTGTTTAAAGAACTTAAAAACAAAATTTTAAAATGTTACTTAACTCATTCTGAATTTTAATATACCTTTTTAGTGTGTATATATGGAAACGTGAGTAAATTTATTTATTGTGTGGGTGTGTGTGTTCCAGTATGAGGGCATGCGCTTTTGTACAGTTTTTAATTTAATTTTCATTCATTCATCACCATACTGAATGACCTATTTGGTCCCAGTGCTTGGTCTCTGACCTAGACCTGGTATTTCATGCAGATCCTTCGGGCCAGCCCTGTGAGAGCTGATAGTCAGCTCAGTGGTCTGGTTAAACTATTTTAATAGTAATAATAATAATAATAATCAGGGCTATCATATCTGTGAACACTGTTGCATCTTCAGAAGAACCTTCAGCCCAAGACGCTGATAGGATTCCCAGGATCTGTTCTAATCTCTACACGTTAGCTCAAAAGACCAGCAGGTCCCTGGTGGAATGAAATTTTTAGTAGCCTTAGGCAGATCACTAGAAAATGTTTTTAAAAATATAAGAAAAGTGAATCCCCTAATGCAAGTTAATTTATCAGCGTAATTTAGCCAGAAATAAAATGTGGACGGACAGACAAATCTGGCACAATAGTTTTCTTTTCCAGAAAACTAAAAAGGCAGTACTTCAGAAAAGCAAAAAGAGAATCGTGGTCTTATCATATACATAGCATCAATTCAAAAATACCCTCCAGAATTATATGAAAAAAAATAAGAACATTATTAGGGAAATATATTCCAACTCCATTCCGAGAGTAAAACTTGATAATTCCTTCACTACCAATCCTCAAGAAATGGCAGAACATTCGGGGAGTCATTTTGCTGAAGTCTCCAGTCCAAGCAATTTCTCCCTTAATTTTCAAAATATAAAGAACTATCAAGCTAGGTTGGATCTTAGAAGCAATGAAGTATAGAATGCAAAATTCTCACTAAAAGAACTAAGAGATACGTTGCCTTCTACTGAGTCTACATCTCCAAGTGAGGACACTATTCTGTAAAAGATGTAGAAAAGCAACTTTCTGAAGATGCCAGAGGCTTCTTACTGAAGACTATGAACAAGATCTGGGGAACGGACATTCTTCCAAAGGGCTGGAAAATCTCCTATTGCCAAACCAAAGAAAGATCCACCAGATCCCTCTACAGTAGTTACAGACCTATCGCCCATACCAAACGTGTATGTAAATTAATGGAAAGCATGATAAATACTCGATTAGTGTGGTGTCTTGAATCAAATAAACTCCTGTCACCTTTTTAGTTTGGATTCAGGACGAATAAGTCTACACTCGACCCTTTACTGTATATTATAAAATCAAATTCAACAAGGTTTTGCTGAACAGCGCCAAACCATTGGATTTTTATTTAACCTGCAGAAGGCTTATGATACCATTTGGAGCAATGGAGTTATCAAGCAACTGATTAAAATAGGGATAAGGGTTTATAATCTCTTTCTTATCAGAAAGATACATTAAAGTAAAAATAAGTAGCAGAATTTCTATTTCATACATTCAAGAGAACCATTTAGATTTTATAATTTTCCACCACGGATGACTCCAGGGGCTAAAGTTTGTGTCAAATCTTCAAATACGCAGGATCTTTCTGACAAGGAAATAAAAGCCAGATTTGTAGCTCATAATTAAATACATAAAAAGTCTATTATAATATTTGGTGATGCATCCAGATCTAAGACTGGTGTAGCTTGTGCCATTGTTAGCAAAGATGTAATAGGTTCCGGGAGAATGTCGGACTGTGCATCCAGCTTCACTTCTTTACTATAGAAGAAGCCTATTACATGAGAGGTAATAATCTTACTATATGTTCAAATTCTTTTAGGTGTTCATCTGCAATAAAGCACATGAGTAATTGTATCCCTGTTTTAACTAAAATACGAAAATTGTTTTGCCTAGCTTCTAAGTCAGAGTCCATTCAGTGTTCTTGGGTAGCCTACCAGCTCATGCTGGCATTTCTGGAAATGAGACTGCTGATAACAAAGCAAAGAAGGCATCTGTAGAAAATGCAGTAGGCTATAGGAGAGTGCCTTATACTGAGATGAAACGTCATATATCAGTAAATAAGGAAAAGTATGGCAGGAGAGTTAGGCCCCTCCCTTACTCCTAAATGATAGAAAATACAAAAAAATTCGAGCAAATATCCAACCCTGGCCTTCATGTAACAACATTAACAGAGACTATGAAACACGTCTTTCTCGCCTTTGAATTGGCCGCACATTTTCAACTCAGCTTTTGATTAGTGAAAAGTAATCCACCTGTGTACAGTATGTCCACTGTCTTGCTGGCCTGATAGTGGAGCACTTGCTTCTTTCTGGCTTGTGAATTTTATTATCGTACGTTCCATAGGCGCTACCTTTGTCAAATTTTAGATAACAATTGCAATGTTTTAGATTTAATGAAGCTTTTAAAAGATACAAATCTATGCAGTTTTGTATAAGTTTTTCTGATTTATACCCATATTTATGTAATAATAATTTTTTTTTATTGTGCGCGTGAAACCTGCATAAATGTATTTAATGTGTGTGTGTGTGTTCCAGTATAAATGTATATGATTTTTATTTGTTTTAAAATCACGTTCATTCATCACAGCACTGAATGGCTTACGCTACAAAAATTAATCCAGTTCTCTTTGTCTTTCTGGGCAAACAGGACGAGAGACATATTCTTATTTTAACGTCAACGATTAGCACAAAATCCTGGGGGTATGGAACCTCTTACCATTAATTGCAAGTGTTTTTTTCAATATTTTTTTTTCGGGTAGCTTCAGGGTCTCATCAGAGCCATGCCCAACCTATTTCACCCCATGCAAACAGGATCTCTTTTCGGATAGCAGCATCAAAGATACATAAATTATAAACCTAAAGTTTGCATTTGTATTACGCAACAGCGATGCTAAGCTTCCAGGAAGACAGTGTTTGTTGTAGATCTGTTGCAATGGACCATATTCTTTGTGGCTCCACCCACTCACCCGCGTCTGCCAACAGAGTCTGAGCTGTGCTGGCCTACTTTATGTTCATCTTTCTGGCACGTTAGTTCAGCAACCGCATAATCATTTCCATTAGCCTGTTTTGCAGCAATTCTGTGGGCTACTATTTTCTTGTGCAGTTAGAGTGACGTTAGAGTGACCTACTAAGTGACAAAGCATAGCTTATGAGAATATTATTTTTTATTCTGTATAGGCTATTGTCTTGTTCCCTAGCACCATTTTCTTTCGCGGTTTAGAGAAATAGGTGAACTGCAATTTTCTCATATGCTCGAGAAACAGTTGCAGTTTCAAGAAACAGTTAAACTCTTAATTTTCTCTTATGTTCGAGAAACTTTATATTAAGGTAATATAAATTCAGTTTGAACCTGCATTCATTTGTCAAGTCATTAGTAAAATGTTATCGATTTTAATCTACACTGTGCATTCCCATGCGCATGCTCACGCATGTGGTGACGAAAAATGCACCAGATCGGGGTCTGTCGTTGGAACACGCTCATTTTTGAGGTGCGTGGGCAAAAGGCATTTGGTGATGCGCGCTGGGTGAAGTTGACGCCAGCTGTCGCGTGACATGGAACATTATTTCTCCCAACGACATTTCTTATTCAGTGACAGATGAGATGGAACGGGCTAAGCAAGCCACTATTTTTTTGACAGATTTGTTTGCGAATATAGCAAAATCCATGGCTCTTTGCATCTAAGCCCCTCCCACTGCTGACGTCACGACCATTCCTTGAAGCTGACTGGTTGGCAATGGTTTCGGAAAGCTGGTTAAAATGTGGCTCTTTCCATCTTCATTAAATTAGCAATGGTTATTTTACTGAGCAAAGATAAGTTGTGCTGATTATCAAAAGGAAACGTTATATTATCCCCTGAAATAACATCATAATACACATCTAACTAAAAAGGGTTAAAAAAAATAAATGAAGTCAGGAGTGTTCCGCGATCCTGCAATGCTGTTTTTTTGTAAATGAAGTTCACCTGACCACGGAGGTGACAGGGGGAATGCATGCATTCGAATCGGTGCACTTAAATTAACGGACGATGATAATTACCATCTGATATTGTCAAGCGTGTTCACCATTCAGAATTTAAACACAAAGACTGTTGTAGAGCTTTGAAGACTGGTATTTCATATTGATTTCAGGAAATTTGACCACATTTTAATAGTCATAAAATCGATTTCATTGCAATCGTTTACACATTCGGTGGGATGACAAGGAGTGACTGCACTCTTCAAAACCAGAATAGGCCTATGTTTAGCTTAAAGTTACAGTATGATAGGTTATACGAGTTATATTGGATATAATTTGCTGAGAATATTCTTAAGGATATAATCTCTTTTAGAAATAACAGTATCATGAAAAATGACGTAGACCTATACTGTCCTATGTCTTTTTGTCGTTTTACGCAACATATGACGTTTGGATTACAGGCCTTTCTTATATTAAGCCGTTTTATAGCGGTTCTTGTTGTGGTTATTCTTGTTTTTGTTGCTGCTATCATGGTGTTTGTAGTGTCTTCGAAAACTTTTCATATGGTGACCTAACATTGCAGAATAAACATAGACATATTCATAAAATACTAGTGTAAAGAATTATCTGCTTACTATTGTTAATTGAAATTTAGTCATTTCTTTTAAAAGTAATCAAGATCTTTATGAATACAGTCTATGCAAGAATATTCTCCTAACAACATACAGAGAGAGAGAGAGAGAGAGAGAGAGAGAGAGAGAGAGAGAGAGAGAGAGAGAATTTACTGACTCTTAATGTATCCTTTTGTCCAACAGGGCAATCTACAAGAATGCCCATAAAATCAAATGAATCGTGGGATGCCCGAAGTCTTGTTTGGATTATGTCGTACATGTCTTTTTCACCTATCATTTATTTTTTTTCTTATTTCGTTAAGTATTTTTCGATGCTTCCTACCATAATCTTCACTGTCACAGAAATGCTAAAGCAGCCTTATATTTAATCATTACAGCAATATAATTTGTTTTCACTTTTGTTAATATATTTTCTATATAATTTATTAAGAGCAGTACTGTTCGATAGTTATGTGTAAAGCTGAGACAGCCCTATGATCGGTCTATGTGCGCCGTTGGGTACATACTCACTCACAAGTTTTACTATTATTCTCTGTAGTATAAGTGGTGTTATAATTACTATGGCCATCGACGCGTGTACACATGTATGTGTATATGCATGTGCTTATATGTGTACATTCCATTGTATGCATGTACATTATGTATCGTAGGGTCGAAGCTACTATATTGATTGAAAGCTACTCTATTCCCAACAGATACGGGTAGAAAACTATTTGCAATAAGAAATTGACGTGTAGGTCTATGCCCTGTCATTGCTTCAAAATATAAGAAATTGACGTGTAGGTCTATGCCCTGTCATTGCCTCAAAATATAAGAAATAGACGTGTAGGTCTATGCCCTGTCATTGCTTCAAAATATAAGAAATTGACGCGTAGGTCTATGCCTTGTCATTGCCTCAAAATATAAGAAATTGACGTGTAGTCTATGCCCTGTCATTGCTTCAAAATATAAGAAATTGACGTGTAGGTCTATGCCCTGTCATTGCCTCAAAATATAAGAAATAGACGTGTAGGACTATGCCCTGTCATTGCTTCAAAATATAAGAAATTGACGCGTAGGTCTATGCCTTGTCATTGCCTCAAAATATAAGAAATTGACGTGTAGTCTATGCCCTGTCATTGCTTCAAAATATCAGAAATTGACGTGTAGGTCTATGCCTTGTCATTGCCTCAAAATATAAGAAATTGATGTGTAGGTCTATGCCTTGACACTGCCTCAAAATATAAGAAATTGACGTGTAGGTCTGTGCCCTGTCATTGCCTCAAGATATAAGAAACTGACGTGTAGTCCTATGCATTGTCATTGCCTCAAAATATAAGAAATTGATGTGCAGGTCTATGCCTTGTCACTGCCTCAAAATATAAGAAATTGACGTGTAGGTCTATGCCCTGTCATTGCCTCAAAATATAAGGAACTGACGTGTAGTCCTATGCCCTGTCATTGCCTCAAAATATAAGAAATTGACGTGTAGGCCTATGCCCTGTCATTGCCTCAAAATATAAGAAATTGACGCATAGGTCTATGCCTTGTCATTGCCTCAAAATACAAGACATTGATGTGTAGTCTATGCCCTGTCATTGCTTCAAAATATAAGAAATTGACGTGTAGTCTATGCCCTGTCATTGCTTCAAAATATAAGAAATTGACATATAGGTCTATGCCCTGTCATTGCCTCAAAATATAAGAAAATGATGTGTAGGTCTGTGCCTTGTCACTGCCTCAAAAATATCAGAAATTGACATGTAGACCTATGCCCTGCCATTGCCTCAAAAATATCAGAAATTGACATTTAGACCTATGCTCTGTCATTGCCTCAAAATATAAGAAATTGATGTGTAGGCCAATGCCCTGTCCTTGCCTGAGAATATAAGAAATTGACATGTAGGCCTATGCCCCGTCATTGCCTAAAAACATCAGAAATTGACGTGTAGGCCTATGCCCTGCCATTGCCTCAAAAATATCAAAAATTGACATTTAGACCTATGCCCTGTCATTGCCTCAAAATATAAGAAATTGATGTGTAGTCTATGCCCTGTCATTGCCTGAGAATATAAGAAATTGACATGTAGGCCTATGCCCCATCATTGCCTAAAAACATCAGAAATTGACGTGTAGACCTCAAAATGCCCTTAATGCCATTGCCTCAAAAATATCAGAAATTGACATTTAGACCTATGCCCTGTCATTGCCTCAAAATATAAGAAATTGATGTGTAGGCCAATGCCCTGTCCTTGCCTGAGAATATAAGAAATTGACATGCAGGCCTAGCCCCGTCATTGCCTCAAAACATCAGAAATTGACGTGTAGGCCTATGCCCTATCATTGCACCAAAATATAAGAATTTGATATGAAGGTCTAATCTCACAATATTAACATTTGACTTGCAGGATCGCTCATGTAGGCCAACACCAATTAAAAAAAAAAAAGATGCTTGTGTATTTAGGTTGTGCAGGATCAAAAGAAGATAATTGCACAGATAAAATTATCCAAGATCTTCACAATGATATTATGTAACTTATATATCTTTTACTGGAGATATCACCTGCATACTTCACAACTCTTGGAGCTCAGATCTGTGGTGTCATTATTCATGCATGGAGCTCAGCATTACCGAATGGAGTCAAATTCATACTGGTAATCATATGGACTGTTAATTAGTGTGACCTCATTCCCCTTTCGAGAGCTAGCCAATCACTGGCTTGCAGTGGGCGGGGCTTAGCCGCAATGAGCCCTGGCTTTTACTATAGTTAAGAATGCAAGGTATAAGAATTAGCAACCAAGGGCCTCTGCTATTAATGTCATGTATGCTGAGCTCTCAGTGAAAATAAATTGCACCATAAAGCTGATCACATAATGAAGAAAATGCATATATGAGGTCCCAGGACTGAAGGAATGATAGCCATACGTGCATCTCTTACGCCAGGAGCAGGAGTTGTAGATCTGTACACACCAAAACTCTGGTGTTTTGATCTACTGAAATTTCCTGATGATGGAGACACCATCCAGGAGTCAACCTCCAATTTGCATAATACTTATAGCAAAATCCACTGCTCTTTGCAGCTAAACCCTGCCTGCTGCTTACAGTATGTCACAAACATTCCTTGAAGCTGATTGGTTGGCAATGGTTTTAAAAAGTTTGTTAATCTGTGGTTCTTTTCATCTTCATTGATTTAGCAGTAGTTGTTTTACTGAACTTAAATAAGTTCTGCTGATCATCGAAAGGAGACGTTATATCATCCCCTGAAATAAAATCATAAAAATGGTATAAAAATAAGAAAATGTGAATGAAGTCAGCAGTGTTCCGCGATGCTACAATGCAGTTATTCGTAATTGAGGTTCACCTGACCGTGGAGGTGACACATGGAATGTCTGCGTTAGAATCTGTACACTTGAAATGGTGATTACTGTCTGATGTTGTCAAGCATGTTCACCATCCAACATTTAAACACAAAGACTGTTGTAGAGCTATGCAGACTGGTATTCCATATTGATTTCAATAAATTTGATCACATTTAAATAGTCATATAATCGATTTCATTGTAATCGTTTACATATTCGGTGGGATGACAAGCAGTGACTGCACTCTTCAAAACCAGAATAGCCCATGTTTAGCTTGAAGTTACAGTATGACAGGCTATACCAGTCACACAGAATACAATTTGCTTAGAATTTTCTTAAGGACATTATCTCCTTTCGTAATAATAGAATCATAAAAAAATGATGTAGACTTATAATGTTCAGTGTCTTCTTGTTAGTTTACGCAGTTTATGACGTTTGGATTATAATCCAAACATATTACAGACTTATCTTATATTCAGCCGTTTTGCTGTGGTTCTTCTTGTTGTCACGGTTAGCCTATTCTTGTTTTTGTTGCTGCTGTTATGCTTCTTGCTGTGTCTTCAAAAACTCTTCACATGGTTAGCTAACACTGCAGAATAAAGAAAGACCTATTCATAAAAGGATAAAGTATTACCTGCTTACCATTGTTAAAAGAAATTTAGTCATTTGCCATAATTAAAGTATTTGAGATCTTTATGAATACAGCCTAGAATATTCCCCTAACAAGAGAGAGAGAGAGAGAGAGAGAGAGAGAGAGAGAGAGAGAGAGAGAGAGAGAGAGAGAGAGAACTTACTGACTTCTTATGTATCCTTTTGTCGAACAGGGTAATCTACAAGTTAAAGTCCTCCTACAAGAATGCCCTAAAATCAAATGAATCATGGGTTACTCGAAGACACGTTTGGGTCATGTCATACATGTCTTATTCAGCTGTTATTTTTTTTTTCTTATTTCGTTATATATATTATGTTGCTTCCTACCATAATCATTACAGCAATATAATTTGTTATCACTTTTGTTAATACATTTTCCATATAATTTATTAAGAGCAGTTTGATAGTTGTGTGTAAGGCTGAGACAGCCCTATGATCGGTCTATGTGCGCCATTGAGTACTTGGCCACACATTTTACTATTATTCTCTGTAGTATAAGTGGCGTTGTAATTACTATGGCCATCGACGTGTGTACACATGCATGTGTATATGCACGTGCTTATACGAGTACATTCCGCTGTATGCCTGTACATTACGTATTGTAGGGTCAAAACTACTATATTGATTGAAAGCTACTCTATTTCCAACAGATACGGGTAGAAAACTATTTGCAATAAGAAATTGACGTGTAGGTCTATGCCCTGTCATTGCCTCCAAATATGAGAATATGATGTGTAGGCCTATGCCATGCCATTGCCTCAAAATATAAGAAATTGGCATGCAGACCCATGCCTTGTCGTGCCCTCAAAATGGAAGAATTTGATATGTAGGCCTAATCTCACAATAATCTTAGCATTTGACATGCAGGATTATGATGAATTAATTCCCATCAGCACTGGCTGCATAAGTCTCTGCTCCAATTTAATTAAATTAATTTTGTCTATGTGGAACTGCTTATGTAGGCTAACACCAATTAAAAAAATGCAAGATGCTTGTGTATTTAGGCTGGCCATGATAAACAAAATAAGATGCTCAGACCGAATGATCCAAGATATTCATAATGATATTATATAACTTAATATACCTTTTAGCAAAGATATCAGTTGCGCACTTCACAACTCCAGGAACTCATATCTGTGATGTCATCTCTCGTGCACGGAGGTCAACTTGACTGAACGGGGTCAAGTCCGTTCAGGTAATCATATGGACTGTTAATTTGTGTGATGTCAGTCCCCTTTGGAGAGCTAGCCAATCACTGGCGTGCAGTGGGCGGGGCTTAGCTGCAAAGAGCGGTGGATTTTGCTATAGCCTGAACAAGCAATGAATATGTCATTATAACGCATACCCTTCGGGCATCCACTCCTCACAACAAACACCTCCTGACATACACGCCGAGCACGTGTGTAAAAGAAACACAGCCAACAGCATACATCCTTTGTAATGTATACTATTGTCCATAATCATGTCACATCAAATGTATCACTCCTACTGGAAGTGATATAGTGTCAGCTTTCCAGCTATATTTATCAGAACACTGTCTGTAACTTGTGTATAGAATTATGTACCATTTTCCATTGTCAGGCACTACATTTCCGCTCACAAGAGCTCTTGTCCTGTCTGTTTGTTGTCTTGAATAAATTAGTATGTTTGTAGACACAGCCTCTTACTCACGCCTTTGCTACATTGGTGACCATGGAGATGACGAGCCTAGCCAGCCCCAATGATACCAACCTCTCCGCAACACCGTCACCACCGCCTCCATACATCTGGCCCCATTCACGCCCCACAACCCAGAAGCTTGGTTCTTCAGGGTGGAGACAATTTTCTGATCAAAGAAAATTACCTCCTCAGCATGCAAAGCCGATGCAGTCCTCGAATTCCTGCCAGACAATGTTTCCGAGCAAGTTGCAGGATGGCTTGCAGAACATCAATCCCTTGTCACCTACAAATCACTGGAGGATCAGCTGAAGTCATCCTTCAGTGTGCCACCCACCCTAAGAGCCAAGAAATTCCTGAATAAAGTGGGGGCAGCCATAGGAGACGATCAGCCATCGCACATCTACAAGCGATTGTGGCAGCTAATAATGCTACCCGCCGCAGATGGCCAACCCGAGTCAACCCTGGGCCTTGTGAGAGAGGTCCTTCTCCCAAAACTGCCCTGCCAAACAGTGGTGGCCATGCCCAACGCCTCCACCATACCCATCAAAGAATTCCTAAAATTGGTCGACACTACACACATGGCCCACAAGACAGCGGAGCCCACCCAGCCACCCGTAGCAGCAGCAGAACGACGGTCCCAGCTGTCAACCCAGAGGGATCAGCTGTCCCCATCCACAAGCAGAGCTTTCCCAAACAATTCATCGAGGGGAAGACCAGACAGAAGAAAATGTGCTTCTTCCATTGGAGATTTGGAAATAATGTGACAAAGGCTGCCTGTTTTAAAAAACATGCAAGAGGGTCACATCTGTGACCCAAAAAACTAAACGTCAGCAGTGAACAGACTGATTGCCTTGTAAGAGAAGCTGAGCCTGCTTACCGCTGCCTTTTTTCCAGGTACGAAAGTAAAGGCTCAACATGCTTCTTCATAAAGGACGGGAGGTCGAACACAATTCCTCGTTGACACGGGCACACAAAACATTCATACCAGCCAGCCCTCATGAACAACTCATCCCCACCCAACCCACCAACATCCATGTATCTACCGCTAATGGAGCATCACTCAAGCTATACGGGAGGCTGACAATTAAACTGTCATTCAGCAGGAAAGAATACAGCTGGACATTCATCACAGCAGACATAACATTAGCACTTTTAGGAGCAGACTTCCTAAAAAAACACAACTTGCTGGTGGACACAGCATCAAAACAGCTGATCCCGAAAACTGCCCCCACATCATCATCACAGCAGTGGATACGACAAACCGTACCCATCGCATCAGCCACCCCACCGCCAGAAATAAGATGCCTCCTACAGGAGTTCCCATAGGTCTTCAAAGACAACCTGCAGCACGACAACCAAACCAGCAAAGAACAACATCCAGCTCCACAATGAAATAGAAGGTCCCCAAGTCCACACCTGCTTCAGATGTTTAGCCCAGGAAAAACTTGCCCACACCAAACAAATATTCAGGAAAATGGAAAAGGCAGGAATATGCCAGAGAGATGCCAGCCCATGGGAATCCCCCCTCCACATGGTACCAAAACTTGGTGGAACACGGTGGCCATGTGGAAACTATCAAAGGTGAGATGCCAGCCCATGGGAATCCCCCCTCCACATGGTGCCAAAACCCGGTGGAACACGGTGGCCATGTGGAGACTATCAACGGCTAAATGTTTAAATGAAGCCTGACAGATACCTGTTGCTGAACATAGCAGACATCACCAACCAAATGAACGGAGCCAAAGTCTTCACCAAAATAGATCTGCTGAAGGGATACTTCCAATTTCCAGTTGTGAAGAAAGACATAGAGAAGACAACAATTATCACCCCCTTCGGCACCTACACATTTAATTACAGCTGCTTCAGCCTTGACATCGATAACATCCTGGTATTTAGCCCCAACCTCAAGCAACACCTAAAAGATATCAAAAGGGTACTACAAATGCTCAAGGAAAACAGACTTGTAGCAAAGAAAGACAAATGCAAGTGGGCAAAAATGATGGTGGAATATCTGAGATATCAAATGAGCCCAGACGGCATCAAACCCCTCCCAACAAAAGTGAAAGCAATCACCGACTTCCCGACACCAACCACAGCCAAAGCAGTACAAGATTTTCAGGACTAATTAACTACTACCATCAATTTATATCCAGTATTGCTAAAATCATGAGTCGGATTTATAATTGTTTAAAAGGGAAACCCAAAAAATTGTGTTGGTCAAATATTCAAGATAACACATTTTTATTAGCAAAGCAGGCAATAACTTCTGCAGCCACATTAATCTTTCCTCTACCCCAAAGGTCCCTCACTTTGATGACTGACGTGAGTAACAGGGCGATGGGCATGGTACTGGAGCAGGACACAGATGATGGTTGCCAGCCATTGGCTTTTTTCAGTAAAAACTTAACAGCAGCGGAACAAAAGTATTTCACGTTTGATAGAGAACTCCTGGCAGTCCACAAAGCCATCCACCACTTCCATCACATGATCGAAAGAAGGCAGTTCATCATACAAACGGCCCACCAACCCATGGTATGCACCTCCACAAAAACCACAGATGCTTGGTCAGCACGGCAGCAGCATCAACTGTCTGCAATAGCAGGACACTCCTGCGCCATCAGGTACCTGAAGGAGTCTTCAAACACCGTAGCCAACACACTATCAAGAAACTGCACCAACACCATCCAGATCAGGATAGCCTATCCCGAAAAAGCAAAGGCACAAAAAGACAACGCCCTCACATGGAGTGTCCTATCTATCAACAACAGAGAGACAACCATCACCTGCGAAACCAGTACCGGATGCCTTTGGCCCTACATGTCATCAGGTCTCAAAAGGAAGACTTTCAACCTTGCCCACAACCTGTCCCACCCATCAGGCCGCACAACCACCCAAATTGTAACGGAATGGTATGTCTGGCCGGGAATGGAAGCCAACATAAAAAAGTGGACAAGAGAATGCCTTCTATGTCAGATGTCAAAAGTAATGAGGCATGTAGAGAGTGGAATATGAGAGTTTCACACAACACACCGCCATCTCACCCACATCCACATTGGCATAGTCGGCCCTCTAGCCCCTCCTCCAAATACCAGGTGGCCAGAAGCACTACCAATACAGCAACAGACGGCGGAGAGCTGTGTGAAAGCTCTCATCGGATGGGTCAGCAGACATGGAGTCCCACAAGTCATTATGGGTGATAGGGGAGCCAACTTCACATCCAGTTTATGGCATACCCTCACAGACAGTTTGGAGACAAAGATAGTACACACGACGGCCCACAACCCAGAAGCCAATGGTATCATCGAAAGGCTACACTGATCGTTGAAAGCATCACTCACCACCAAATGTCAAGGTGGGAGCTGGAGAAAAGAGTTCCAAGAGCCCTACCAGGCCCGAGAACATCTCCATGTGCAGCATTCAATGCATCTCCAGCAGAAGCCCTGTACGGACAAGCATTAACGTTGCCAGCAGACATCTTTCAATATCCAACAAGCCCGACATCCCCATCCATCATCCGTAAAGCATTAGAACAGATAATGCCAGCCTAGACGACCTGTGGCATAGCCAAAAAAGTGTATGTCCTCAACGAGCTGCAGAACGTGAAATATACATTCATACGACACTGAGCCCCCTTCTCCCCAGCCTACTTGTGACCATACCGGGTCATCCAAAGAAAAGACAAAGCCTACCAGATAACAGTTGACAGCAGAACTGCCTGAGTTTCCATGGTCCCACATGGGCCTACACGATTGTCTATCTTACCTGGCCGTCTGAACTCATACCTTGCGGGCATCCACTCATCACAATGAACATCTCCTGACATACATGCTGAGCAAGTATGTATAAGAAACAGCCAACAGCATACACCCTTTTTAATATATACTATCGCCCATAACCATGTCACGTCAAATGTATCATTGCTACTGGAAGTAATGCAATGTCAGCTTGTATTACTTCCAGTAGGAATGGTGCACTTGATGTGACATGATTATGGACGAAGGTATATATTAAAAAGGGTGTATGCTGTTGGCTGTGTTTCTTATACATGCACGCTCAGCACGTACATCAGGAGATGTTCGTTGTGAGGAATGGATGCCCACAGGGTATGAGTTCGGATGGCCAGGTAAGATGGACAATCGTGTAGGTCCATAACTTGTATAAAGAATTATGTACCATTTTCCGTTCTCAAACAAACATAGTTGAATGAATGTTAATCTCTATTTCGTTCGCCTCATGTCAGTCACAACATTTCCGCTTGCAAGAGCTCTTGACCTGTCTGTTTGTTGTCTTGAATAAATTAATAAGTTTGTAGACGCAGCCTCTTACTCACACCTTCGCTACAAGCCTATCATTAAAAATCTCAGCACGATTTAAGGATTGCTTTTGTACTCATTGTATAAGATAACCCTCATTTTGGGGGTGATTTTTTAAGGTTAAAAGGTAGCCTATATATACATATACATATATATATATATATATATATATATATATATATATATATATATATATATATATATATATATATATATATATATATATACATATATATATATACATACATACATACATACATATATATATATATATATATATATATATATATATATATATATATATATATATATATATATATATATATATATTTAAATTTTATCTTTGGAATAACTTCTATTCAAAGGTAATTTTATAAGTAAATGCTCACACCCTGAACAGGATGCAAACCTAAGCATATTTAGGTTGAAAGTACGATAATAGCAATTTTATGCCAAGAGAAAAATTTCAACTCAGCTGTGCCTTAGAGCTCGTTTCGAGTTTAACTGAATCCAGCATGTAAATGTACGGTAGAGTTGATCTCAACTCATTTCTTTCTAGATATTTGGTTTATTTTTGTCATCAATATCTCATTCAGTCTGTTTCTGTCTGACTGTTACTGTTTTCCTTCATTTAACTTCAGTTGTCCTACTAGCCAGAAAACAATCTGGTATGACCCCTCCTCTATCCATGCTAAACTGAAGAGTGCACCCAGTTTAGGGGAATGAAGTGGGAGAATGGGCTGTATTGTAACCATTCCAGATAACTGATACAACTAAAAAGAAATCAGCAAGCTTTTCCTAAACCTGCCAATTCTGGGAATGATTCATATGGCTTTCCCTCCAGATGGAAGCTTTGTCAAAGACATGTATATTGGGCTTACTTCATAGTGGGGTTTTGCTCTCTGTCAATCCTGGTCTAAGCAACGGCTCTGTTTCTTGAGTACATTCTGTTTTCTTTGCTAGTATTTTACAATTTCATGCGTGTGGCTGTGAGTAATGAAACTTCACTGAATTATCTCGTACATGTACCTTCTCATGCTTTAAGGTCGAAGAATTGCTGGATGATGCACAGACTTCTAATGATTTTCTTTTCATTGCAGGAAATTTTTTTATCAAAGATAATAACATGGGCTACTCGGTGAAGCTCAGCACCACAGCAAGTTCTTTTTGGCAGTCCGGGAGGAGTCTGGGTGTGCCACAATATAGACAAAACAATCTCACAATACTTTTACTGGATTTAATTTCAATTTTGGTTAATTCTCTTAATTTCAGTGAAAATAAAGTGGGAATATTGATTCGGCATAATTCTGGCACACCAATGATACACATTGGCCGCCATGATACAGCTTGATTATTTTAGCAGTTGTGACGTCTAAAAATCCTGGAGTTTAGCAAACAAAACAAACAAAGGGAAAAGATTTTTTAGAATGGCAGTGCACTCTGTTTTAACGCTAATCTCTCTTTTCAAGGTGGAATACTCTTTACTGAATAAGATGTATAGTATTTCGGAGAGGTTATCCATCACTGACAAAAGTATAGTGCAGAGGTATACAAATTTCGAATCTTCCATTTTGGTCTTTGATTTTGGCACAAGGTCAAATATTTGTAGTAAATCAGTTTAGGTATTCAGATGCTATATAATATATGCTATATAATGGTTCAGTATGTCACAAAATCGAAATGGGCATTGCCATGTGGAATAGATATGGAATCAGATCAACAGTGGAGTAATGGCTGGATATCATTCAGGTTGTCAGGTGAGTATATTCTTGACCTTTTAGGATATCCACTTGGAAACAAATGTACAAATTTTCCTAAAACATTTCAGTAAATGCAGATGTGTATCGTCTTGATACCTATGTATGTGATATCATGTTTTTGCAGGGGCAGTCTCCCATAGGGTCTGCCCAGTACAGGAGTAGTGCCATCAGTGCACCTCGGCCCGGTGCACTGTAGGCATTACTTAGGGTTTTTTGAAGCATCCCTTTGGCCCCAAGCTGCAACCCCTTTCATGCCTTTTACTTTATCTCCGTTCATATTTTGTCTTCCATCCTACTTTCTTACCTCTCCTAACAATTGTTTCATAATGCAGCTGTGAGGTTTCCCTCTTTTAACACCTTTAAAACCGTTTTATTCTTAATTTCCCTTTCAGTGTTGATATTCATGATCCACAACGCATATTCCTCTGTAAATCTGAAAAACTATACTTATAAAAACATTGCAGAACTGTTGCGTGATGGCGATGATGCAACAAGACGAGGTTTAACGACTACAACTCATGATTATTTCACTTTCACTAATTCTGATTTCTACATCGTCTCTTGTGTCGGCAAGGATGGGAAAACGTAAGTGATGGTCTCTTCTCGTATCTTTTCTTTCTCAGGGATATTTAGGCGACTACTGCCTACGTTTAGGATCTCTCCTTGGTGACCTTGTCTCGGGAGTAGTCAAGGATGCATACTGTGTGTAAGAAATTCTAACTGATATCTTTGTTACTTATAGCACAAGTGAAATCAGTTCTCCTTATTTTAGTATGAAGAACATAGACTACTAAGGGATTCAGAACCCATGAAACACGGTTTTTCAGCAACACCTTTTTATCAAAGCATTGGATAAAGCTGAAAGTTGGAGAGGGTATGTTTTATAACCCTATCTAATTTTTGCAAGTATTATTTAGTACCCCTAAGTTCAATAGTTCTGGTATTTATCAGAGTAAAAGTGTGTTTCCTATGCCAGAGCCATCAAAATCGCAGGTAAGGGTTTTGAACACAATAGTGACGTTAACCTATGACGTCATCAGGCTCCACCCACGGTGACGAGAAGTTTACATAAGGGGGAAAACGTCTCTTCACTGTGGCTCTGCCCACTTGCCAATGACATATTCACTAATTGATATTAGTACCCATCTTAGGCTTCAGCGATGTCAATGATAGCGAGCAGGATTTATCATTATCCCCTTGATTGCATTATCAGTCTCAATCATTTTAATATTATTATCAACTATCATTATTGGATGACTACTTTGTGGAGGTTTCATCGCAACTTCCACAGCAGTTGTTGGGGCGAAGTTGTTAAATTAGAATTCTTCCATTTCTTGATATTTGTATTGTTTCTACTTTATATATAATTCAGTGTATGTAATTCATCCACATAATGAACCAGTCTATAGCTCATTTGTTAGATCTACATCTATTCAGGGCGGGAATACAAAAAGCCAATCAATTTTGTTTTACCTCAGGTTTTGACACTACAGTTTATCCTTCTATTTGCAGCAAGTCAGGAGCATTCACTAGAAGTAGAATTCAAATGAAAAGCAGTGATACCTAATTCCACTCAGTTTTTAGAGGTATAAAGATCTACGTCATTGTTTTATTTCAGTTAATGTAACCCGCTGCTGTTTTTATGTTTTTGTTATTTATATCATACAGCACCCTAAACAGTGATCGTATACTTGCTGTAAATAAAAGGTAATGGTAGGAGTCAAGATTTTGAGGGCAAGCTATTATTTACCTACTTAATATCAGTCAAATGTAACATGATTTATATTGATAAGCATGGAAAGGAAAAGATATTGAAATCAGTTTGAATGAGGAAAATATTGTTATAATCATTGTGTTTTAATAGATATGTTTTAGATGTACAAATAAAACGTCCAACACTATACAATTTATTTACAAAATGTCTTCATAGTCACTCTCGAGGAAGAGGTCATCATCCCCGTCCTCATCGTTGCTAGCGATGTCAATGATGACTGGTTCCACACTCTCATGGCTATTGTCTGACTTCCAGTACTCCTCCTCAAAATGATGGAATTGTCTAACAGCTCCTGCCCAAGTAACTATTACCCAGTATAGAAATAATTACCTGTTCACGCTTTAGTAAATCTTGCCACGGGCCTTCTTGCTTGTATACAAAGTGGCAATCTGTAGCACAAATGCAGTCTTGCAGCCATGGGGACAATTCCATATCCTGCTGGCCATTATCGAATTTGTTGAAGCCTAGACTGTGTAAGCATATCCATTCACCTGTTAGTGACTTACTGCCTACCTGGTGGATGGGCGGAGCCTCATGACGTCATATTATGTTTACTTCACAAATGGTTTTAGGATCCTTTTCTGTGATTTTCTCGGTTCCGGCATCGGCAACTTCATTTTACTCTATTAATATCAAAACTATCGAACTTAGGTACTACATAATACTTGCAAAAATTAGGTAGGGTTATAAAATATACACTTGCCAACTTTCACCTTTATCTAATGCTTTGCTAAAAAGTTGTTGCGGAAAACCCGTGTTTTTTCGACTCTAAATCCCTTACAGTAGTAGTAGGTATCACTTTCAACTGCCATACCCTGACTCTCAAGTAGGGATACATAAGCATTCTGCATTTAACCGCATATAAATGAAGTAATGTATGTTTATAAAATCAAAGAAATATAAACATATCCATGGAAGTTAGAATGTCTGGAATCTGTAAATGCCAATTTTATTCAGAAAAAAACTTTTTAACTGAAAATAATAGCATACAAAGGTAAGATTTTTATTAAATTATTTCCACAAAATACCTGGTCATTTTACACTTTGAATCCATATTTTTGTGTATGACAGTTGAAACTGAAATTACTTTATCACGATGACCACTCACTTAATTATTTAACCTTGAAGGAACATTCCGTAGCCAACCATTTAGCTCAGAAAATCTAAACCTTCTGCAGGTGGGAAAATACTGTGGCCGGAATCAGGATTGACGAGGAGGTTCGGACTAATATTGGTTGGGAAAAGGTCCCAGAGGATGGGATTCATTTGAGTGTCCTCATGATAGGTTTTGACTCTCTGTCACGCAATACCTTTATCAGGACTCTCCCCAAGACATACACCTTCTTGATGGAGACGCTTGGCGCTTTTGTTTTAGAGGGATACAATATTGTAGGAGATGGGACACCCCAGCAGTTGATACCCATTCTTACAGGTAAGCACCCTTTGTTGTCGCGGAGACAGAGAAAGACAAAGACACGAAGAGGGCATTCTTTTTCTTTGTAGACTTTCAGTAGAAATGATATTTCGCCATGTCGCAATAATCATTAATTTTTTGTCACCTCTTATATATGCTTGGTTTTACTTGTGTTGAATAATTACTTTAAAGAATTTTAGGTTGCATAAGATAAAGAATCCAGTAAACAAAACATGAAATGTAAATGTATGTGCCATTCTAAAAGGAAAATAAAAAAAAGCACCCTTGTCATGTCCGTGCACAGACTTTTGCATATGTAGAGGAATATGTGGTTAATAAATCTACAGTCGTTTTGTGCAGTCAAATTCAGTATCCAGCTAACATTTACTCAGGTGGAACTGATATCAGCACTGATTGTTGGCAGGTTTTTGAACTGGACTATACTGTATATATTACTTGTAAAACACTAGTACTTCTATAAATTGCTTGCATGCTTGCATGCAGTGAATACAGAGTAAAGTCTTGATAATCGAATGTGCTATTATCCAACCAGCATAAATGCTGAGAATTACACCAAATGAGGGCTCACATAACAAAAGTTTTAAAAATTTGACGGGAAATAATTTTGTGAGTTCTAAAATTTAGCAGGAGGTTTCTGAGTCATCTAATTTTCAGGGGGTTTCTGAGAGTTGTATAATTTGGCAGGAGGTTTCTGAGAGTTGTATAATTAAGCAGGTTTCTGAAATTTGTATAATCTAGCAGGAGGAGGTTCCAAAGAGTTGCATAATATAGCAGGAGGTTTACGAGAATTGTATAACTTAGCATGAGGTTTCTGAGAGTTGTATAACTTAGCAAGGAGTTTCTGAAGGTTGTATAATTTAGCAGGAAGTTTCTGATAGTTATATAATTTAGCAGGAGGTTTCTGAAAGCTGAATATGTAGCAGGAGGTTTCTAAGAGTTGATTAAATTAGGAGGTTTTAGAGAGTTGTATAATTTAGCAGGAGGTTTCTAAGAATTGTATAATTTAGCAGGAAGTTCCTGAGAGTGTTATAATTTTGCAGGTTGCTGAGAGTTGTATAATTTAGCAAGGTGTTTCTGGTCGCTGTATAATTAGCAGGAGGTTCCTGAGAGTTGCAAAATTTAGCAGGAGGTTTCTGAAAGTTGTACAATTTAGCAGGAGGTTTCTGAGAGTTCTATAATTTAGCAGGAGGTTTCGTGAGTTGTATAATTTAGCAGGTTTCCAAGAGTTGTGTAATTTAGCAGGTTTCTGAGAGTTCTCTGATTTAGCAGGGAAAGGGTCTGTGACTCGTTAAATTTGGCGGGAAATTTTTCGTGATCTGTTTAAAGTTGCATGATTTAGCATAAAAATTTCTGTGATTTGTATAATCTAGTAGGAAAACTTTCTGTGAATTATACGTGGAAATCTAGAAGTCATAAGGTAAATGGGATTTTGTGAGATAAGATGAAGTATTGTCAGTGTACGGCATGGATGACAGTATTTCCTGATTGACTGATTGATTTACTAATTTCATTCTCTCAGTGTATCACAACAACTAAGATAATTAAAGCAGGACAATCACTATATATTGCGAATGTATCACACATTTTTTTTCATGTTTTATAAATATTGTTGACTTGGTATTTTCATTCTCTGAATTATTCTTAAACCAGTTGTCTGTATTTGTCTGATTAGTCATGTAAAATGATAGGTTTGCATTAATTGAATTTTTCACTAAAATATCCTATCTTTCTCAACTCTCAAATGACCTACCAGTAGGCATATAGCAGCACTAACATTTTTTCAACCTGTGAAGACGCAAAAATAAATACAGTGAATTTTGTTCCATAATGAAAGACGTTTCTATTATATCCCAGAGAAGATTCTGTGAGTTCTATAGTTTTGCAAGAAAAGTTTATATGAATAGTATAATTTGACAGGAAACGTTTCTGTGAGTTATAAAACTGGCAGGAAAAGTTTCTGTGAATTAACCATGGAGAAGCAGGAATCATAAGGTAAATAAGAATAATATGCAATTCTGATAGCACACGGCATGGATGACAGTAAGGTCTCATGACTTGCTATCTGTCTCAGCACTCACATCTGCCTGTGCTTTCAAGGGCTCCCTCCTCTTTTCTACACATTGCCAATGTTTCTGCACCATACAGCAGCATTGATATAATAACTGTTTAATGGACCCGTGAAACCTGTCTTATTTAACCCCAACTGCTTTAATTCTCTGCCGCACCTCCATCTCACATCCACGCTCTTTGCTTATGACAGAACCCAAGTACTCGAAACTACCTTTTTGCTTTAATTTCTTACCGGCTCTTGACCTTACATGTAATTCCACTTTTTCTTCTCTATTACTTAGTAGAATTTCTTGTTTGCAGCACTGAACTTAAGGCCTTGTTCACATGAAGCAGAAACAGCGGCAGTAACCACGCAGATGCAAAAGGTGGTGACTACACATTATGGCGGTTATCCACGCGGTTCATTTAATATCAATATGGAAGTGGAGGAAATAACATGCCTACGATATGTTCAAAAGACTGTATCCAAAACTGAGAGAATATGAGCCCAGATTCTTCATTTATTTCAGAATGACCATAAAATAATTTGAGGTTTTACTTACACTAGCTAAGGATGATATTCCATCAAATAACATAATGCAATGTGTTCATTTATATATAATTATATGAACACAAACATACACACACACATATGTATATGTATGCACATATATACTATATATAAATATATATATATATATATATATATATATATATATATATATATATATTATATATATATATATATATATATACATATATATATATGTGTGTGTGTATGTATATATATATATATATATATATATATATATATATATATGTATATATATGTATATATATATATATATATATATATATATATATATATGTATATATATATGTATATATTATATGTATATATGTATATATATATATAAATATATATATATATATATATATATATATATATATATATATATATATATATATATGTATATATATAATATATATACACACATAGTATATATGTGCATACATATATATGGGGAAATATGTTTCGTTTTAGATTTACTGTGTATATTCAGTCATAGTGTGATGAAGCGAAAGGGAGCTACAGGTGGTTGGACGGTGACATAGATGCAAATCACTGCAGTCAGCAGATATTTCAATTGCTTCAGCTGTTTTGGCTCGGTGAACACGCAAAATTGAAGCTGGTATGTGAGGCAGCCTACCGAGTTGGTATGCAAGTACGTAAGTTCGTGCGTTAGAAAAATGGAGATTGTGTGTCTAATTGTGCCAAAAGTTAGGTCTGATTGATTATTATCTAGCCAAGAGCGATATCGTCCAGACGTGGCTTTGTGTGCTCCGATCTCTTAGAAACCGGCAGTTAAGGTAAATCCAGACTTCTCTTTTTTCTGTGTGGACTGTGAACTAGTGAATTTACCATCTCCAATACACTTGTGAATTTGTGGGAAGAATTGGACATAGGCATTTATGTCACTTTAATATTATATTTTATTGTGTTCTGATTTGACATTGGTTAACCATGCATTTTAGATCTTCATTATTATGTCATATGCTTGTGTACTGTATTTGTGGGAGATTACGGTTTGTTTAATTCTCAACAGATGTCTGTGGTGATGTCTGTGGGGATGCTGTGGATGCTGTGGTGATAGAGAAAGAACACTGCAATCTTTGCAGTTAGTGATGGTTTCAATGTGGTTGACTTTAAGACTAGACGTGTAATGTCTAAGGATGGAGTGTGTGGGAGTTTTGAGTGAAAAGGCCTTCAGCCAGAGTAAGGTTAAATCTTGAATTAGACTATTTTGACTTGGTAATTCATTTATTATGCATTTTAATTTTCTTTTTGTTAATTCATTACTTGTTGGGTTTTGTTTGATAATAAATCTATTTATGTAGGAAAGATTGTGTTTCCTTAGAATGTCCATTTTGAGAGATATGTGTGTTGAGTACCAGAGAGAGAGAGATGTGCGGGTTGAGTCCGAGAGAGAGAGGGTTGCTAGTTACCACGTTTTCTGAAGATAGGCCACAAAACATGTTATGTAGCATTTCTAAAGAAATGTTTAATCTGTAGGTTTAACATATACATATGTGTGTGTGTATGCTTGTGTTCATAATTACATATAAGTGAACACATTGCATTATGTTATTTGATGGAATATCATCCTTAGCTAGTGTAAGTAAAATGTCAAATTATTTTATGGTCATTCTGAAATAAATGAAGAATCTGGGTTCATATTCTCTCAGTTTTGGATACAGTCTTTTGAACATATTATATATATTGTACGATGTTATTTCTTCCACTTCCATATTGATATTAAATGAACCGCATGGATAATATATATATATATATATATATATATATATATATATATAATATATATATATATATATATATATATATATATATATATATATATATATATATATATATATATATTGTCATGATGCATACCAAGTACCTGGTTATTACACATCTAATGACAAATTTCAAAAATATACCTCACTTCTGACAGATACCTGAACTCTCATAACAAAAGAATTATGACTGAATACTCTAAAGATAACAGTGATCCCTTAAAAAACTCATTAATCATGTGAAAAATCAAACTAAGTTTATCAAGATTAGTGTGAGGTATCCACTATAAAACAAGAAATATACTAGAGTAAAAGGGCATCACTCCATCAAACAAGTTTAACTGTTTCCCAGGTCTTAATTCACTTCAGCAAAACTAACGAAACAAACCATGTATATCACTTTGCCTTATGCACACAATTAATCCTATTCACTGGTGGTCAATAAAAGGAACACTGTTTTTTTTAAATTTTAAAAACAAAAATTTATTTTTATATTTAAAATTTATAACTAGAATTCACATTCTGAAAAATTGACTATTACTTGAAAACAACACAAAATTTAGTTAATTCTTGAATTAAATTATTAAACAAAATTAAATCACAAAACTTTAATTTATCAAAAAATTAAATTAATCAAGCAAAATTTAAACTATCAAGAATTATTCAAGATTTTAAAAGAAAATCTTAATAAATGAAAATTAAATCATGTATGCAATCATCAAGAAATATTTAAAATGCTAAGTAAATAAATGTTAAATCACCAAGACAAGAAATGTGAAAAAATATTAAGAGATTGCAAACACAAGAACACACAAAAATACACAAAAGATTTATCAGTAATAATTTCACTAGGGTGAAATTTCCCTAATACACCTTATTATACCATGGTAATAATAAGTAAAATTCACTTTACCTTACACAAGCTTCTGAAAACTGTAAAATCACAGGACATGCAGGATCCTTCGATTGACAAAACACACTTTTTATCAGGTGCCATTACAACTTAAATAATTTTACTAAATTCAGATCTCAAAAGCTAATATTAATACTATTGACCACAAATATTCTGTGTTAATAATTACTCTTTTTAAGAATGAGAGAGAGAGAGAGAGAGAGAGAGAGAGAGAGAGAGAGAGAGAGAGAGAGAGAGAGAGAGAGAGAGAGAACCACAGCTAATGGTCTCACAAATAAGAATGACCAGATATCAGGATTCCAGTAGAAATTCAACAGTCATATGACACCATTAAAGCATTTTGGGGACAAGACACAAAAGAAATTTCTAGAAGGAAGCAATATGTTTTGACCTGCAACCTTACAAAACATGACGCAATCGATCATGAGGTCTTACTCTCAAAATTGCATACGTGACCAGAGCCATGTATGTGACATTACGAAATCACTTGTCTTTTTCTCATATGAGACAAAGCTTTTACAGAAATCTCAACATGATCAAACAGATGGCTATTGTTATCTCGACCTGTCATCTCGTTATCTTTTGCGATGACAGCTGAAGTGAAACAAACCACTCGCTAGGACACACGTGTTCCTCATACTAAGTTAATATTAAAAATGTATTATTAATTCTAAAACTTTTGAGATCTGCTTACAGTACATATGACGTTTCAATAATTATTATCATTACACATAATATATGATAAATGAAAGAGTAAATATATCAGAATTATAGGAGAATATACATATTACAAGGCAACATCATGATGTTCCTCCCCCCAGAAGATTATTTATCCTGTGGTCGAATCCAACAATTCACAATGGGATAAATAATCTGCAATTACATTATCTTTTCCTGAAATATGTTTTACTTTTACATTATGCAGTTGCAGGCATAAAGACCACCTGGTCAGTCTCTGATTGTTATTTTTCATTTATTGATGAATGAGATAGGGTTGTGATCAGACAACACTAAAATTTCTTCATTCCTAGGTCGGTTCACATACACTTCAAACTTTTTCAGTGCTGTGATTAATGCTAACGTTTCTTTTTCAATGGCTGAGTAAGTTTTCTGATGCTTTTTCAACTTTGAAGACATGAAACACACTGGATGGAAGATTCTGTTGACATCTTCTTGAAGTAGAACAGCTCCTATTCCACAGTCGGATGCATCAACTTGTATCACAAACTTCTTATTGAAGTCTGGAGCTTGAAGCACAGATCTTGAAGTTTATATGGCTTTAACCTTCTCAAATGATTCTTGACATTCTGGAGTCTAAACAAACTTTGTCTTCGGACTGGTTAAGTCAGTTAAGGGAGTTACTACAGCTGAGAAATTAGGACAGAATCGGCGATAAAATCCAGCCATGCCCAAAAATCTTTGTAGCTATTTCCTCGTAGTGGGGGGGGGGTTAGCCTTATGGATACCTTCTACATTAGCGTCAACAGGAGCAAGAAGGCCTTTTCCAACTTCAAATCCCAAATACTGAACAGTTGCCTTTCTAAATTCACTTTTTGCAAGTTGATTATTAGTTCCTTGAACACTTTCCTTAATATCTTCAAATGTTCTTCCCATGTATTAGAATAAATCACAATGTCATCAAGGTATACACCAACTCATTCTATTGATCCTAGCAGTTGATCCATCACTCGTTGGAATGTTGCAAGCTCATTCATCAGACCAAACAGCAAAACAGTGTATTGATACAATCCAAAAGGAGTAATGAAAGCTGACAGCAACTTAGCATCCTCATCTAAGGGAATTTCATAATATCCTTTCAATAAGTCTGTCTTGGAAACAAATTTGGCTTGCCCAATATTATCAAGTAATTGATCAATAAGAGGCAAGGGATAATTGTCAGCCACACTGATGGAATTCAGTTTCCTATAATCAGTACACATCCTAAATGAGCCATCTGGTTTCTTCACTAACACACAAGGAGAACCATAATGACTTGAACTGGGTTCTGCTAATCCATGCTGCAACAAATATTCAACTTCTTTCTTCAAAACATCTTGATGAAAAGGTGATAAGCGATCAGCCCTCTTTTTTAAAAGGTTTTCCATCTTCTATGATCTTTATCTCATGCTTTGTCAGATTGGTATGCCTAGGTACATCTGCAAAAATTTCAGGGAAATTTCGAATCACCTCACTTATTTTACTACTTTGCTCAACACTCAGATGTTTTAGTTTATCTTCCAGATTTTCCAATATGGAAGAATTGTTCATCTTGCTTTCAGCTCCCAATTCGCAGCCATCATCATCCTCTGTAGATGAAGTTGTCTGTGTTATTGACACTTTCTTTTTTTGGTCTCTGGGAAGTAAGGTTTCAAAAGATTCACATGTATTTTCCTCTGTCGTTTCCTTCTTCCTGGTGTTTCAATCACATAAGTTCGATCACTTAATTTCTCTATTATCCTATAAGGACCTTGAAACTTATTGGTAAGGGGAAATCTTTTCACTGGTAAGAACACTAAAATTTGTTGTCCTACAGTAAAATTTCTTAGCTTAGTCTTAGCATCATATTTCCTTTTCATTTTCTCTGACTTATTTTCAGATTTTCTAAAAGAGAATTTTCTAATTTCTCTTAACTTTTTCCCCAAGTTCTTCACATATTCTCCTTAGATTTCCTCTTGATTTTCTGCCCAATTCTCTGCAAGAATCTTCAATGGACCTCTCACGTCTCGACCAAAAATCATTTTGTTTGGTGAACATCCCATACTTTCTTGAAAAGCATTCACAACTTCAAACAACATCAAAGGTAAACCAGCATCCCATTCTCTTCCTGATTCATTGCAGTACTTAGTTAACATACTTTTCAAAGTCTGGTGGAACCTTTCCAAGGCTCCTTGAGTCTCTGGATGATAAGTGGTTGACAACTGTTGTTTCACTCCTAACAAGTTCGTCACATCCTGGAACAATTTTGAAGTAAAGTTCGTTCCTCTATCACTTTGCACAATTTCTGGTATTCCAAACTTGGAGAAAAACTCCACCAACTTCTCAACAATTACCTTTGCACTTATACTTCTTACAGGAATCGCCTCAGGATACCTAGTCACTGGACACATTAATGTTAACAGATATTCATTTCCTTTCTTTGTTTTCTGAAGCAGCCCAGCCACATCTATAATCACCTTGCTAAAGGGTTCTCCTCTAACTTCTATGGGTTGTAGGGGGGGGCTTTCTGAATGGTTTCATTCGGTTTTCCAGCTATCTGGCATGTGTGACACTCTCTGCAAAACCTGCTGACATCCTTGTGAAGTCCAGGCCAGAAAAAAATACTTCATAATCTTTTCAACAGTCTTCCTGATTCCCATATGTCCAGACTCGTGCGATACTGCTACCACTTGTTTCCTCAGTGGATATGGACTCAAAATTTTATGATATTCACCCCATTCAGCATTTCCTGGAATATCTGCAAGTCGATGCTTCCTCATTAGCAATCCTTCCTTTAGATAATAACAGCTAGGAGTTTGTTGCATCTCTTCTTGATCAACAACAACTCTGAAGAACAAATCAGCCAACGTTGTATCCTTCTTCTGCAATTCCATTAGTTTCTCTCTAGTCACTTGACCAACTTCAAGGGCTGAACTCTCCATATCTGCTAACTCTGCTACTGTAGTTTCACTACTATCATCAGGAACACTTTGACTACTCTGAGTCTCTTCAAGAACAACAGGATCCTCTCCTTCTTGGGTAATCTCTTCATTATTAACACTAGGGGAAACTTCACTTTCCTGGAACAGCTCTTGTAAGCTCAAAGATCCTTCACTTGATCCTTTTTGCATAGGTAAATCCTCAGTTTCTTCACTTACAGACGTAGTCCTCTTCATACTCCTGGTAGTTACACAACTTGGAAACAGGTGGGGTTTTTTCTTCTCTAAATCTACCGTAGGACTGATCCTCAATGGTTTGTCTTCCACTATAGGACAAGGAACAAATGGTACACCACCAACTTCATTACCCAGTAAAACATGTACACCTTCAACAGCTAGTGAGTCCTTTACAGCAAAATCAACATTCCCTGTCACCAGTTCACAGGACAGGTGCAACCGGCATATAGGAGTTACCTCTTCTCCTCCTATACCCTTCAAAATAACTGAATCTCCAGTGAGATTCTTCTCCAACTGTGGGTGAGCACCACGAACTACCACACTATGGTTACTCCCCGTATCATGTAATACCTTGACTGGTACCTGCACACTCCCTCCTTAAGTTGTCAGAGTACCTTCATAGATATATGGCTTAAAAGCTTCCAAGCTGCTCAGCCACTCACTGCTTGAGGTTACATTTCCACTGGTTGCTAAACTCTCTGCCTCTTTAGTCTCAGTCTTCCCAACTATCTCAATCTTCCCCACACTGCTCTTCATAGTTTGCTTCACCTGGTTACCTTTATCCACTTGACCATCTGGTTTAGTTTGCTGTTGTGTCTAATAAAAATCTTGACTGTAGTGTCCTACTCTTCCACACATGTAGCAGACATCATTAGTCTTCTGTATCTGTCTTGAGGAACTGGGTGATGAGGATTTAACATTCAATTGCTGAGGGGTATTTCCTGGCTTTGTATTGGCATAGCCACTAGAAGAATTCACTGTTGTAATGTTCCTGAAATTTGGATGAGGCCTAAAACCTGTGCGTTGTTGGTTCTGATACTTGACATTATAATTCCTTTTGCTAAAAATTACATTATAATCTTCACTCAATGTAGCAGCTTTGTCAAGTTTCTTAACCTCTCTCTCTCTCTTTCTTAAATAGGCTCTTATGTGTTCAGGAATACCTCTAAGATATTGCTCTAGGACTACTAACTCCTCAAGTTCGTCCAAAGATTTAACCTTAGCAGCCTCCAACCATCGTTTAAAACATCTTCTTACTTTGTAGGCATAATCCAAGAAAGTCATTTTATCATCCTTTCTCAAAGATCTGAATCTTTCATTGTAATATTCAGAGGTCATCTGGTAAACTTGTAGCATATTATGTTTGAGTACCTTGTACTCCTTACACTGATCAGCTGATAAGGCTAAATAGGACTTCTTCCTTTACCAATGAGAGCACTCTGTAACAAGACTGACCAATTATCTTCTGGCCATCCCATACCTGATGCCACTTTTTCAAAGTGATCAAAAAACTCATCTGGAGCTTATTCTGTAAACTTTGGAATTAACTTCTGCACTCTTACTACATCAAATACAGGGTCTGAATTACCTTGGGTAGGGTTAGACAGTGTTACAGGTAACTTGGAGCGAGCTTCTATTAATTTCATCTCTCTTTCATAATCTTCTTTCCTTACTCTTTCTCTTTCCTTTCTTGCTTCTTCTGCTTCTCTTTCTCTTTTTGCTCTTTCTTCCCTTGCTCTTTCTCTTTCCTCTCTTGCTCTTTCTCTTTCTTCTTCTGCTACTTTTTCTTCTTCTCTTTCTTTTCTTTCTCTTTTCTCTCTGTCTTCTCTTTCTCTTTCTGCCTGCATTTTCTCTCTTTCAGCCTGCACCTTCAGGTTAATCAAATTTTCTTCTGCTTCTATGCATCTAAGCTCTACGTCTGCATCACTTTTCTCTTTCTTTTGCTCTTCCTTATTTATAAATTTTTCCTCAGCTGCATACAACAATTCTTGTGCTTCTTCTAACTCTTCATCTATTTTACCAGAGTCCATCAATGCTTGGATTGCAATACATCTGATTTATGCCTTAATCATACCACTAGACACATTACCCCCACATGCCACTGCTAAAGCAGTCCACTGTGCCTTACTCAGGTTGGATTCAGATAACTCTTGGATGGAAGGAGCTGCTAAAAATTTCTGAACATCGAACAGAGCCATTTTCTCCAAGTTACTCAACTAAATAATTCACAGTATAATGCAAAAATAACTATGTGGTCACTCTCCTATCAAAATATATCCCTAACACCACCAGCATAAACCATAAACCAGAGTGATATTTTGTTTTGTTCCCGGGTCTCTGGGCACCAAAACTTTTTGTCATGATGCGTACCAAGTACCTGGTTATTACACAACTAATAACAGATTTCAAAAATATACCTCACTTCCGCCAGATACCTGAACTCTCATAACAAAAGAATTATGACTGAATACTCTAAAGATAACAGTGATCCCTTAAAAAACTCATTAATCATGTGAAAAATCAAACTAAGTTTATCAAGATTAGTGTGAGGTATCCACTATGAACTTAAATAATTTTACTAAATTCAGATCTCAAAAACTAATAGGCCTACTAATGCTATTGACCACAAATATTCTACGTTAATAATTACTATTTTTAAGAATGAGAGAGAGAGAGAGAGAGAGAGAGAGAGAGAGAGAGAGAGAGGGGGTGAACCACAGCTTACGGTCTCTCAAATAAGAATGAGCAGATTTCAGGATTCCAGTAGAAATTCAACAGTCATATGACGTCATTAAGGCATTTTGGGGACGAGACACAAAAGAATTTTCTAGAAGGAAGCAATACATTTTGAACTGCAGTCTTACAAAACATGACGCAATCAATCATGGGATCTTACTCTCAAAATTGCATATGTGACCAGAGCCATGTATGTGACATTACGAAATCACTTGTCTTTTTCTCGTAAGTTTTTACAGAAATCTCAACATGATCAAAAAGATGGCAATTGTTATCTCGACCTGTCATCGCGTTATCTTTTGCGATGACAGCTGAAGTGAAACAAACCACTCGCTAGGACACACATGTTCCTCATACTATGTTAATATTAAAAATGTATTATTAATTCTACATCTTTTGAGATCTGACATTATAATACATACGACATTTCAATAATTATTATCATTACACATAATATATGATAAATGAAAGAGTAAATATATCAGAATTATAGGAGAATATACATATTACAAGGCAACATCATGATTATATATATAATATATATATATATATATATATATATATATATATATATATATATATATATATATATATATATATATATGTATGTATGTATGTATAAAAATATAGACATAATCAACACAGTCACGTGGAACAGAAATAAATTTCTGACGTATCAGGATCGAACCCATGTCTTTCAATTTAAAGACCTGGGTTCAGTCCTCATGTGAATCAGAAATTAAATTTATATATATATATATATATATATATATATATATATATATATATAATGTATAATGTATATTTTTATAAATATTCTGCTGTTTGACCTCTCTGCAGTATTTGATTAGAAATATAATAAAAAAAAAAACAAAAGAAAGACAAAACCAGGGAAAAGCTTTCCTGTGGAAAGTAAAGAGGGAAGCGGGCTAGTTGATATTGTGTTCAAAATCAACCGTCCTTAGTAGCTGATAGCTTAGTATTAGAGACCTATCCAGCAGGGAGGGTCTCACCAGGCCCTCATAGTTAGGGAGTCCTGCAGCCTCATTTTCCTCTGTGCTATGTATCGGAGAGTCCTTGTTGTTCTTTCAGACTGCGCGCAAGCTATGGAAGGATTTCTGTTTACAAAAACAACAGCGACCCGATCTGACCCAGGAGCAGAGAGAAACAAGCCGTCTTACAGATCACACTCGTTCATGCTCCTGCTCACTCTGTTCTTTGACCTTCCTTTTTACTAAGTGAAACCGACGTTACGTGTTATTCCAGACCCTGGGCATCCGTTGCAGTGCGCAAGCAGCCTATGTGAAGGTAAGTCTGAGAAGAACCAGTACTCGCCGTGCCTTAGCTATTTCTCCCATTGTATTTCCTTTCTTTTAATTCCACCCTTTTCAGCCTTTGACTGAAGATCCTAGTGGGACCATATTTCCTGTATGAAGTCAAGTATCCGAATTATAATTAGTATCTTCTAGTGAGATTGTATAAGATATTCCCCTTACAATAATTAAGAATTAAGGAGAGGTCAGTTATAAGCAATTCTCAGCAAGCCTTGAGGCCTGATCATACCATTGTCTGGAAGAGGAATAGCCTTTAATTTACTAGAGAATTGCTTACGAGAGAGGTACGAGAACTATCATCCAGAAATAATCAAAATATTCAATAACCTAGTCCCAACTGGCGACCTACAGTAATCTAATTCAGTTAATTGTCTGTCTTTTGGGGTAACTTTTAGCTTTAATTGGCAGGAGTACGTGGGTTTTAGGTAGAGCAGGGTTATATAAATTACAGTAATTAATAATTAATTCATCAGCTGAAGGACCTTCACCACGATCTCTATTTAATTCACAGATATAAAGAACTTGGAATCAAATTTAGTACAAATTAATTTCAAAGAGAAAAGTAAGATCATATTAATTTCATGCTAAATCCTTCTAAACAAGGAGACAGTCCAAAGTGTAATAGCAGTAAGAATACCATTTTTATGAAGAAATTAGCGTAGGTAGGGACGTGTGCATTACTTGAGAGCAGCTATAATTTACAATTTACAAAATTTTAAAGAAATACTTTTGCCGCATTTAGATACAGAGTTCTGCATTTCACCCAAGGTCGTGTAAGTTACCGAGTAAGGATTTAATATTTTCCTATTTCCCCAGCCAAGGATTAATGCATGATATTGATCTTTGAATGAGTTAGCTATTGCATGACAGTACTAGGAGAACGTGTGCCTAGCGTTTCTCTCGTAGGATAGGGCGGACAAATTTATGCAAAGGCTGTAGGATTTCCCACAAAGCAGTAACCTTTTGTTGCTACAGAGAGGCCACCGACTGAGAGTGACCAAGTTAATAAACTTCCATAGCGCGGAATCATATCGTGTTTCCTTGCCATTAATATTGCAAAGTGACGATAACTGGGTAAATTTCATAATTTGCATTTTCAATTAATGTAAATTCAGGCCCGTCAGGACGTCACAGATCCATTACTTTTGTCTCGAACGGCCTGCAGTAAGCATGGTGGATGTTTGGAGCGGCTAATTCGGCGTGAGAAAGAAAAAAAAAAACAAAGCATAGATCCTAGTAAATTTGTTTTCCATCACCATAACGCAAAACAACTTGCATTGTTGGTATATTTAGTTAAAACTTGTATTCCCACATTAGCTTCTTTCATTTGTGAGAGGAATTTGAGTGTTTCATGCTTTTATTGTGAAATAAACACCGTGGCTCGGAGGGTCGTGTATTCCTCCGCTGTGTTATAACAGGACCCATCCAACACTTTGGAAACGGGTTGACCGCTCTCCAGTCTGCCATCTTAAAATCCTTGTTGTTATTGTGTGATATTGTTTACCTGTGTGATGTCACGAGTCCAGTAGCATCCTCTGCCTCATTTGCTCCACTTCGGGAACTATTTTGCCGAGCATAGTAATTATACTTGCAAACTCTTAGAAAGAAAATAGACTTTGATAGATAGGGAAATAGGTCTAGGATCCAGTACAACAGATAAAAGCAAGAAATAATTTAATCAAGGAATTACTTATTTAGGAAATAAAACAAGAAAAGTTCTATACAAATACACTGACACAGGAATTATATAAAAAGAAAAGAACTTCATCATTTAACCATTCGTAGCAGTACAAAGCACACAACTTAGTGGTAACCGGGCAAAGTTACGGTTGCTAAGACAATCCTTTGCTGAAATAGCCCAAGATGTATTTCAAAATAAGAAACCTGCCAGTGTGCATTTACAATAATTTTACTGGTTTTCTCAGGCAGCACAAACGTTGCTGGCTGAATCACTCTCTCTCTCTCTCTCTCTCTCTCTCTCTCTCTCTCTCTCTCTCTCTCTCTCATCTATTCAGGTAAGCATTCAACATAAATCCAAAGTGTATGTGCACTGTCTTCATTGAAAGAATGGGCTGACATAGGAATAATTAATTAAAATAAAGCAGATAAACAGAAACACCTCCATCCCACAGATAGATGAGGACAAGTTAAGCCAAAATCACAGTTATAGAAAACTGTTGGTCACGAGTGGGGTCTTTTATCCAGACCTGAGCATAAAAAGTAGCCTTCCTCCCTCTGCATGAAAAGGAAGTAGCACTGCTGGTACTAGGAACTAGTCACCCACGAGGGCCAAAAGCAACCACAATTTATTTTCTTTTTCCACAGTGCTGCTAATTTGAAGCACGGTCATAAACTGAATAGCTTACTTTCTTTTTACCTTCCCTTTCTTTCCTACTTATTAGTTACTACTTATTATTTACACTCTGCTGGGGTAGAGTGCATTTTCCTCTTAGTCAAATTAGATTGGACTCAAGTGTCACCCAAATCTGAGGAACACTCCCTCTCTGCCCCAAGTACGCCCAGTTAACTCGGATAGACGCCCTTACCCAGCAGAACCATGGTGACAGATAATCACAGAGCCTTCATGGAGCTGGGTAAGGCGGCAGGTCTCACAGGATCCAACCTCACAAAATGGGTCAAGGAACAGCTGGATGACTTGGCCAAGAAAGGCTGGAACAACGGACTTATGAAGCTGAACAGGGGAGGTATGAAGAAGAACGGAGCAGGTATGAAGAAGTACAGAGGCGGCTGGAAGATGAAAGAGAAGAATGGAGAAGACAGCATGAATTAGCCTTCAAGGAGAGTGAGCTAGCTCTCGAAGAAAAGGAGCTCGAGCTGGAAAAGGCTTGAAGGGAAAATGCTGAAGCTATGGCTATGCAACAAGCCTCCAACCCCACACCTGCTGCACCAAATGCTCCGATCTTGAGCATTAATTCCCTCGTCCCCAAGTGGACTGAGGGCGAGCCAGAAGCATGGTTGGAGGAAACAGAGGCACTCTTTGACAACTATAACACCATCGAGACAGAGAGGGCCTTTGCTAGCCAAGCACATGGAGGGAAAAGGTAAGGCAGCCCTTCACTCACTGGAGAAGAGTCAAAGAAGTGATGTGGTCAAAGTGTGTAGAGTCATCACAAAGGCCTATGAAATAATCCCGGAGAAATGGGGACAGCCGTTCCAAGGTCTTGCCAAGGAAGTCAGTTGGTTCTGGACTGAATGGGCCTGTCACAAGACCCAGTCTGGTACTTGCTGGTTTGACTCCTTGTCTTGCACTATGTTTGAGGACCTCTTCAATTGGACCATGCTGGAGGATCTTTACCAATGCATGCCTGGGTCCCTTGCTGTATATCTAAATGATAAGCAACCCACCACCCTTATGGAAGCCCACCACATGGCCGATTCATGGGAAACCTTCAACCAGCCCCACAGCACATCTCAGCGGCGCATAGTGCTACCCGGGTACCTCTCAGGCTCGACTTACCCAAAGAATGGACTGCCTAGCAAGTCTCCGTGTACCCACTGTAAGAATGCAGGGCACACTGAAGCTGAGTGCCGCTACAAGCTAGGCACTAGTAAGCACCCTCCTTCTAGCGGCCAGAACTCCTCTCCCTCTATATCCACTCAACCATCTCCTCCAACAGTCACCGCAGGTCACTGGGCCCCTACAAAGGACCAGTGCCGATCCTGTGGTGCTGCCGGCCACTACAGTGCTGGACATCCAGCCTGTCCACATCATGTACCCACCACCAAGTTCGTCAACCTAATTAGCACCTCATTCTCCACAGCCGGGCCGCAGAAGATACTGTACCGCGAGAGACTGGAGACCCAGTTCATCTTGGTGGCGGCCCCCCCCACCCCTTAAGGGCTCTAGCCTGCCCGTGGTCCTTCTGGTCATGGTAGACACGGCAGCAGACGTTAGCCTGATCTCCAGGGCCCAAGTGCCTGTCAGTACCACGATTGATGAGAAAATCAAGTGGGAGATGAAGTGGATAGAGGGCCATGCCACAACTGTTCCCACAGTCAAGCTCCAGCTCACGACACCTTAGGGCACGCTACCCCACCGCCTTGACGTGGCGGATGGAATTCGGCCCGGAGTGGATTTCCTGTTGGGTCAGGACTTCCTCGGGGGAAGCCTTTCCCCTATGCCACTTTGCAACCACGCTACCTCCTCCATGGAGGCCCAGACTTTAGGAGCATCCCAAGAAGAAAAATCACCTTCCGCCAACCGAAGTGGTCAGCGGAAGGGGCACACACCAAACTGTTCTCAGCCTAGTCCTCTCCATCCACAAAAGGACGGCCAACAAAGAGGTCCTCCAACTCCCTGAAGAGACATGCAGGAGGAGCAGTACCACTGTAGGACATGCAAGGGAACAGGCCACTCCACTAATTGGGAGGGCTGCCCAAATAAGCAACACCCAGCGGATGCTCCCGAGCAAGACTCTCCAAGAAGTTCTGATCTCCAGCTGGGGCAGGAATCTCTTTCTCAGCCCAATTCAAGCCATCCATGAGGTATTGAACCTCTGGACCCCTTGTCAGGTATGCCTGAGCCTCAATCGCTGCCAGAGCCACTTGCGAGCGCTGAGCAGTGCCATGCTCCGTCCAGCTCAGATGTTGAGCCACCAATCAAGGAGGGTCCTGTGCCTGGTCTAGATCATGAGGCAGACCCTCCTCCAGGAGATCCAGGTTCCCCCACGGCACTAACCATGGCAACCAGTTAGCCTCTGGCACCCGGCAACCGGTGAGCCTCTGGCAACCGACACTTCTTCCTCACCAAACCAGTCCCCAGAGGATGAACCCCTGGTGGACCAAACTGTTACACCTTCTCTGGGAGACCAGGAATGGCCTCCTCAGATGCAGAGGTCGAGATTGCTCTCACTCTGGTTGTCACAGCAGCCGGAGTAGGAAGCCCTCCTGTAGCTTCTGAAGTTACCCCTGACTTCACGCCCACTAGCCCTTCTGGTCTTTCCTCAGAGTCAGGTGCCCTTATTACCTCCTAGGTCTGACATAGATAGGCCTTGGAGGAGCCTGAAGAAGAAGAAGAAGCAGAAGGGGCAGAAGAGAGCCCAGTAGTTGCAGAGCCATGAGCTCATCCTGGCACTAGTGCCCTCTCGGCACAGTGCCTTCCCATCTCAGAGTGATCCTGGCTCCTTCCCCAGAGGAGGTAGCCAGCGTGATCTGTATCAAACTATAGCCTAGACCAGATTGAGCACATCGTAGCAGTAACCTTGTCACTTACTCCTTCCATTGAGCCACAGTAACCATGTAAGGACATTGTATTTGAAAACCAGTCACTGAGCTCATGACAAGCATGGCCAAATACCTCAGCGAGGCAAGCATTTATCATATGGGGCAAACCTCATGTACTGAACAGTAATTACAAATTGTAGTGCAAAACACTGTAACTTAGCTAGTTCACTATCCTTTACGTTGGTGCTACGGCCGTGTTCCAATAAAGCTCATATCCTTTCTAGAGTTAGTAGATCCGTAGCTAGTTGGATTGCACGGGACAACTCTGCTCAGGGGAAAAGAGTAAAGTAATCGAGGCGAACAGCTTGCTTAGTACCGACCTTCATGCCGAAAAGGGAGTGAAGGTCTTCTTAAGGGGGGGGCAGCTTTTATAAATATTCTGCTGTTCGACCTCTCTGCAGTATTTGAGTAGAAATATAATAAAAAAAAAAAGAAAGACAAAGCCAGGGAAAAGTTTTCTCTGTGGAAAGTAGAGAGGGAAGCAGGCTAGTTGTTATTGTGTTCAAAATCAATCGTCCTTAGTAGCTGATAGCTTAGTATTAGAGATCTATCCAACAGGGAGGGTCTCACCAGGCCCTCTTAGTTAGGGAGTCCTGTAGCCTCATTTTCCTCTGTACTATGTATCGGAGAGTCCTTGTTATTCTTTCAGACTGCGTGCAAGCTATGGAAGGATCACTGTTTACGAAAACAACAGCGACCCGATCCGACCCAGGAGCAGAGAGAAGCAAGCCATCCTACAGAGCACACTCATTCGTGCTCCTGCTCACTCTGTCCTTTGACCTTCTTTTTTACTAAGTGAAACCGACGTTACGCGTTGTTCCAGACCCTGGGCATCCGTTGCAGTGCGCTAGCAGCCTACGTGAAGGTAAGTCTGAGAAGAACCAGTACTTGCCATGCCTTAGCTATTTCTCCCACTGTATTTCCTTTCTTTTAATTCCAACCTTCTCAGCCTTTGATTAAAGATCCTGATGGGGCCATATGTCCTGTATGAAGTCGAGTATCCGAATTATAATTAGTATCTTCTAGTGAGATTGTATAAGATATTCCCCTTACAGTAAATAAGAATTAGGGAGAGGTCAATTATAAGTAATTCTCAGGCAAGCCTTGGAGTCAGATCATACCATTGTTTGGAAGAGGAACAGCCTTTAATATACTAGAGAATTGCTTACGAGAGAGCTGCGAGAACTATCAGCCGTTGCATTATAACTGAAGTAGGGAAAATAATGCTGTGTCCGAAGGGGACTAATTGGCTCATGTAAATTCCCTCACTGTAACAATAATTATTCATTCTTTTTGTTGTTGGACTAGGTGGGTAAGCAATGGGTTTTATTTAATTCATTGGTTCCAGAAATGATCAAAATATTCAATAACCTAGTTCTGACTGGTGACCTAATTTAATTCAGTCAATTGTCTGTCTCTTGGGCTAACTTTTAGCTTTAACTGATAGGATTACATGGGGCTATATAAATTACAGTAATTAATAATTAACTCATCAGTTGAAGGACCCACATAACAATATATATATAATATATATATATATATATATATATATATATATATATATATATATATATATATATATATGTATATAAGTGTGTGTGTATATATATATATATATATATATATATATATATATATATATATATATATATATATATATGTATAATATATATATATATATATATATATATGTGTGTATATATATATATATATATATATATATATATATATATATATATATATATATATATATATATATATATATATATATATATATATATATATATATATATATATATATATATATATATATATATATTTTATACAGTACATATACTCATTTATACATGTTTCAAAATTAGATCCCCACCCACAGAACAAATGGAAAGTTATGAAGTTTTCTGCTATAGCCTGTCTCCAAGTACATTATTTTAAGTTTTTATTAAGCTATTTTTCATTTTACATTTCTTGTATTTTCAGACTGAGTGACAGAGTTAGATACAGCCATGGCTAACGACCCGGAGGAAATAAGATGGATTGACCGAATCTGGGCTATAACCTTCAGAGGCCAGGGATGCTGGTGCATCCTTCATTTCATGTTCCTGGATAGCTAAATACATTAACAGAGATGAATCCTTTGTTAAAAGAAACTGGAACAAAAATCCATATGACTGTCATCGCAAAAAGAGTGAGAATCTTGGAAGGCCTGAAGTCCTTTCTCATAAGTCAAAAGACATCATAGCTGAGGCAGTGGGTAGACTAAGAAAGTCTTTATGTGAATTGGCACTTGAACTAGAAACAAAAAGGGGAAAGAAGAGAAGTTATAGTGCTGTATATCGTGAGTTGAAAAAATCTGGTATCAAGCCATTTCATGTTATCAGCAAGCCCAACATCATTCAGCAACAGAGAGAAGACCATGCATGGTTTTGTGGTTCATTTCTTAAAGATTGGGGTGAAGCTGACTTTCTCCATGTTGCTGCATCAGATGAATTCTTCATTTACACAGTCAGGAAGCCAAATCATAAATATGACATCATTTGGGCTGCAAAGTTGGATGATATCAGCGATGACATGCACTATTGCCAAGTTGTGGAATTTCCTGAATGTTTGGAATTTTTCTCTGTTTCACAGCCAAATGGTTAATGTGGATCATCAAAGAAAAAGGACAGTCATGGAATGGCGAATACTTCAGAGAAACTGTGCTTACTGGTGGCATATTTCCTTTCTTCAAAGATCCTGAAAATGTGTTATCTGTTGAAGAAGTCACATTTTTGCATGATAAGGCACCATGTTTCAAGACTCTTCAGACACAGGAGCTGCTTCGAAACAGTGGTATCGATTTCTTCTCATCAGGTGAATTTCCAGGTAGCTCCCCTGTTCTTAATGTGTGTGAAAACATTGGTAGTATCTTAAAGGATCGTGTTGAAGCGCACACAGTGAACTATGATGGTATGCCAACCCTCGACGACCTGCGAAGAGAGGTGACCGAAGTGTTCAGGGAAATGGAGATTGAGTCTAAGCTTTTTTGCAATTTGCTGAATGATACCCCTCAAGAATGCAGGCTGTGGTACAGGCAGATGGAGGCCACAAAAAATAGTAAATACTCAGAGAGAAACTTAAGTAAATACCTGTTCTGAATTACTTTTGTTTTTGTCCATATTAATTTTAGTTTATGCTGTAGAGGGGGCCTCTAATTTTGAAATACCCTGTATATATATATGTGTGTGTGAGTATAAATATATATATATATATATATATATATATATATATATATATATATATATATATATATATATATATATATATATATTTATGATTTGACCTTGGGAAATGCTTACTATGAGCCAGTTATAGACTCTAAATGAATGATTTCGTTACTTCCCTCTATTTTGGCTTTAACACTGACTGGTATGTGTTCAGGAAATCATGTAAAAACAAGTAAAAATGGGGGATTCTATCTGAGCTGAGGGCTCTACTCACAAGGTATTTGTAAGTAAACACATTAGGGAAGTTTTAAATTACGTGTATTTACATGAAATGAAATATCAGAAGATGAGATGGACTAATCAGGCATGCAAGGCCTGAGAGGTTAATTATAACTGGGAAAACTTGAAATTACATCCGTCGGTGTGACAATGTTGGCACAGTGCACAGTCAAGAGAGGTTTCCACTGCTACCAGACCCTCTGTAAAACAAAGGTTCACGAATTAAAGGCCAGTAAGGGTGCAATAAAATATACATAGGACAAGGCAAGCACAGAGGGTGCCACGAAGCCTTGAACATACGATTTTATGCAATTATTCAAACACAGGCATTTACGTAACGCTGGCCTAACAAGGCAAGGTGGATATGGGAATATTGGCACTTAGAAATGGGAATAATTCAAGAAATGGAGCAGTGTGACTGACATGGAAGAAATTTTGCAACAGATCACTTTACCGTGTTGAAAAGGTGGCTTCAGCGAGAAATGGCGGAGGAGGAAAAGCTGGGTTTTCACTGTTAAAAATACTGAGGGTCCCTACAAGGTGAGGCCCACGTGTCTTGCTAGTGATGTGTCTCCCCCTCGCATCCTACAGTGTCTCTCTCGCGTCCGAGACTGCGTCTCTCGTTATTTCCTTGGTTTGTCCCTTATATGACGTTGGTCATATAAGGGACAACTGCCAGGTACAATGCCCATCTGTCCTTCTTCTTGATCTTCTCGGCTCAATCGTGTCTGTAAACAAAAGACTCCCCCTCCAAGCAGTCAGATGTTCCATTAGAGAAAGTCGAAAGACGATTAAAATATTAAGATTAAGGGAGGGGCCTAATTCCTTTTCTCTTCCCTGTTTGGCGGTGATCAAAATGCACGGTTGTATTTCAAGCATTAAATGAAGCATGTGATGGTATCCTGGGAAAATTAGAATATATATATATATATATATATATATATATATATATATATATATATATATATATATATATATATATATATATATATATATATATATATATATATATATATATATATATATATATATATTATAAAGATATATATGTATATATATGTATATATATATATATATATATATATATATATATATATATATATATATATGTATATATATATATATATATATATATATATATATATATATATAGATTATAGGTATATATTATATATAAATTATAGCATATATATATATATATATATATATGAGTCAGGTCGCCTTTTACTATATATACAAGTTTGTGTGTTGATTATCTCTCAGCTCTATATAGCATCTCTCTAGTATATTATATATATATAGGTATATATATATATAATATATATATATATGTATGGATATATATATATATATATATGTGGAAATTTCTGACTCACGTTTTCGAACCCAGGTCTCTCAGGTGAACCCAGTCCCGTTTGACACTGGGCCATCAATCTGAAAGAGCAACTGCACCTTGGAATTACCTGGGCAAGCTAACTGCTTGCATACCAGTCGAGTTTTTGTTTCCTGACTCAGCAATGACCCAATGGACAACATTTCATCTGAATTATCCTCTCGAGTGAATAAGATAGAAATCATCAACATTTTGTGTTTTTCTGTAAATTTGACTCACGTCGGGATCGAACCCAGGTCTCTCAGGTGTTTGTTGTACAATATTAAAAGATTATCTGCACCTCCTGGGCAAGCCTAACTGCTTGCATACCAGCGAGTTTTCCCAACTTCCTGACTCAGCAATGACCCAATGGACAACATTTCATCTTATCCTCTGAGTGAATAAGATAGAAATCATCAACACACAATCACGTGTGGAACAGAAATAAATTTTGACTCACGTCGGGATCGAACCTATATTGGGGAAAACTCAGTGGTATGCAAAAAGTTAAATAGGTAATTCCTCATTGGGTGCAGTTGCTCTCAGGTTCCGACTTCTTTTAGACTTGTATGGCCCAGTGGGTAACGCCTAAATCTGAGAGACCTGGGGTTTATCCTGACGTGAGTCAGAAATATATATATATATATATATATATATATATATATATATATATATATATATATATATATATATATATATATATATATTATTATTTCCAAGTGTTGTGCCTTTTCTTCTTGTTGTATGTTTTTAGTCTCTCACTTCTTACCTTGTTATTCTTCTATGTGTGTCCACAGCTCCTCACTTTCTGCAACTGTTTTATTCTTGAAGATAAATTATTTTAGGTATTAATATCTCTCAGGGAGGCGTATAGAGACGAGTTCGGTAATTTCTTCGCTTTAATAAAGAACTTGGTGTTATAAAGATCAGTACAAAATCAACAGGTTACAGTGGTATAAAAGAAATCACTCTGGAGTAATTAACTTGACTTAGTCTATATGGGGAACACGAAAGCGAAGGGAGACGTACTCTCCCTTAGTGGACACAGTTCCAATCTGCTGCTTTCCTGTCACTCTCCAGACTGTTGAACCCCCCGATTTCTTGTTATCTGCAATCTCCATCTCCTTCTAGTCCTATTGGAAGGATTTATCTGCAAGGCCTCCCCTTCAAATAGTTGATTGGAAAGGACTGTAGTGGGTGTGATTCAAATCTCTCCTTAGAGGACTTGATTGGAGGTGATCTTAGGAGGGTGTGTGAAAGACCCCTCCCTAGCATGTTTGACTGGAGGGTGTTGAAGTACATCACTTTGTCCAGGCCCCAATTTCCTGGAATTTCCATGAAAACGCCTCCTATTGAAGGCGGGGTTATAGAGCTGGCTGCTGCAAGCTTTTTTGGCTGTGCTGACTCATGATTTGCTTAACTTAATCGTGAGACCACTACTTCCCACTTTTATGACCATTTTTATGGCTTTAGATGCAATATACTTGCTCACTGTTTTTGAGTTCATGCAAAGTCATACCTCGGTCAGCGTATTTGAATCCACGATAATAACAACAGTTTTTAGGCGTTATCACTGTTCTTTCTGCCTCTCTTTTTATTCTTACATCTCTCCCTCTCTCTCTCTCTCTCTCCCTTTCTCTTTACTTTTCTCTCTCTCTCTCTCTCTCTCTCTCTCTCTCTCTCTCTCTCTCTCTCTCTCTCTTTTCTATCTAATTTCCCCTAGCTACTCTACATCACTCGGTCACGCTACCTCACACTGCCCTCAGTGTGACAACAAGAATACAGTTCAATGGATGACTGCAAAACTACACAAATAAAATAAAGCTGTTATATGATTGCCCATTAAGTAATATTCTAAAAAATATGCAAATTGCACAAATTGTGTCAATGTACTAATGTAAAAAAAAAATCAATCAAGAATATATTGTAGAAAATTCACACATTATATTATGAATCAAAAGAGATATACATATATATAATGAATTACCACAGTGTAAAAAATGGTTAATTGTTATAAACATATAATGCAAATAATAATATACAAAGAAATCAGCAGTAAATCATGTCTATAAGATCATTTTACTTCTTCATTGGCCCTTTTTATTTCTGTTATAATCCTTTCAATATTTGAAATTACTACACGTTTGACTAAAATTGCAAACACTATTATTACAATTATGATTATGATCATATTGAACAGAGACAGAATTGGTGAAACATTTTCTTTGTAATAGAAAAACTCATCTACTAATGTTAATTCATTTAATTGTTTTAACTCTAATTGAGACAACTTGAATTCTTTAACTTCACTAGAGTAGTTCACGTATGGGGCATTTTTATAGATTGTTATTTCTGTGAAAACATGAGGTTCATAATATAATTTATTTGGAATAACTAACTTGCATGTCTTATCAAAAGCATGGACATTATTGAAATTAATTTCAGTACTTATATTATGGCAGTTAATAGTTGCTGTTACTGTATTCAGTGAAAATACAAAAATTGACTGTTCTACTAGGATGGAAACAAAATCATGTTTGGATAATTGTGTACACAGCTTGTTTTCTTGGTTTTTTTTCAGTTATTTCTTGAGCACAAGGATAGGCATTAGGAGTTTCGTAAAGGTTGTCAAGGTTGCAGATATACTCCTTATCTTTCAAAATTATACAATCTCTTAATTGAACATCTGTAATAATTGACATCATTAGCCCATGTTCTTCTAATGCAAAATTGATGTGGTTGACATTTGAGATAATTACATTTTCCTTTATCAACATGGGAAAAGGATGTATGGACATCAGTACATCCGCATCTTTTTCATTAAATGGTAACACTAAAATCATTTTTTTTAACCACCTTGGTGGTTATCAAACTATAGTAGACCATGACATTCTTTACCATAAGGGTACAATGTCCTTCCACCAAAAAATCACTAATTATGCCCTCTAACTCCCTTGGATTAATTAATGTTGGGCTTAATATTCCTTTATAGGCTCACAAAATGGGATTTAACATATTTTTGTGGTCTTGCAAGAGAGTTCTAACATTATTCATAAAGGTATTTAAATATCGTTCATCAATTATTATTTTAACTTCTCTACTAATGTTGTGATTCACTGCATAATGAATACCTTTAGTTTTTCTAACTCTATGTTATTTAGGTCTTGATATTGTGTTACTTTATTCAATACAATGCCCCTTGTTGCTGCCCATTTCTCCAGTTTGTCTATACGGGCCAATTCTTTTTCTACATTAGAATCAGTTGCAACACCAAACAATTGATTAAGTGCTGTCCCTATAAAAGGTAAGAGGGATCTTTTGGGTCTTGTATTTAGCACACTTCCTATGTCATTATCTAGTTTTTCCGACCATGGTAAGACACTATTATTTTCACTTTTATGTATTATTGTTTTCAATTCCCTTTGAACATCTTTCAATGTCACTTCATTGATAAGCACTGATGTAATATCAATACTTACGATTCCTAGGTCCTTTATTAATTTCACAGATCCCTTTTTCTCTAGTAGTGCACCCTTCCGGATCACCACCTCAGATGATACATAAACCAGTGTTATGATAATAAAAAGAACCGCATGGTTGTATCTGTAAGAATAAGTCTTATCAGATATTCTATATACATGAGGTATTTTAATGTCTACATATATTTTTTATATATAACAGTTCAACACTACATAAATTTATCTTTTTCTTAAGTTGTATTTGTTATTTATTGGTTCCTGTTCATCTTCTTTCAATGATTCAACTATTCTTTCATTGGACCAAGAGTCTGTTTTTATTACCTTTACATGGTTGTTATGAACAATTCTTTCTTTTAGATCACTCTCACTTATGATCTTTAGCTTATTTAATTTTAACACTTCTAATACCCTATAAGGACCATGAAACTTTGGTGATACTTTTACATTTGGACCTTCTGGAATATGATTCTGAACATATACCTGAGCACCTACTACAATTTTTGATTTAGCTGTATTTTTGTCATAGTACTTTGCTTGGACACTCTGAGCTTCCTTAAGTCTAGTCCTCGTCTGTTTGATCGTTTCATACGGACGTCTGGTTTTCCAGGCAATATAGTCATCGTAGTTATAAGTATGTCGGGGTGGTGTGGCATCATCTAGTAACGTATTTGGTAGTCTCTTGTCGTATCCGTATAACCAGTAGTGTGGTGATTCTCCTACTGTCTCATTTACAGTATTGTTTATAGTAAACTGTACGTCTTCCAAAGCTAAATCCCAGCCTTCTGTATTAGGTTTAACTAAAGTTTTCAGGATATCCTTTAATTTACGATGTGTTCTTTCTACTGCTCCATTTGAACTTGGTTTATATGCTGTTATTTGACATTTATTTATCTCATAAAATTCACATAATTTTCATAAAAGTTCACTAGTAAATTCAGCTGCGTTATCAGAAAGAAGAACTTGTGGACATGAATGTCTCATAATAATTCTAGATTTAAGAGCTTCTGCTACTGTAATTGCATCTCTATTTCTTACTGGTACAATCTCTACATATCTTATTAGATAGTCTAAAAAGACTAGTATTTTTTTCATTCCCTCTAACAGTGGTAGGAAATGGACCTAAAAAGTCCAGTGAAATGACCTGAAATGGATTCAGCTCCGATGGGTATTTTTCAAGTGGAGGTTTTGGATTTACGTTACCTTTATTTCGATTACAAACTACACAATTTTGTACAAAGTTCTTGGTATCTTCACTACAATGGGGCCAAAAATAATTTCTGGTTATGATTCTATTTGTCTTTTTGATTCCAGGATGTCCTGCTAACTTGTATGAGTGGGTTAGTTCTAAAACTTCTCTGATTAGTGTTTTTGGGATGTATAGACGAGAATAACCATTCTTCTCTGTTGGTCTTTTATACAATAATCCATTGATTAAAACAAAATCAGGTTTTAGAGATTCATTTGTCATTAATTGTCCAATTATCTGCCTGATTTCTGTATCCACCCCTTGTTGTATTTGTACTCTTTCTAAATCTAAGTCTACTACTTGACAGCTAAAACAAAAAGTATTAGTGGTAATACATTTCTCTGTTTCTTCTTGGGATCTGGATAATGCATCTGCTAGTGTATTAAATTTTCCTGGGATATATCTGAATTCTGGGGCAAATTCTAACACACTAATGAACCATCTATTGAACTTCATGTTATTTGTAAAAGTTCTCTTCTTAAACAAATCACAAATTGGTTTGTGATCAGTTAGTACATTGACTTTATGTCCTAAGATTATGTGTTTAAATTTCCTTAGACTCCAGTATAATGGTAAACGTTCTCTTTCTATTGTACTATAATTTCTCTCTGCAACATTTAAGACTCTACTGGCATAATATACTGCTCTCATTCTTGTTTTGTCCTTTTGTAATAATACAGCCCCTAGCCCAGTACTTGAGGCATCACAGGTTAAGTAAAAGTCCTTGGAGAAATCTGGGTGGACTAGTACAGGATTCCTGGTCATTTTACTCTTTAGTGTTTGGAAGGCTGTCTCTTGTTCTTTATTCCATTCATATTTGACATCTTTCTTTGTTAATTCTGTTAATGGTTTGGATATTGTAGCAAAGCCTTTAATGAAAGGTCTATAGTAGCCTACCATTCCTATGAATCGTCTCAATGCTTTCAAATTTGTAGGAGCTGGATATTCAACTATTGCCTTTATCTTGCCTGCTTGCATTCGCAGTCCATCTTCACTAATTACATGTCCTAAGTATTCCAAAGATTTCATCAAGAATTGACATTTCTTTAATTTGATTTTTAATCCTGCTCTTCTTAATCTTTCTAGGACTATTTCTAAAGTTTTGAGGTGACTTTCTAAATCTTTGCTAAAAATGATAACATCATCCAAGTGAACTGCAACATTTTCTATATCCCTTAGTATTTGAAGCATTAATTTAACAAACGTTAAAGGAGCCGAAGTGAGTCCAAATGGCATGACTTCAAATTGCAAGTGTTCTTTATGTGTGCTGAAGGCTGTGTATGGTTTCGACTCTTCGTCTAAAGAAAGGTACTTGCCAGTATCCACTTTGTAAATCTAAAGATGAAAATATCCTTTCACCTCTTAACTGAGCTAACATATCTTGAATCACTGGCATTGGCATTCTATCGGGGATGGTGTTGGAATTTAACTTTCTATAATCTATCACAAGTCTCCAATTTCCATCTTTCTTTGGAACAAGTAGTAATCGAGAATTATATGGAGATTTAGAAAGAATGACTACCCCATCTTTCTTCATTTCTTCTATCAAATTATCAACTATGGGTCTTTGGCTTATTGGTAATCTGTAATTAGGAATAAAGAATGGTTTTGTTAGATCATCTAATACAATTTTATGTCTTAGGACATTTGTTCTACCTAATTTATCTCCTTCTATTGCTATTATATCTCTGTATTTTTCTAATACTTGAATTAATCTATCTTTGTTTTCTGGAAAATCTTTTATTCACTTCTTTGCTTAATTCAGATGTTTGACCAGTTACAGAGAAAAATGCTTTTTCTTCTAATGTTAGTAATGGATTGTTAATAGGTATTCCTTTGCGAAAGACAATGCCTGCATATGGTGTTAGTTTGTTATCTGAGTAGTTTTGGACATAAACTTCACAAGTATCACCCTTCATGTGGACTAAAGAATTATCCATTCTGACAAATTCTGGTAACTCTTCATTAAGTAAAAGCACGTCTTTAACTTCTATCTCTTCTTTTTTTTAGATGTATTTTTGTTAAACACTTTGGATGCAAAATTACCTGTCTGTTTAGTATAAATTGTACTTTATTATCATCAGCAGTGCTTACACAACATACTTCTTCATCTTTTATCTCTGCAAAGCAACAATGTTCTGCATCTATACTACTATGAGATTCAGGGCCTCTGTAACACGGTTTTTTCGCAATAACTTTTTATCTATGCATTTCATAAATATAACGCTTATTCAGAATACACATTATATCTACTCATAAATTTTGACTGTATTCTGCATTACATAGGTTGAATAAATTTGGTACTTATAATGTAAAAGTGACTTTTTTGAAGACGGACCAACTTACTCAGAGAAAATGTTTCTAACGCACTCGTTACGTAACTTATGACAGCATTTCTTCCTCTTTCTCGATGGATGATTGGCTATACGTAACGAAGGCTAGACCTCTGGCAACAATGACATAAAAATTTAAATACAAGCAAAGCAGTACACCTTTATGAACTCTGAAACCTCTCCACTGATAATTGTCATAATGAACAAACCAACAAAATATGTTAATAAATACAAAAACACATCGATTATTAGTCTAACTCCCAAAATAAGTTTCCTAAGAAATTATAGTCTACTTTATAGGTCACAATCAGATTAACAAGATGTAGGGAATAGTTGGTACTTTTTCAAAACATAGTAGACAAGCTTGATTTGATAACTGCTATATCCAGTGTCAAACAATTTTTATTTATTGGCTATCTACCTATTTACTGAAAAAATACCAACGGTACTACGTATTTTGGCTTTAAACCTTCACCAATAATTATCGTCAGAATGATGACTTCATGAGGCTCCACCCACTTTGGCCTCGTTATAATTCAGGATAACACTGAAGGCTATCATGGGCATTGTTGGATTAGAAAATTTAACTTTTGGCTATAAAAACTCATTTTTCGAGTAGTTGTAAGAAGTGCTAAATGATCCTCAAGGATCCCAGCAGTTGGCCTAAACGTTTAATTCACGTATATTACTGCTATTACTACTGTTGTGGCACTACTGCTACAGTAGTATTGCTACGCTAGCACAGATACCCCACCCACATCTATGTATCGTTCCGCCATTCATAAAGTCTTTGTCATGTTTTTTCACTGTGCAATAAGCCATGGCCTCCTCAGAAATTAAGTTTAACATTAGATGACAGGTTATTTCCTTAAGCTAACAAATTATGGCAACTGGGTATGTTATTGTCGATGTTGAAGCTAAAGATAAAGTATGGTATCATTCCTTCATTGCATTATCATCTTTACTATTTGTTTTGCTACATGTTGTAATTATTTTAAAGGATAAATGAATTATGTTCACTTTACTTCTATAAATTCCCATTAGATGTACAAATAAAATTCCTAAAACTATTCATGATTTATTTACAAAATGCAGTCATCATCACTCTCCAGGAAAAGATCATCTTCCCCGTCCTCATCGTCACTGGCCAGGCTAATGATGACTGGTTCTACTGTCTCTCGGATATTGTCCGACTCCCATACTCCTCCTCGAAATGACGGGATTGTCGAACTGCTCCTGCCCACACTTCCGGGGTAACAGAAAGCCTGGCTTCCTCCAACCTGTCCTGCAGGTCGGATCGAGTAAATTGACGGAGGGAGGAACGTACTTGTCTCTTCATGGTCCCCCACACCTGTTCAATTGCATTGAGCTCGGGGAGAGCGGGGGGGCAAACGCACAACCTCATGGCCCATTCACGGATGGTGTTGTCAATCTCATACCTTCACTCCGGCCGATTCTTTTGGCAAATAAGCAGCAGCTCCGAGCATGTGGCAGAAGGTCGGAACGATATCCTGCTCTGTTCCAGCCACCTGATGAGCGAACATAATAGAACATTAATACCTTAAAGATAGATCATAAATTGTTACATGTAGTACAAGCAATAAAGTGCAAATTAAAATAGGTTAATTGACTCTTCGAACAATTTATATATATATATATATATATATATATATATATATATATATATATATATATATATATATATATATATATATATATATATATATATATATATATATATATATATATATATATATATATATATATATATATATATATATATATATATATATATATATATATATATATATATATATATATATATATATATACAGTATATATATATATATATATATATATATATATATATATATATATATATATATATATATATATATTATATTGGAAGTCATTATAATTACCTGACGAGATCTGCCTTTTTGGTTGCTGACGTGGGGCATCGACTCTCCTCGATCAGTGTGCTATGATATGGTGCATTATCAAGCACAAGTACAGATGGCTCGGGAAGGGGTGACAGAAGTTGCGTCGTTAGCCACTGTTTGAACAACTTTGCATTCATCTCGCCATGGTAGTCTCCCTGATTGGTCTTGGCCAGGTAGCACAGGTATGAACCATCTATAAAGCCCTCATTAGTGCCAGCTGCCACCACCACAAAACGATCACCTTCTCCAGGAGGAACCTGACGAATGTAAGTGGGGCTGGTGACATCCTGCGTAGTGTCTGCCCATTCCCTGTTGTGGGCCATCCTTGTCGTAAACCAGGTTTCATCTACTTAAACGACCACTCTCCCCTCCTCCTGCTGGCGTCGTAGATCACGGAGAGCAGTTATCCGGCGGCATACAATTTCCAGAGATTCCTTCCTTACATGCATCTTACGCTGGGAAGTTTTATACTTGAATCCCATAGAATGCAAGAGTCGAAGTACTGAAGCCCATGATGTCATTTCCGGAATAATGCCAGCTGTTTTGAGGTCATTTGTCAAGGAACCAACAGTAAAATGCTCCTTCTCGGCAAACTTTCTGTGGATAGAGCGGCGAATGGCACCAATCGTAAAGTTATCAAAGACAGGCGGCGCTTGTGATCCTGACGATGGTGAAGGAACGGAACTGTAGGCACGGTTGACGGTGACCCTCACTGCACCTGCAGTCATGCCCAAAACATATCCAACACGGTCGTACGGCCTCAAGAAGAAGGAAAAAAATTATATCGGATGATCTGTTGGTCTGCTGGAGATTTTAACACATATAAGCTTGTATTTACTTTGGATAAAAATCTTATTTTAACAAAAATAGTTATATAAAGGCTGTTTACATACAATCTCTCTCTTTCTCTCTCTCTTGGTGGCATAGTGAATAGTTAATGAAAATGTTCAAAATCCTGAATGACATTACAAGTATTATAATCACGTTACGCTATATACAAATCAGAACATAAACCTTGGATTTAAACTAGAAACTGAATAATTACCTATTCAGGCTATAGTAAGTATGGCCACGGGCTTTCGCTTGACTGTATAAAGTTGCAAGTCGTAAGACAAATGCAGTTTTGCAACCACGGCGACAATTCCAAATCCTGTTAGGCATTCTTGACTGCTATGGGTTTCAGAGCCGATGGAACAAGGTGAATGAGTTTCTGTTTGGTGGATGGGCGGGGCAACATTTCGTCAAACGGTGTTTACCTTGCTTACGTAATGAATGTTTTTCGACTCTTGGCTCGTAATCATCGGCCATGGCGTCGGCTAGATAATTTTTACTCTATAAAAATTAAAACTATCGGGTTTAGGTTATTGATAATGCTGACAAAATTTGTGTGTGGTTGTAAAATATACATATGTCAACTTTCAGCTACATCCGATGCTTTGATAAGGAGCAAAGTCCAAAAAGCTGTGTTACAGAGGCCCTGAATCTCATAGTAGTTTCTTCAGTTACTGCTATTATATCATTTATATCTACTTTATTTATTTTGTTTAACAACAGTACCTCATTTGATAATTTCCCTTCATTATCACAACTGATTACTACATTGCTATAATGTTCTGTATTTATCTCTGCATATTTATCATCATAAATGTCTTGTTCACCGTCATATTCAGAACATATCTTAAATTTCTAGCCTGTAATTGTGAAAATTCCTCCTTTCCATTACCTTCCATTTTATTTTGATTGTTCTCTTGATGATAAGTTATTTTATGTATGTCTTTCTCGCTTGTTGAAGTCGTCTCAGACAAATTGATCAGATTTGGGTGAAACTTTTCTTCTTCAAGCGTAAAGCATACGCTTTACGCTTGTGTCAGGTTAACTCTTCCTTCTCTGCAATTTAGGATGATTCCACATTTCTTCATAAATTTAAATGAGGACAACACCTGTGCGGGAAAGAATCTGTCTTCTAGAACTATAAAACTTTCAACAGTTTTATGTGACGAAAGGTCTATATATAGTTCACTTTTCCTAAACTTTTAATCTGTTTACCCGCTACTCCTTTCATTATTTTGCTTTGACCCTGAATTAGCGTTTCTTTAACGCCTAAGTAATTTGTTAATGTATGTTTATCAATTATGCTTGCAGTACAACCTGAATCCATAAGGACAGTACATAATTTATTCTGTATTGGAACTTTAATGATAGGTATTTCTTCTTCATCCATGGAAACTACAACTTCTTCACTCTGCAATATGGATAGAGCGGAAGAACCTTCACTTCTCCTTTTTGCTAATTCTTCTACTCTTAATTTTTCTTCTTGAAGGGACTTTCTTGTGGTATTCTGTGTAGGTATAAATTGTCATTGATTTGAAGACTTGTTTGATGTTGAGCGGTTACTGCTTAATTCAACTATTTCTTTATTTCCTTCTTGTGTTCTAAACCAGCAATTCTTTGTTAAATGCCCTACTTTTTTACAACCCGTGCAGATTCTAGGTTTTCTACACTCATTTGTAAAATGATTTGTATACCCACAGTTGTCACAGGCTATCTTTGGTCTCGCCCTTTGAGCGGAATAGTTCACTTGGGTTGAATTATTTGTGTTTGAGTTTTGACCATATCTGTAAGGTTTGTGTGGTCCACTCTTTGTTAGATTGTTTCTTCCTGTCTGATCTGGATTCCATTTTCTTTTAGTATTTTGGGCATATTTCCCTTGGAAGGTATTTGGTCTATTTCCCACTTGTCTGGAATTATCATAGAACTTATTATTCATTTTAAAAGTAGGGTTATTATTTCTGACTTTCCTTTCATTTTGTGCTTCTGTTGTTCCCACGAATTCCTTGGATAGATTTATCTCTTTCCTTTGGACTTCTTCTCTCATTAACTTCAATGTTTGAAGGCGTGTTTTCTTGGGATCAAGTTTTATTTTTCTAAAAGCCTTCTTTTCCTCTTCTCCAAGGGCATTATATATTGTTCCAAATGACAAGTAATTTAAAACATGTCTTAGCTCAACTAAGTTACGGGCACTATCCCCAAACTGAGTCTTATCTCCTATAGTAATGCCTGTCTTCATTAAGTCTTCTGTTATTTTCTCTATTGCATTCTCCACGCTTGCGTACAAATTAGCAATTGTTTTATATTGCGGATTAAGAAATCTGGTTATGTTATATAAACTGTGAGTCTTATTTACTGGTTCCCAGAGTGATAAATAAATTTCTTTAAAATCTACATAGTTACTAAGTTTGCTAAAAGTTGTGGAATTCAAAGTTTTATGTGCGTCTCCATGTTCTGAGCTGACTAGCAACAAGGCTTCATTTATTTTAGCTCTTTCATCTGTTATTCCCCCTGAAATTATACGACTATCTGCATCTGCTAGCCAATGATTTACAGTATAGGATTCGAGTCTACTTTTGTCAGGATTTGAATCATCCACCTGTCCACAGAAGTGTGTGGCGGTTGTTATTACTGCTGCTTGATTCATATTGCGAAATTGTAAGGTGCGAGTATTATTAGTATTATATTAGTATTGTTACTATTATTATTACTGTTAGTAGTATTAGAATGACTAACACTATTTTGGTTCTGGTTAGTTGTTATTATTGTTAGTATTCTTGCACTACAGCGGAGTGGGAATTTAGTCTTGAAATTCGGCTACGTCTAATTGTCGATGGTCTTAAATCGTATTGTGAATGTCTACCGGTGTTCAGTAATTCATCAAACACTCTTTGCATGACCACACAAGAAAATTATTCAATCAGAGTACATCAATTATATATAATATATATATATATATATATATATATATATATATATATATATATATATATATATATATAATTTGTTATACTGTACCAAAAATTAAAAGAATTTGTCAAATTGTCACAGTAAAAAAATAAAATTCTCTACAGAGTTCAAGTGCACAAGTAAAACCTCCTTCAATACACAAAAGAAATTCTTATATGAAACTGGGCATCATATCATCAAAAATTTATCACAATGAGTACACAAATTTATATATAACTCTCAATTGTTCATCACCAACCGAGTGAAAAAAATAACTAATTTCCTATCTAAAATATTTACTAAATAATTAATTATCGTAGAGAGAGTAATACTGGTATTTATGCAAAAGGAATTTTATTCACTAGAGAGAGTTTTCTTAATTTTTCAGTCTTATGGAAAGATATAAAAAAATATCTTCACTTATTCACTCATTAAGAGAGAGAGTGAACAGTAATTTAATTTCTTGCTGACTTACTGTGGTTGTTTTTGTGATACCGCTAAGTTGTTGTATTTTCGCTGTGAGTCTTTCGCCGCCGTAGCCTCGTAAAAATTTCTCTGCGTGTGCGTTGTTTCCCAATCCTCTCGATGAAATTTCGCAAACACTGGGCTTATTATGGTTGTTGGGGTCTGGCTCAAATTGATGACAGTAACAGTTCTAAATGTGTTTTTGTTTCTTCAGAACGCACCAATACTGTTTTTTTTTTTTTATTCACACTGGATCTTGACGCTCTCTTGTAGGATTCTATTTCTTCATATGTTTGCTCGCTGCCAAAAAATCTAAGTTCATTTTGTAGAATTTCGTTTCACTGTAACTTAAATAATTGCGCTGATAATTTCGTTAATGTTCGTTTGTTTCATCTCGCCTTCTGGATCCTTTTAAGCCGCCACAATTTGTTGTGTCTTTTCTTCTTGTTGTATGTTTTTAGTCTCTCACTTCTTACCTTGTTATTCTTCTATGTGTGTCCACAGCGCCTCACTTTCTGCAACTGTTTTATTCTTGAAGATAAATTATTCTAAGTATTAATATCTCCCAGGAAGGCGTATAGAGACGAGCTCGGTAATTTCTTCACTTTAATAAAGAACTTAGTGTTATAAAGATCAGTACAAAATTAACAGGTTACAGTGGTATAAACAAAATCACTCTGGAGTAATTAACTTGACTCAGTCTATATGGGGAACACGAAAGCGAAGGGAGACGTACTCTCCCTTAGTGGACACAGTTCCAATCTGCTGCTCTCCTGTCGCTCTCCAGACTGTTGAACCCCCCGATTTCTTGTTATCTGCAATCTCCACCTCCTCCTAGTCCTGTTAGAAGATTTATCTGCAAGGCCTCCCCTTCAAATAGTTGATTGGAAAGGCCTGTAGTGGATGTGATTCAAATCTCTCCTTAGAGGACTTGATTGGAGGTGATCTTAGGAGGGTGTGTGAAAGACCCCTCCCTAGCATGTTTTATTGGAGGGTGTTGAAGTACATCACTTTGTCCAGCCCCCAGTTTCCTGGAATTTCCATGAAAACGCCTCCTATTGAAGGTGGGGTTATGGAGCTGGCTGCTGTAAGGTTTTTGGCTGTGCAGACTCATGATTTGGTTAACTTCATCGCGAGACCACTACTTCCCACTTTTATGACCATTTTTATGGCTTTAGACGCGATATACTTGCTCAATGTTTTTGAGTTCATGCAAAGTCCTACCTCGGTCAGCGTGTTTGAATCCATGATAATAACAACAGCTTTTAGTCGTTATCACTGTTCTTTCTGCCTCTCTTTTTATTCTTATGTCTCTCCCTCTCTCTCTCTCCCTTTCTCTTTACTTTCTCTCTTTTCTATATTTCTCTCTCACTCTTTTCTGTCTAACTTCCCTAGCTACTCTACACAAGTCAATGGCTTGGAAATAAAGTCAGAAACTGGTCAGGACCCACACCCCATCTCTTATTTTTCACCTGTGGTAATGTGTGATATATATAAATATATATATATATATATATATATATATATATATATATATATATATATATATATATATATATATATATATATATATATATGTGTGTGTGTGTGTGTGTGTGTGTGTGTGTTTGTGTGCTTGTGTGTCTGTGTGTATATATATGTTTGTATGTATATGTTATATATATATATATATATATATATATATATATATATATATATATATATATATATATATATAATATATATATATATATATATAAACAGTAGAGTATTTGTACTGACCCACTTACTTCATTCCTTGCTTGGGGATCAAATCAGGGGATATGGCTGAAGTCCAGGGACATTACTATTACACCTTGCTTGGCCGACTGCAATTTCTGGGTCAGTGAGTACCCTAATAAGAAAACATATTGGCTGAAAGCTGTATTTCAACAAGGAATTGTTGCAGGTAAACACTTAGGGCTACTTTAAAGGGAATATATTTACAATTAATCACGTAAATCAGAAGACTGGGGAGCGATAGGCAGGGAAGTAATATTCTGCTCTGGGATTAGAAGATTAAGTCATTGCTCCAGTACTGAAGAATAAATGGGGGATCCTCTTGGGAGGGGTCCTGATGATGTGAGGACAATGAGGATTATCACTGCAAGAACCACAAGACAATCAGTTGTTTCTACAGCTCACAACACGGTCTGCAATTTGAAAAATTCAAGCTGTTATGTACGGAAATTATAACGATGTCGGCGAATCGAGAGAGTGCATGTATGGTGCCAAGGTAACTCAATTATGGTGCGAGCTGTGTACGTTAACACTTCACACTGGGGCTAACTGGGTCAGGACTTTGTGAGAAAATGCACTTCAGAAAGGAAATTGATTTTAATCAAAAGGGTTTAAGTTGCATGATTGTTTAAAAAAAAAAACCTCGAATCAGGACGTTACCTTATAACGAGAAAATGTACCAGGAATGGAGGGATGAATTTAATGGGTCACTCTTGAAAGTACTGGAAGTAGCCATAAGGGGTTGCCATGTGGATGGCTCGATAAGGAGCATGCAAGGGGACAGGTAGGGTTCTGAGAGAGAGCTCTGGTGCTTATTGTATTTAACCCCTCGGGGGATTAAGATTTGGTCGTTCGCAGAGGGCACTGAGATTGCAGCTGAGTCACAATCTCCATTTTTTGTAAAGTCCTTCCAAATTCTGGTGACTGCTGGCAACCTATGTTCACCAGTTTTTATGGGGAACTCAACTTTCCCTCTGGTTTTCAGCAGGCTTCGTCTCCATTCACCTTTTACCTGAAAGGAGGCAATGTCAAGCAGTCACCAGTTCTTAAGAAAGGTGAAGATGTACCAAAAGTGAAGTATGGAGAGAAAGTTAGGTAGGGGCTGAGTTTCTCACGCCCTTCCTCAGTTGCTAGTATGAAAATTACTTTAATTTATAAATCAGTTGGGGAGTTGGGTTTGCTTATAAAGTGGTTACCCACGTTACAGCTCCCCAACAAAGTTGACAATTGCACCTTGAATTGGGTGGAAATGTCAACAACTAAGTGAACCCAATTGGACAATCTGATAGCTCTTTACTTTCCTTTTGTGGTAACGTTACATTTCAGAACCATCAATTCTGTAGGTAAATTAAATGCAAAAATTCAGCTAACTGATTTTTTAAGTAGACGTTATTTAGTTATGTTATACTGGAAGTAAAATTCATATACCTCTCATGTTATTGCATCAAAGCAGCATTATAGCAAATTCAAAATTAAAGAATTCTATGAACTAATAATTCCTAAATCTAGGCAACAACATGGAGAAAATGAGTGAATTAGTATGGCATTAAACCTAATGTTAGACATGAACTTAATTTATAAGGTTACTTTGACAGTCCAAAGTCATGACGTTAGGGTGTCTTGAGGAGGCATTACAACAAAGTATTCATGGGCTTAGGTTAGGTGATGCCATGATACTTGTATGCAGTGGCACAGTGCCAGATGTGGCACTAACAACATAAGTACCTTGCGGCACGAAGCTAAGTATAATGAAGGACAATCAAGTATGTAAAGTATATGGGCTTTGTGAGTCATGGACTCGGGATTTAAATTACAAGGAAAATAAGTGACAGATGCAAGAGTAAAAGTTGAGATTTATATACCAGAATTATATTTCTTAGCCTGTAAAAGCTGGCTAGACTTATTTTTTAGCCCCATAGAGCATTAAAAGGCAGCCAGAGGGCGCAACCCCTTGGGCAGGAGCATCTGCCAATGGCGATGGTAATGGCACTGTGCCAGGAGTGGCGCTCATGCGGTTAGGCCAAATGGCTCTGTTACATTCAATTTAAAAGTTACCATGCCTTTGTAGGCATTAAATAGGAAGACAAAGGACTTATGGTATAAAAGAATCTAGCGATTGCACTCTGCTTTGGCATTTACAAAGGGTTCATGAAGGGGCAAGATTGTCAAGAAAATATTAAATTAGAAGATCAGAAAGAAAGAGAAAAATTATCAGAGTGGGAGAAGGAAACATTACAAGAAATAAATCACGCAATTATAAGAAGAATCATCAGGGGAAGAAACTGACATCCTCCTCTGGACAGAGGTGCCAAATTTCTTCATAAGATAAAGGTGAGACACTGTGCCAGAGGACACTAGTGTGAGGAGAGCTCAATGGCTCGTGTTTGGCTACCTGGATTTATCTGTGCCTGGGACCTTTCTTTGGTGGACCTCCTTGGTAGGGGAATTGGTGGAACCGAGTCCGAGGAAGACATAGAAGTACCACCTGTTCCAGCTTCTTTGATAGCCGAAGTAGGGGCATTCGTGACAAGCTCAACTACTAGTCGTCTTGGTTCCTGGAATTCATTGGCCAGTTGCAATATGGCAGAATCCTTATTCATGGTTGTGTCTGCGGAGGACTGGGAAGGAGAGGAAGAGGTCGTGGTGGGCATGAGAGGCTTGCAGGTCACCATGACCAGCTCAGGCACGGGATGCGAGGCTGCACCTTTGGGTGAGCTTCCGCTGTGATCAGTGGAATCCAGAGGGGACCTGAGTATATCGTGGATTGGCCCTTGCACCGACACTGGTAGCGGTGACAAGCTGGAGGGGGAGAGGCGACCCAGACTGGGGTCCCTTGGAGGGAGATCTATGGCATACTCTGGCACTGGCACTAAGGCAACCCCAGTCACAGGAATCAAATTGTGAATTTCTTCTACGTCTGCGCTGGGCGGAACGTGGCACTGTTCAGAACACTCAGGCAGCACTGGCAGAAGGTTCGTGTCAAATTTGGGATCTCTGGAAGGGAGATTCAGGGTGTGCCTTGGCACTGGCACTGGGGCAGGATCTGGCACTGGAATTTATTTGTCAGGGGCTCGACAGTCGAGACGGTCGGAGCCTAACACTGCTCAGGGCACTCAAGTGGCACTGGCAGAGGGTTTAAAGCAGGTCCTTGAGGACTCTTGGTTTTTGTTTTAGTTGTGGAGGGGTTAGGACCCCTGGATTTTTGTAAATTAGGAGGGAACTGGAAGTCCTGTGCCAGGGGGAGGTCATAGCCTCCGGGAAGGTAAGTAGCTACTGCAAGAGTGCAGATTTTTTATCTATGAGTTCTTGTGACCCTTAGCTTGAAGGTGGGGAGAATCATCTTCATTCGATTGATACCCTCCATTGTGATAAATTTGTCTGTCAATGGTGACACCACAAGGGACCTTATCTTCTCTTATGAGGGAGATTTGTGCGCCAGTGTCATTGTGTGCCATGATCTGGCAGGTGGGGTAGCTACCTCAGTGAGGTGCCACAGATACAGGACCTTTGGCTGGAGGGCCTAAGGTTTTAGGATTTGTAACTGCCAAAGCAATGGTGGGTAGTTTTGTTTAACTAGGGCATTTGGCCCTTAGAGCAGAGTGCCCCTGAACCTGAAAAGCGGTGCAATACGTCTTGTTGTAATCACTGCACGGCACTGTCCCACTGGAGGGAGCAGGCCCCTTGTTATTCATTCCAGAGCCAGACTTGGTTCGGCTTAGCGTGATCTCATTGGGGGACTTAGCGGGAGTGTCTGATTGATTCTCAGCCTTTGAGCGGCACTATTCCGTGGAGTGCCTAGATTTTTTACAATAGCTGGACATGGGCTTCTTGTGAGGGTGCCCATTCGTGGGCGGAGGCTGACCAGAGGTAGGAGAAGAGGGCCAAATCTTACAGCCACAGGAACTTGCTGCAGGATGGTGAGTATCTCAGTGGTCTGCCAAATGGCAGCACTCACCTAGCGTTGGAAGGTTCCTATCACAGAGGTAGGTAGCGAGGGCTGGAGGGACGTAGTGTAGTAAGTCCTCGAGCTGGAAAGTTTCTATTATTTCTATTATTCCATTAACGGGACGGAGGAAAACGCGATTTGGCCCTTCCTCCCCCCCACAGATGTTTCGACAGGAGCATAGAGATTTCTGCAGGCTGGGGCTTGAAATTCCTAAGGACCTCTTCCACTTGGTCAAGCCAGGCCATGGGCTCAGAGTCATTTCATTTTGGCATTATGGAGCTGGTGGCAGTAATAGAGAACGGTGGAGGTGTGGTTACAGGTCATAAATATGCCTATGTTTAACTTAAAGTTACAGCATAATAGGCTGTACGAGTCGTATTGGATATAATTTGCTGAGAATCCTCTTAAGTACATTATCTTCTTTCGAAATAACAGGATCATAAAAATGGACGTAGACCTATAATGTCCTACGTCTTTTTGTCGGTTTACGCAGCTTATGGATTATAGGCCTATCTTATACTCAGTCGTTTTATTGTGGTTATTCTTATTTTTGTTTTTGTTGTTATGGTGCTTGTAGTTTTGTGTCTTCGAAAACTTTTCATATGGTGACATAACATTGCTGAATAAACATACACCTATTCATAAAATACTGGTGTAGAGAATTATCCGCCTACTCTTGTTAATTGAAATTTAGTTATTTGTTTTAATTAAAAGTAATCGGGATCTTTATGAATAGTTTACTCTAGGATATTCTCCTAACAACAGAGAGAGAGAGAGAGAGAGAGAGAGAGAGAGAGAGAGAGAGAGAGAGAGAGAGAGAGAGATTTACTTATTCTTATGTATCCTTTTGTCCAACAGTGTAATCTACAAGAATGTCCCCAAAAGCAAATGAATATCATGGGCTACTCGCAGACTGGTTTGGATCATCTCATACGTAATTTTTTCAGCTATCATTTATTTTTTCTTATTTCGTTACGTATCTTATGATGCCTTCCTCCCATAGCCTTCATTTTCATAGAAATGCTACAGCAGCCTTATATTTACTCATCACAGTAATATAATTTGCTATCCCTTTTGTAAATATACTTTCTATAAAGCTCATTGAGAACAGTTTGATAGTTGTGTGTAAGGCTAAGACAGTCCTATGATTGATCTGTGTGTGTCATCGGCTACGTGCCCATAAGTTTTACTTTTACTCTCTGTGGTATTAGTGGCGTTCCAGTTACGAAGGCCATCCACGCATGTATGTGCAAGTGCACTTGCTTATATGTGTACATTCCATTTTATATTATACATTATATATCGTGGAGTTGAAACTACTATATTAATTAAAAGTTACTCTATTTCCAACAGATACGGGAAGAAAACTCTTTGCGATAAGAAATTAACGTGTAGGCCCATGCCCTGTCATGTCTCAAAATATAAGAATTTAATATGTAGTCCTATGACCTGTCATTGCCTCAGTATATAAAAAATTGACGTGTAGGTCTATGACCTGTCATTGCATCAAAATGCAAGAATTTGATATGTAGTCCTATGACCCGTTATTGCCTCAAAATATAAGAAATTGACGTGTAGGCCTAATCTCTCAATGATATTAACATTTGACATGCTGCATGAGTCTATGCTTCATTTCAATTAATGCGGTCTATGTGGGATCACTTAGGCCTACTTAGGCCAACACCAATTTAAAAATAAAAAAAAAAGCAATGATAAAAAATGCAGATTAAATGATCCAAGATCTTCCTAATGATATAAAACTTATTATATCTTTTATCGGAGATATCAGTTGCATACTTCACAACTCCGGGAACTCAAAACTGTGGTCATCATTCATGCACGACACTCAACATGACCGGAGTCAAATCCGTACTGGTAATCATTTAGACTGTTAACTAGTGCGACGTCATTCACCCCTCGAGAGCTAGCCAATCACTGGCGTGCAGTGGGCGGGCTTAGCTGCAAAGAGTGGTGGACTCTGCTTTAGTAGCTTGTAGAGGTAGTTTGAAGAGCGTGATGGATTCTTAGATGAACGTAATTAATAAATTGTTCTAAGAACGGGCTCTTAAATGAAAGTAACTAGTAGCTTGAACACCATGAGGGTTCTTAGATGAAGGTATCTAGGTCATGTGCAGAACGTAAGGTTCAGGCACGAATTTGAGGAGTCTTTCGAACGTAAAGTGAACTATTCTAGCGGGTTCTTGAACGTAAGGTTCTTACGTGGACGAATATATCGTGTCCATTGAACGTGGGCGTTCGTAACTGAACGAATTTAAGGGGTTCTTAGAACTAAAAAATGTAATATCTCTGCAAAAGATCAAATTCTATTACAAACAAAAGAAACCACTAATGACTTTTACTCTACTTTGCAGAATTAACTTATGCTACGGATACCAGTAATAATTTTCCTTTCTAAGAAAAGGATATTAAGCAGCATTTAATGAGTATAAGATAAAGTAAGATGATTACTTAATTGGTAAAGGTTCGTAAGGGAACGACTATAGTGTGTTCTTGGACATAGGATTCTCAAAGGAACTAACATAGCGTGTCCATAGAACGTGGGCGTTCGTAATTAAACGGATTTATTATGCTGAGAAACAGCTTCCCGCAGCACGAAGGTAAACCAAATGTAAATAATACGACGCTGTTATAAATTTCATACCCGAGACGAAGTAAATAAATTCTCCTTAATGTGATGAGTACAAAATGCTTACAACTATCATGCAAGGGTTGAATATTTTTTCTTACGGTCGTGTCCGCGATGTATTTACTCTACTTATGAATTCTCGCCTGACAGGCATGTGACTAAATACTGCGGTTATTGACACAGGTTGCGCAAACATTTTTTTGACAAGGAGGGGGGACAGTGGCTGAAAAACGTGCTGTTTGTTTTAAGCAATATCTCGTATGAAAAGTTCTGAAAAAGACAAACGCTACTGGAACGGGGTTTTCCCAGCTTGGAGCTTGGGATTTATGAATGCGTAGAAATTCGCTTGATTACTTATAGTTAAATGGCGGTCAAAAGGCAATGGCTCACGTGCCCGCAAATGAAATGAGTTTTCTCGGACCCAACAAAATCATTATTTTAAAAATTGAAATGGGATTTTTAAGAAAACCTAGCGCTTTTGCTACGATGAGAGAGAGAGAGAGAGAGAGAGAGAGAGAGAGAGAGAGAGAGAGAGAGAGAGAGAGAGAGAGAGAGAGAGATACTCCAGCGAAGCAAAAATTTCTGGACGGGCTATAATTCGTGGCCTGAATTTCTGGTGTAGCCCAGTTAATTATTGGACAATAAATTGTCCAGAACACAGGGAGGAAATAATCACACTATTTCCCTTCTTCATCACTTATATTCGTACTTCACAGCTCAGCTACCTAGAAGTTAAGACATGCAGATTACCATGCGTTAGCCGCAAAGCTTGTATTTTGGAAAATACGCTCTCTCTTCGCTATGAAAAATCTTGTTAGCATGCACGTGGCCTGCTGTTTCCTAACACTGTTCACAATCATGATTTCATTTGCACTTATGATAAGCTAAAAATAATAACATTATACTAACTGTGGAAACGTGTTTGCTTGTGCTTATTCCAGGATTTACTTTACCAGATTCGTTTCTAATCTCGCATCCAACCTAAGCAAAGCTACTGGCTGCGATCTGCAATTTGCAAGGACCTTGCAACGATGCAGATTGCGATTCTGAGCAATTTGTCGCCACTTTTAGAGTATTCGTACTGACCTACTTACTTTATTCCTTGCTCCGGGATCAAATCAGGGGATCTGGCTGAAGCCCAGGGGAATTACTAATTACACCTTGCTTAGCTGACTGCAGTTTCTGGGTCAGTGAGTACTCTAATAAAAAACATATTGGCTGAAAGCTGTATTTCAACAAGGAACTGTTGCGGGTAAATACTTAGGGCTACTTTAAAGGGAATATATTTACAATTAATCACGTAAATCAGAAGACTGGGGAACGATAGGCAGGGAAGTAATATTCTGCTTTGGGATTAGATAATTAAGTCATTGCTCCAGTATTGAAGAATAAATGGGGGATCCTCTTGGGAGGGGTCCTGATGATGTGAGGACAGTGATGATTATCACTGCAAGAACCACAAGACAATCAGTTGTTTCTACAGCTCACGACACGGTCTGCAATTTGAAAAATGCAAGCTGTTATGTACGGAAATTATAACGATGTCGGCGAATAGAGAGAGTGCATGTATGGTGTCAAGTTAACTTGATTCTGGTGTGAGACATGTATGTTAACGCTTCACACTGGGGCTAACTGAGCCAGGACTTTGTGAGAAAACGCGCTGCAGAAAGGCAATGAATTTTAGTCAGAAGGGTTTAAGTTACGAGACTGTTTGAAAAAAAACTCAAATCAGGATGTTACCTTACAACGGAGCGATGAAGAGCCTCATTGAGTAAATGCACCAGGAATGGAGGGATGAATTTAATGGGTCACACTTGAAAGTACTGGAGGTGGCCATAAGGGTTGCCATGTGGATGGCTCAATAAGGAGCAAGCAAGGGGACGTGTTCGTTCTGACGCCAGACAGGGTTCTGAGAGAGAGCTCTGGTGCTTGCTGTATTTAAGCCCTAGGGAGATTAACATTTGGTCATTCGCAGAGGGCACTGAGATCGCAGCTGAGTCACAATCTCCATTTTCTGTCAAGCCCTTCCAAATTCTGGTGACTGCTGGCAACCTATGTTCACCAGTTTTTATGGGGAACTCAACTTTCCCGCTGGTTTTCAGCAGGCTTCGTCTCCATTCACCTTTTACCTGAAAGGAGGCAATGTCAAGGAGTCACCAGTTCTTAGGAAAGGTGAAGATGTAGCCTACCAAAAGTGAAGTATGGAGAGAAAGTTAGGTAGGGGCTGAGTTTCTCACGCCCTTCCTTAGTTATTAGTATGAAGATTATTTTATTTAATTTATAAATCAGTTGGGGAGTTGGGTTTGCTTATAAAGTGGTTACCCACGTTACAGTATGTATATATATATATATATATATATATATATATATATATATATATATATATATATATATATATATATATATATATATATATATATAGCTGAATATAATATACATATATATATATATATATAGATATATATATACAACATATATATAATATAATATATATATATATATATATATATATATATATATATATATATATATATTTTTTTATATGTTTCCTGGTGCAGGTGGATCTTATGACTCACAATTATTACTTTACTCGAAAATGGCCTTGTAAGATACCCAGGACATATAAAACACAAACAAAAAAAAAAAGAAGTACACGGAGCGGAGGGCTCTTCACTAGGGAAGTGCGTGAAACACGTGGATATAAAAATAGTTATATTTGATAGCACACAAGGTCAAAAGGAAAATTAACTGAAAATACGGTAAATTACTGCCGTAGAAGTCCTCCCCGAAGGGGGAGCTTAGGAATGCCAGGAACACGGACCAAGGATAATTCTGCTACAGGCGTCTTTCTGAAACGATATTTGGACCCACGTTACACATCTAATGCTGGAATTTGGGGATTGAATTACTCGGGGGTGCACTGAAGGCGCCAAGGACTCCCCAGGCGTTACTTGTGACTCAGAGGAAAGAAGCTGTGAACACGTGGGCCTGGCTTGAACCAAGGAATATCAGGGAACACAAAGTTATAGGCCCAGAGATTAATAAATGCAAAGGGCTAAGTAATCGTGACTAGCAACTCGTTTTGGGTACATTACCACATTTGTAGGGGCGCAGGGATGACGACGTCTTCTGCCGAGAAACACGTGTGGGAGCGTGGACAAATGGTAGCCTCCTCTCCAAGGTATTTCTTCAAGTCGTAGATTGGGGCGGAAAAGGGCGCCCTTGGGATGATGAAAAGGCCGCCGTTTAATGTCAGCTCGCGTTTGGAAGACTTGCAATCCCCCTTGCAGTCTTCTAAGGCCACGTGGAATGGAACACGGGGGCACACAGGGCGGCGATGGGATCCACGTGGCGGCGAGCGGAAGAGGAGGGCAGGGGCAACGGCCAGAGACTTGACTTGTTCTCGGCTTAAACTAGCGAGCGCGTGTGAGGGAGAGCTGTCCTGGCCCTGACCATTTATTGCTTCTGGACAGGGGTAGGGGGCGATGTCCTGACCCAGGTCGCCGACCGGATATCATAGAAAACGATTTTCTTTCCCTGTACCAAAGAAAACAGTGCAAAGCCAGTTTACTGTCCCCAAACTATTATATTTTCTCTGAGCCCCTATTTCCCCGACCTTCAAAGGTTCAAACCAACCCAAAGCAGGGAAGGAGAAGAGTTTCCTAGCGGATTTTGGCGCTACTCTTTACAATATATATATATATATATATATATATATATATATATATATATATATATATATATATATATATATATATATATATATATATATATATATATATATATATATATATATATATATATATATTCCACAGTCCTGTCAATGTCAACATGCTTTTTGTTGAGGATATGATACAAGCATTTAGCATTTTGCATAATTATTATGTAAGGGCACGAGATGCTTATAGGTGGTACGAAGATATGCTATTTCAAGCGCCACTGATAAACCTGTCTGAAGGAAATGTACCGAGATAATTTCAAGTAGTTCCTCCCAACACTTCTTTGTTTACTGTTTTGTCATTATCATCTGATCTTATGTCCCTCGTGGCTGGACGTTTTTCAACTTCATCAAAGAAAATGTCGGTGTCAAAGCGACTAGTCCCCATTTTGACGTGTGGAGCGCGCAAATCTGCATGGTCCACATGAACAGACACTTGTAAACACATGTACCTCGAACCGCGCGGTTGCTAGGGGAAACTCAGACCGTGCTGATGCTGCGACGGTTAACAAATGTGCGTGGTTGTGTATGTACAGCCCTGTGCTCTGCCATTGACTTAGCATCCATGCGGACGGAACCGAGTGGATGCAACCACTGTGTGTGAACAGGGCCTTAGTCCTCCCCTTTCCACGCACTTCTGTCAAGCTCTGTACCGCTCTTGCAATTCTCCTTTTGTTTCTGCTGTTAAAGTCAAGTCATCTGTAAAGAGCAGATCCCATAGCATATTTCCTCTTGCATACTTACATAGCACATCCTTTACGACTACAAAGAGGAATGGGGTTGAAGCTGATCCTTGCCATAATCCAACCTTCATTTCAAAAGCATCTGTCTTCCTGTGTTTTGTCCTTTCTATTGTGCCTCCCGCCTACATATTACCTTCATCATACTTATGAGCATCTCAGGAACTCCTTTCTTTCTCAAACTACAGTAAACCACTTCTCTGGGTACTCTGTCACAAGCCTTTTCTAGGTCTACGAAACATCAGTATAGCTTCGTGTTATCTTCCAAAAATTTTTCCTGCACCTGTCTTGAAATAAAAAGGGCAACTCTGTGCTTTTCCCGAGCATATATCCAAACTGCATTTCATAAATGTCAACAATTTTGCTAAATTTATTTTCAGTCACTCTTTCCAATATTTTAAGTGTGTGTTCCATAAGCTTTACTCCTCTTTAATTTCTGGATTCCATAACATCATCTTTTTGTTTATAGACGTACACCACATCATTCTCTCCCAAGTCAAAAGGTATGTCTTCTTCCTCCCAGCACATCACTATCAGTTCCAACAATCATTCTGTACCTTCCTCATCCACAGCTCTTATCATTTCTATTACTACTCCTGTTGGTGCACCTGCTTTGTCGTTCTTCATATTCTGGATGGCATCCTTTACTTCTGTTCTGCTATATTCCTCTTATGGCCTCACGATGGGGAGAGCCTCCTCCAATGCGCCCTGTTCATTCTTTATATTCAGAGTTCTTCAGAGCATTCTTTCCATCTTTTCATTATATCCTCATCCTTTACTAATATGTTGCCATTTTTGTCCTCTATATCATTGTATACCTCCATATCTCTTTTTATATTCTATGAATAATTTGTTCTTCTTCAGGGGTCCCTAGTTTCTCAGAGTGGATTACTAACTTCATTTCTTGACTGGGCCACAAACTCCTTTTTCTTTTTATTGGCATTTCTAAATCTCTCATTTGCTCTTCATCACCTGGATTTTCTTCCTTAACTTTATGGGCTAATTTCTTTGATTTTGTAGCTTCTTTTCCACCACCATGTTTCTCTCTCTAAGGGTACCACTTCACCTGTCACCCCACAAACTTCAACTGCTTCTTCTGACAATATGGTTTTCATTTTATTCCATTTCCTCTTGCTGTCATCCCCATCCTCCTGTATTCTTTCTCTCTGCCAAACTACTCTACATTCTCCAACTTTGACCCATTATTCCAGTTTCTTTTCATTCTCTGTTTTCCATATTTTAATTTTCCTCACAATCGACCTCTTTCTTTTCCTCTCCTGACCCATTCAAACTTCCTTCACTAACAATCTGTGGTACAGGACTACCCACACTCCAGGCATTGTCTTACTATCCATAATGGCTCACCTATCTATTTCTTGTCAGTAAGTAGCCTGTCTGGGTTTTCCCACTACCCTCTTTTGTATGTTATAAGGTGATATTTCCACTTTTTGGAAACCTGTGTTTGTGACAAACACATCCAGGCCTTCACCCATCTCCAGCGATCTCTAACCTTCTCTATTTCTTTCACCATATCCTTTCCCTCCTGAATACATTCAAAGCCATCCACTCTTTCCCCAGCATGACTATTTAAATCCCATTCAACTATAATTTCCTCAGAATTAGGTATTTTCCCAAGGTCTCCCACCATATACCTTGAAATCCTCATTCTCCTCCTCCAGACAACCTAGCTGTGGTGCTTCAGGTGTTATGACATTCATGATCTTTCTTCTAAAACCTAATTTGATGGACATACTCCTGTCATTCATTCTATCTACTTTAATCACATTTTTACTAAGCAATTCCTCTACAACGATCCTGGCGCCATTCCTTTACCACAGTAAAATAACTCATATAATTTTCCTGAAATTTTTGCATTTTCCTCTTCCACTTCATATATATATATATATATATATATATATATATATATATATATATATATATATATATATATATATATATATATATATATATATATATATATATATATATATATATATCACCACAGGTGAAAAAAAATAAGAGGCTGAGTGTAGGTCCTAACTAGTTTTGACTTTATTTCCAAGCCAATAACAAAGGATTGATACATTGTGGTAGAAATTTCAATATATATACTACAGAGACAGTATACACAAACACCTGACAGGTGTCAAAGGGGAGGAGCGGCAAAAGTCATTAGTGTAGTGCAGTGGTACTTACACTAATGAGTCTTGCTGCCACTCCCCTTTGACACGTGTCAGGTGTAGGTCTATAGTCTCAAATGGTTTTGTATGTTTGTCTGTACTGTCTCTGTAGTATATATATTGTAGTATATATAGCAATCCTTCGTTAGTATATATATTGTGATCAATCCTTCGTTACTGGCCTGGAAATGAAGTTGAAACTGGTTAGGACGTACACTCAGCTTCTTATTTTTTATTCACC
>NC_089763.1:1767506-2002506 GCF_040412425.1 Macrobrachium rosenbergii | reverse complement strand
TTTCAATTCTTTCTTCCAGGAACGTCTTGTGCGAGAGAGGAAAAGGGTCCGGTTGCAGAGTCCATCTCGCGAATCCGTACATTTCGGGAAGGACTTGTTCTTTCATACATTCTTCTAAGAAGTATTTCTGATTCTTCAGCCTGTGTAGTCTGAGCAGTTCTTTTTCAAACTTACGAAAAACGGGCTTGATTTCTCGATGTCAGCGAAGACGACAAAATCGTGATCATGGACAAAGACTTTTACCTCGACAAAATCGACCAACTCCTTAGTGACACTAACAGTTATGACAAATTAACAAAAAAAAAATCCAAAACGTCCCTACAGGATTTTTTAGAAACGTAAGATTAATTGGCAAAGACAAAAAGAGCATTGAACTACAGGAGAAATTTAAAGTCATTAACCCAAAACTACTTTACTGTTATGGCCTTCCCAAAATCATAAAGATAATCTTCCATTCAGACCTATTATCTCATGTGTCGGAGCTTTCAATTATAAAATTTCTAAGTGGCTAGCCGGCCTCCTTTCCTTTTTCTTAGGCATATTTTCTCCCAGACACATTAAACATTCTGAAGATTTCTGTCACAAATTCAAAGAAGCACATATACCACTTCACAACATATAACTTTTAAGTTTAGATGAAGATTCCCTATTCACAAAAGTACCAGTACAGGACGTTCTACAGTTTTTGAGAAAAAAGTTAGCCCCCTATTCACATCATTTCCCACTAGCCCTAGATAAAATAATACAGTTAGATGAATTATGTGTATCAAATAACGTCTTTTCATTCGGAGAATCATTCTATAAACAAAAAATCGGATGCAGCATGGGCAGCCCTTCAAGTCCTGTTTTTAGCCAATCTGTACATGGATGTAACGGCTGACCTTTGGACCTTCTGGTACAAATACATCTTTTCTGTAACTTTTTCTTATTCACTGTTTGCCTGATGAAGGAGACAGGTGGTCTCTGAAATATAGCATTTACTTTATACATTTTGCCATTTTTATGGGCTCCTTGTATTTGATATATATATATATATATATATATATATATATATATATATATATATATATATATATATATATATATATATATATATATATTTGATATGGTTCTAGGCTGATGGCTATGGTAACTTACCTTAGGCAGGTGAAATCTGACTCTAATACTGGGTTCAGGTAAAACCATATGCAAAGATTTTGGCAGAGGGCCTTTTTCAAGGGGAGAAGTTATGAGGTAAATACTTAGGTTTCACTTAATTAATTATATTCACATTAGAAAAAAGCACACATTAGAAGAATGGGAGCGTAATTAAAAACAGGTAAAAAGAGTCCTGTCGTATAATAAGGTTAATAAACAAATGGTTAATTCTCTGAAGAAACTCAAAGTGGGCCTGCTTCAAAGGGCACCGCAGGGGAGAGGAATAGTGGTTATGCTACTGTGCACACAAGATGATAACAGATCCACAGTAGGCTAACTCCTATCTGCAATTGAGAACACACATGGTTACTTCACTTCACTAAGTCATAATTTAAAGCAGCACACAATAAAAGCAATACAGGTCTCGTTGTAGGTATATCACACTATGAAAAGGAAACGGAAAAATAGTAAAAGATTGACAGGAATGTGACTGACATAAGAACCTTGACTCTGGTACATTACCTTCGTCGGAAGATGGATCTCTTGTCTTCCGGGGGGCCCACCAGCGATGGAGGATGGTGTTAAAGGCATTCACTGCAAAAGTAACTTAGGCTCTGGACAGCCACATGGGACAGCAAGGGGCAGCTTAAGGGAGCAAGGGAGGGCAGAAGTGTCCTGAATAAATTTCCAATGTCCTCTAAGCCTCTAAGCCTTCTAAGCTCCTCTGAGGATGATGCACCCGCGTGATGCCGTTTTATAGCGTTGGGAGATTACGATCCTGCTCCTTATAGATGGTGCAGTATGATTGCAGGACCAAGTTTTCTATAAGGATCTTGCATGTGGGGTGTTGGGGCATCTGGCCCAGGTGTTCAAGATGGCGCTGGTCACATGGGTCAGTTGCTAAGGGCAGGAGCCGCTTTCTCCTGTGACAGCACCAGAAAACAAGGTCTTTGGGCAGTCACTTGTACAAGGAAAAGGGACTAAGAGCTCACCCAAAAGGTTAGTGGTGAGAGGAGTCAATAGGGGCGCATTTTACCCACAGTTAACCTTTAAGGTTGAAATTAAAACAATGGACATTATTTCAATAGAATGTAAAATGTTCTTATATCGTACTTACTTTACTTCTTGGGGGATGAGATGGCGTGTAAGAAGGTTTACCTCATTACACCTCCCCAACCCAGTTGACATTCACATCCTAAATTGGGTTTGAATGGCTACAATCGTGTTAGCTCATCTGACAAGCTGTCCTCTCTTCACAACCTTTGGGTTACATTATTTTAAATTTTAATACATCTGCAAAAGATCATAGCCAGACAACAACATCAAAGAAAAATCACTTATGACATTTACTCTACTCACAGAATTAATCATGTTGCCAACAATACCAATAACCTCAGTTTAAAATGATACCAAGCAGCATTTAAAGAAAACAAAATGAAGTGAGATTGTTACTTAACTGTTAACAAATCAAAATATAACAATAAGGGGTTAATAAGGTTATTCTTAAAATACGCCACACACTTATTAGTAATAGTCTTCATTCACAAGGTCATGCACTTATTTTGCCTTGGAGAGGCAGTACAATGAAGTATTCGTGGACTTAAGTGATGCCATGATACTTAAGAGCAACGGTTCTGTGCCATTTAGGGCATCATAAATACAAGTGCCAGTAGGCACTGTTATAAGTACATGTGATGTATCAGTACGTAGTATTTGCTACTGGGAACCAGATGTTTGTAAATTACAAGGAAAGTGGATAGTCACAAAAAGGAAATATCTTACACTTTGGGAGCCACTACTATGGCAGACCAATAACATGGCACTGTGCCATATTGGCACTCATATGGAAAGGGCCTAATGGCTTTGTTATACACAATTTAAAATATACCATGCTCTTATAGTCATGGAAGGGAAGTCCAAGGATTTATATTAGTTGAATATCTGGCAATTTGTGCTCTGCATTGGCAGAGTGGGAAGTAAGGTAAAAGTGTAGAGCTGTTATAAGGCTTCACAAATGGATTCATGATTGGGCAATGTTGCCAAAAAATGTTAAATTAAGAGATTTGGTAAGGAAACAAAATGATCAAAGAGGTAAAAGAGAATATTACACAAAGAAATTAAATTACAAAGTTATAAGGAAAACAAAATAGGGGGAGAAACCTGTCATCCTCTTCTGGATAGAGGTGCCAAAGTCTTTAACAAGATGAAGGTGAGGCACTGTGCCAGATTGGCACTAGTGCCAGGGGAGCTCAAGGCTCTCTTTAGGCTACTTGGAGTTTTCTATGCCTGTGACCTTTCTTCCGTGGACCTGTTTTAGTTCGATAGTTTGACTTGGTAGGGGGGCTCAGTGGAACTGAGTCCGAGGAAGATATGTGAGTACCACCTGTTCTGGCTTCTTTGACAGCCGAAGGGGGTATTCTTTGCAAGTTCAACCACTAGTAGTTACAATTCTTTGAGTTCACCCGCCAGTTGTGATATGGCAGAATCCTTACTCATATTCATGTCTGCAGAGGACTGGGAAAGAGAGGAAGAGGTCGTGGTGGGTGTGAGAGGCTCGCAGGTCACAATGACCAGCTCAGGCACGGGTTGCGAAGCCACACCTTTGGGTGAGCTTCCACTGTGGTCAGAGGAATCTGGAGGGGACCCGAGTGTACCTTGGGTAGGCTCTTGTACCAGCACTAATAGCGGTGCCAAGCGGGGGGGAGAGAGATGACCAGAACTGGGATCTCTTGAAGGAGGATCTATGGCGTGCTCTGGCACTGGCACTAAGGCAGGTCCAGGCACAGGAATCAATTCTGGAATTTCTTCAACATCCGTGATGGGCAGAACGGGGCCCTGTCCAGGATACTCAAGTGGCACTGGCAGAGATTTTGTGTCAAATTTGGGATCTTCAGGAGGGAGATCTGTGAGGTGCTTTGGCCCTGGCAATAGGGCAGGGCCTAGCACAGGAAGGAGATTTGAAATTTACTCGGATGGAGCCTGGCACTGCTCAGGGTGCTTAGGTGGCACTGGCAGTGGATTTAAGGCAGTTTTGTGAAGCTTATTCATTCCTGATGAATGATTTGAGGGGTTTGGACCCCTGGATTGTTGTACTTTAGAGGGGGACTGGTAGTCTTGCCCAGGAGGATGTCATAACCTCCAGGAATGTAGCTTGCTGCTGCAAGGGTGCAGATTTTGGATCTGTGAGGTCCCGAGACTCTCAACTGAACAGTAAGGAGTATCAATTTAAAATGATTGATACTTTCAATTGTGATGAGTTTATCGGTCAATGTTAGCCCCATGGGGGACCTTGTCTGCCCTTACCAGGGAGATTTGCATGTCAGGGTCATTGAATGCCCTGACCTTGCATGCAGAGTAGTTACCTTGAGGAGGTGCCACGTATATCGGGCCCTTGGCTGTAGGGCCTAAGGTTTTAGGATTCGTAACCACTAAAGCAATGGCAGGTGTACTTGTTTTATTAGGGCATTTTGCCCATAGGGTGGAGTGCCTATAGGCCTTACAGGTGGTACAATAATTTCTGCTATAATCTTTGCTTGGCACTGTCTCATTGGAGGGAGCAGGCCCTTTGCTTTTCATCCAAGAGCCAGATGTGGCTTGTTGGGATGTTGTCCCATTTGGGAACTTAGAGGGGGTTTTTTGGCTGATTCTCAGCCTTCAAGCAGCACTCTTCAGTGGGGTGCCCTGTCCTTTTACAATGTCCACACACTGGTTTCTTTGGGGCATCCCCATTCTTGGGTTGCTGCTGAGAGTTGGTTGAGGCATGCAATGCAGCATATAACTTTCACCCGTGGGCACTAAGGTGAGGGTGGTTGGTGTCCCAGATGTCAGCCAAATGACAGCACTCGGACACCGTTTTAGGAGCCTTATTGCATAGATGAGTAGCGAGAGCTGGTAGGGCATAGAATAGGAAGTCCTCGAGCTGGAAAAGTTCGAGGATGTCTCTGCACTAGTGGCTTTGAGAGAGTCTAGCCATTGTTTTAAGACTAGTGTCTTTTTGAAGACCTGCTCTGACCAGGTTTGGCCTACTTCTTTGGGCATTCTTCTCCACCGTTGCCCCAACGGTCAGGAGTGATCTCAAAGGCTTTTATAATGGCTTGGCAGATGAGGGTGAGGTCTCCCTAGTCCTCAGGGTGGAGAGCACTGAGCACAATGGCAGCTTTTCCCTTAAGGTGCTTCCCCAGGATCGGGGACACTTTGTCAGGAGAGGGCTTATAGGTTGCCAGGACCTTCTCGACATGGTCGACCCAGATTTTTGTTTCAGCTTCATCCCATTTTCTCATGAGGTAGCCAATACTGCTGAGGGTCGAGTGTGGAGAGGTTGTTGCTGTGTTACACCCTCCATGGGCTGCCATCACAAGCTGATGTGCCCTTTCTTTTTCCCTCTCTGCTCTTTCTTTCTCCTTCTCTGCTCTTTCTTTCTCATTCTCTGCCTTCTCTGCCTCTTCCCGTTTCTCCTGGGCTAATCTTTCCTTCTCCTTCTCTGCTCTTTCTTTCTCCTTCTCTGCTCTCTTGGCCTCTTCCTGTTTCTCTTGCTCTATTCTTTCTTTCTCCTTCTCTGCTCTCTCTGCCTCTCTTTCTGCCTTGGCAATGTCTATTCTCTCTTGGACTCACTCCCTCAGGTCATGGCCCATCAGTGCCAGTTCCTTCCCAGGGTCCATGTAGGACTTGAACTCTTCATTTTACTGTGATCTGGCTGCCTTAGACATCTTGAGATGGTGCTTGGATGGGCATGGCCCTTGGAAATAACAATAAGGTCTTAGGACATGGGGTAAGGGTCAGTGGCTGTGCTATGTGCAAGTAAGAGTGTCCCTTCGGGTGAGGTGGCACTGGCGCTCAGTCAGATTTTGACCCAAGTGACCTAAGTACATTTAGAATGAACGACGTTGGCTGTTCTGTGGAACTTAGGATTGTGCTAAAAGGTGATATTCAAGGTTGTTCGTGATGAATAGATACAGTATGTCTAAAAGACTCAAGGTTGGTTCAAATGAATGGATTTGGGAAGTCATGTAATGACTTCAGATTGTTCGAAATGAACAAAGATTTGGGAAGTCATGCTAGGACTTCGGATTGTTCAAAATGAATGGATGGTTAGGAAGTCACGCAAGGACTTTGAGTGGGCTGAAATGAACGGATATTTGGGGAAGTCATGCAAGGACTTCAGATGGTCCAAAATGGACGGATAGTTGGGGAAGTCAAGCAAGGACTTCGGATGGTCCAAAATGGACAGATATTTGTGAAGTCACACAAGGACTTCGGGTGGTTCAAAATGAACAGATATTTGGGGAAGTCATGCAAGGACCTTAGACGGTCTGAAATGGATGGATATTTGGGAAGTCATGTAAAGACTTCGGATGGTCCGAAATGGATGGATGTTGGGAATCTCGTAAATTTTTTTTTTTTTTTTTTTTTAGCTGATAGGTAAGATGGGTGAAAGAAGAGTGAGGGCAGTTAGCTAGCTAACCATGGTAGGGAATAGTTTAGAAAGTGAAATATTAGTAAGAGTAATGTCAAGTGTGGTTTATTTGGATTGTCCAAAATGAACGGATATGAAGTCTTGTATGGACTTGGATTTCACACAATGTGTAATGCAAGCCTTAAATAATGATTTGCTTAGAGATGTTCGAGCTGGCTGGCAGTGAAATAATAAGGCTTACAAATTGTATTGCTCTAGGTAATTTGAAAGCAGTAGTCTCTGATTATACACAATTAGATGCGTGAATAAACAATTGGGCTGGCTTCTCAGCCAAGAGTAAAATGCATAAAATGTGACAAGGAAAAGACTGGGCTTATTTTGAAATGTGCGAGATTAAGTGCAGTAGAATATGACGAGTGCAAAAATCTTAAATCTACCATGCACAGGCAAAGTTATATTTGCCGGGATCATGCGTGCAAAAGAATGGAATGAAATTACGTTACTCTACTGGATCTGACAAGCACATGATCATGAGGGAGGTGTTTACTTTACTGGTACGGAGTCACATGCAACTGGGTTTGTCATGAAGGGGTGTGCACGCGCGTGATGTCTGGACGAAAAAGGGTTGACAAATACTGAGAGCACATGATGTTTGTTATGACAGACTGTGGTCAGCCCCACGGTCGTTTACAGCCAAATGAATGGGTGAGCGAAAACCTGGTCGTGAACGAAGCTTAATGCAGAGTGTGTAGTCTTTCTCATGGCTTACTTACTGGGAAATGAAACGAAATGGAATTTATCATGTGCAGCGTTTTATTGAGGATTAAATAAGTACAAATGCCACACACAAATTTTGGCTCACGTGGCCTGAACAAGACCCTACGCCATTATGTAAAAATAATAACACCAGCATTATGAAAAAAATTCCTGGACAAGTAGTCCTCATGGCTTCTAACATGCCTACATAAGTTTTCTAAAGGAAAATTGACACATTTGAAAGGAAATACCTGCACTATTTCCCTTTGAACACTTCAAAATTCACTTTTCACATTACCTAACTAGCCTATCATGAAAGTCATGCAAGCTATCATGTGTTAGCTATCAAAGCTTTTGGAATCATTAGTAACTCTCTCTCCTCTATAGCTGGGTTGCATGCATGTGGCCTGACAATTTCCTAAATATTTCAGTCACGATTTTGGTCGTACCTAACATAAAATAAAAGATAACACAATAACACTGTACTTACTGTGGAACTGTATCACTTGTGCGTTTATAAGGGGAATTTACGCTAGTCAAAGGTTCGTTTTTAATCTTGCAACCAGGTTTTAGCAAGGCTATTTAGCTGATAGTTGCAATTGAAAGATCTGAGCATCTATCACCACTGATATGGTTCTAAGCTGAAGGCTACGGTAACTTATCTTGGGCAGGTGAAATCTGACTCTAATAATGGGTTCAGGTAAAACCATATGCAAAGACTTCAACAGAGGGCCTTCTTCAAGGCGGGGGTTTCACTTAAGTGATTATACTTACATTAGAAAAAACCCATATCAAAAGAATAGGAGTGTAAATAAAGACTGGTAAACAGAGTCCTGTCATATAATAAGGTTAATAAACAAATGGTTAATTCTCTGAAGAAACTCAAAGTGGGGCCGCTTCAAAGGGCACCGCAGGGGAGAGGAAGAGTGGTTATGCCACTGCTCACACAAGATGATAACAGATCCACAGCAGGCTAACTCCTATTTGCAATCGAGAACACACATGTTTACTTAGCTACAGTAAGGCGCTTTGATCAAGAAATTGAGGAACTGCACAGAAGGTGCTTAGGAAGGACTCGACTCCGATGACTCTGATTTTAAACAATTATGCTACCCTTCACTTCACTGGGTCATATTTTAAAACCACACACAATAAAAGCAATACAGGTCTTGTTGTAGGTATATCGCACTATGAAAAGGAAACGGAAAAATAGTAAAAGATTGACAGGGATGTGACTGACATAAGAACCTTGACTCTGGTACATTACCTTTGTCGGGAGATGGATTCCTCGTCTCCAGGGGGGGGGGCAACAATGGAGGGTAGTGTCAAAGGGATTCACTACAAAAGTAACTTAGGCCCTAGCCAGCCATGTGGGACAGCAAGGGACAGCTCATGGGAGCAAGAGAGGACAGAAGTGTCCTGGATAAGTTTCCAACGTCTTCTAAGCCTCTAAGCCTTCTAAGCTCTTCTGAGGATGATGTGCCCATGTGATGCCGTTTTATGTGACATGTGGGGTGTGGGGGGCACCTGGCCCAGGTGTTCAAAATGGTGCCGGTCACATGGGTCAGTCGCTAAGCTTTCTCCTTTGACAGCACCTAGAATCAAGGTCTTTGGGCTGTCGCTTGGACAAGGAAGAGGGATTATGAGCTCACCCAAAAGGGTAATGGTGAGGGGAGTCAATAGGGGTGAATTTTACCCACAGTGAACCTTTACTGGTGAAATTAAAACAATCAACATTATTTCAATAGAACATAAAATGTTCTATCTCATCACAATATATATACTGTATATATATATATATATATATATATATATATATATATATATATATATATATATATATATATATATATATATATATATATATATATATATATATATAATAGACAACCACATGAAAGGTCTTTAATTTTCACCTTTCATGTGGTTGTTTATATATATTTGTCACGTGCAGTTTGGTGACTTATTGCTGATATATATATATATATATATATATATATATATATATATATATATATATATATATATATATATATATATATATATATATATATATATTTATATATATATATATATATATATATATATATATATATATATATATATATATATATATATATATATATATATTATATATTTATATATATATATATATATATATATATATATATATATATATATATATATATATATATAAATATATATATTTTTATATACGTATATATATATATATATATATATATATATATATATATATATATATATATATATATATATATATATATAAAAGACAGAATACATTGGAAAATTGCCCCCTTGGTTGTTTCCTCGTATATAAATGGCTTGTCAATGACACCTTTGTTCTCTTTAAATCAGTTTTCCATGCTGACCAACTCCTCTCGTACATTAATGAATTACATCTTAATATCAAGTTTACATTAGAGAAAGAGGAAAATGATCGATTACCATTTTTGGATGTTTTGGTATTTCGCCATGGTAATAGTTTTACCACTTCCGTTTTTATAAAAAAAGACTTTTTCAGGTATGGTTTCAAACTTTTATTGTGCTTGTTTTTTATTATTTTAAACTCAGTTCAGTTTTTACCTTCTTTCATCGGGCTTATACTCTAACTTAACCTCTTCTTGGGATTCGTATCATAAAGAAATATTGTTCTTGTGTAAATATTTTACCGATAACTGGTTTCCCTCCCATGTTTTCTTCGAACATTGCAAGAATTTTCTAAATAAGAAACTATCGGGCTCCCCTTCCATAAGCACTGTTCCACGAAAGAAAGAAACTATATGTCAGTATTCCATACATCCAAGATGACGAATTTAGAAGGAATCTCAAGTCTGCAAGTGAAAAACACTTTAATACGTTGCAAGTTATTTTAATTCCAAAAAAGCCCCTTACAGTAGGATCACTTTTCAAATTTAAAGACAGAATATGCCCAATAATGCAATCCTCAGTCGTATATAAATATACTAACCCCAGGTGTAATTTGGGGACTTGGTTAGGTTCAACCTAAACGATTGCTTAAGGTCAGAGCTGATTCGCGTAGTGGTGTCAGCCATTGTACTGGCTGCAGATTGTCCAATCCCGAATTTTCTAATATCAGAAATCACACAACAATTTGTGATACCAGTATCAATTATTCTGAATTCTATGTCTTGGGCCAAACAAACCGTTTACACGAGCCGCTCATCTTAGAGTCATTATTGATTAAGCAGTTAGTGTCCAGGTTGAACACTCACACCTCCTCTGTACATTGTGTCTGGCTTGAGCCGGCTTTCTTCGCTGCTTCTCCCTCCTTTCCGAATCATTCAGCCTTCAGCATTTTTGTCTAGCAGGAGCTTTTTAAATTGTTTACTTTTGATATATGCTTTGTATAATTTGTTGAGACTCTTAAAGTCAAAGTTACATTCCATGTATTTTTAATTTGTGTTGTTTTTTCTTTTAGCCTTGATGATGTAACTATGTTGTTACGAAACGCGTCGGCAATAAATCATCACCCTCTGATGACTGGCTATCTCCTTGTCACCCTGTCCTTCTATTTATATATATATATATATATATATATATATATATATATATATATATATATATATATATATATATATAATATATGTATATATATATATATATATATATATATATATATATAATATATATATATATATATATAATTTTTTTTTTTTTTTATATATTTTTTTACGTATTTCCCTGGGTTTATGGTATTTTACAGGCCGGCCACGGAAACTTGATTTAACTGGCCTTGGAGTTCTGACTTGTGTAAAGGGAAATCGTAAAAAAATAAGAAAAAGGGGAGAATTTAGGAACTGAAGGCTCTACTTCATAAGGAAATGTTACGTAAACACTTGGGAGAAATGAAAGAATTATATTTACAAAAGCAAGCATTTGAAGGGAAAATGGATAAGTAAATTGATAAAGGGCTTGCAACGCCTGAAGATCCTTCCACTGGAGTCTTGACTAAAGGCAAGGCACAGGCCAAGATGAGTCCACTGCGAATAGGTCCCTCTGCAAGAGAGATTTACACATTACACGCCAGTAAAGGAACAATATAACACCGAACATGATTCGAGTTTGCACTGAGGGTGCCAAAGACTTGCGGAATGAATGACCACTTTACACTTGAACACAGGACATTGGAAATGGCACTGGATAAACTGGCACAAGGACAGAAGTGAAATGCTGGTACTCCAAACTTTCTAAAGGGCAAACTGTCGTGACTGAAAGGTCTTCACTCGCACTTTACCTTAGGGGAAGTGGGTCTCTGACGAAGAATGATGAGGGGCGATCACCAACGATGCACGCTGTCCCTTGAGGATGACTGGAGTCTGGCAGGGGGAGAACGAAGGTTTCAGCAAATGTACCTCTCGCCTGCGTGTACGGCTGTCCCTCGAGGACGGTTACTGCATGGCTCCTGCTCCCACAACTAACCGCTTAACTGCTTCCAGCCTACTCCGGTCTCTTCCATTTAAGGCAAGCGGCCAGGGGTAGGAGCCGTGTGCAAACGATGAATCACTTGCCAGGTGTTCAACTTACCATCTTGTTCCTTTTCAACAGTAAAATTAATATTATTGTGAAAGTTGTTGGCTAGGTTTAAAAATCTATCAGCATCATACTCATTTTTCGGTAGAACGAATGTGTCGTCTATCTACATATCTGGCGTCAAATAAGGGACAGAAGGACAAAGAGCACTCCTCCATTATGTGCTCCTCCAGGGAGCACATGAAAATATTGGCAAAAGTGGGGCCGAGAGGAGACCCCATCGCCATCCCATTGATCTGTTTAAAAAGCTGGTTACTGAAAACAAATGCCGTGTCCAGCACGGCTAATTCTAAGTGTTTTAAAACACTCATGATTAAAATTACAATATATAAAATCAAGAGTGGGGAACAATTTGGTTAAAATAAGATCAATGGTCTCCCTCACAGGAACGTTAGTGAAGAGGGATTCAACATCTAAACTGACCATATACAAATCTGAATCTTGTGAGGGGACCTTCGTTTTAAAATCTTCGGAGTTTCTTAAGGTATATTCATTTCGGGTCAACGGCTCCAATAAAGGTACCAGAAACTTAGCTACAGTAGCTAAGTTTCTGGTACACAGTACCTTCTGATATTTAGGAAGTCGAACAGGTTACTGTTACTGCAAAAGTTTTCAGAATATCCCGTATTGTCTGCATTATAGTTTGAAAAGATTCTTGATAATGGTATCAATGAAAAGATAAATAATTTTCCTATCTTTACGTCCAGTTTTCGTTAACATAATGTTAATACTTTTCACGAAGGAATGCTAAGACTTGCTCAAATTGCAGGGAAAACAAACGCTAGATTGAACTTTTCCTAGCAATTTTTGCTTCATAAAAGATTAATATTTTATTTTTTCCTCTTCAGATGTGTTTCCCCTTAACACCCATGTCTGTGATTATCATTTTTCATGAATGGACTGATATCAAACTCAAATTATTGAATTTGAAGTCATTTTTGTAAAATAAATCCAGTCACCGTAGTCTAAATCGGCTGCGTTCATTCACTTGGGGAAATTGAGAACGCTTTGTAGCGACCTCTAAACAAGAAAGATACCATTTACGAAGTTACTGATTCATTATTTCTTCTTTCCTTAAAAGAAGTACTTGCTGGGGAGCTCCATTATATAATAATTCTGTTATATAAAACAAAAATATAGAAAAGAACAAAAATATTGACATAACCATAAAATAGAAAGTTAAAGTTTTTGTAAGTACTGTATATAATTTAGCATCATGCATTCCAGGTGCTTACACTGGCCGCCCTGTGTGTGTACAAATCCACACACCCTATACCTACTTAATTTATACCTACAGCAAAAAGCTCTCATATTTCACGGGCAATTGATTAGCATTCCGTTGGTTAAAAAAATATGAACCTGTGTGCCTTATTTTCTCTAACGCATACTTTTACGGGCATCATTTTTTAGAAAGGGCCAACCTACTGACTCTGATATGAATGTGTGTGAAAATGTGCACAGGCAATCCAGTATATTTCAATGATTTTGTAATGATTTTATGAGTACAAATTATTTTTGTTTTATGTAAGCAATAGTCGTTTGAAATGGCAGATCAGTGAATAATATACTGATCCTATTTCTGGATGATATTTTAGTGATGTCCAAGCACACCGTTGACAAGTAATAGCCTACCATACATAGTTTTCTAAATTCAGATTTATCAAAGCTGCGTGAGAGTTTTATGACAGGCTGAAATTAGTATGTAGGCTACAAACAGACATATAAAACTCTGTATTTACCAAAGATATTTATTTTTTTCTATTAATCATACTTTATAATTCAGCAATAAATAATTTATTATAATATATTATATATTCTTGTAAATTCTGGTGATTAAATTTTAGTTGTTCAAGTTTTTTTTTTTTTTTTTTTTTTTAGATTTTCTCAGGAATTCATATGAGATAACGTTGGCATTAGCGATGTTATATTTTCATAAGCCTGATATTTGAAAAAATCTCCGCCACTTTCATAACACTGATATATTCAGTCAATGAAAGAATGCCATGTTACTTGCAATAAATGTGTATGTGTGTTAGAGAGAGAGAGAGAGAGAGAGAGAGAGAGAGAGAGAGAGAGAGAGAGAGAGAGAGAGAGAGAGAGAGCATGCAAACGGTAAGACAAGAGGCCATTAGTTTTTCTTTTTAGCGTAGCTCCTGCCACCCTTTGAATCTCCTCAGAGAGAAATATTACAAACTTTGTATGTTGTATGAAGTACATATTTTATGCAGGTTTAGGATGAAAGGATAAAAGAACACTGTTGGATATTATAGGTTTGAAAACAAAGTGTTGAATTGTTTTGATACTTTCGGCCTAGGCAGTATAGGTAATTTCCTCACTGTTTTTATGTTCGCTGTTGACTACCTTCTCACCTTTTATTCTAACCTTGTAGTATATAGCGGGCAAGGAGTAAAAAGCCTTGAGCTGTGAAGGGATTAGGAATTGTCCTTCCAAATGGTATTCTCTACACGGGGCAGCTTACTGATTGCCTGAAGGAATACGGATGAGAATGACGGTAGGCTATAATGGGCGAAGACCCCACATCTTTTCTTTTCTTGTTCGCACGAAGCTAATCACTTTTCTCCCATATGAATGCAGTGGATTGAATTTCTTTGTAGGAGCATGTTTCACCCACTCGTTTCTTTTGACATCTTTTTCTTCTGGAAATTAAATCAGCTGCTCCTGAACTCCCAGAAGAGCAACAGAATGTGTTAGGACGTCAGATGACAGTAAATCATCCTAGAAAATTTTTGATGAACTACTCTTATCATTCTATATGTCAACACTGCTTTTACTTATATAGTCAGATTTTCAGAGTCACTTGAACGTTTTCCTGATGCATTAAATATTCTTTTGCTGTGACCTTCCTCCCTTTGGGAGCATTTAGAGATATATAAGGAGAAAAAAAACACTCATTGCTAATGTAAAAATATAATTAAGAAGGATTCATGATGAAATATAAAATGTCACATATACTATCAAACAAATAACTTTACTTGCAAATGAATCAAGAAAACATTGTTTGTTATTAAGGTAAATTCAACATAGCTTATATTTAAGGAGTAACAAACATTGTAACAAACATTGTCAATGTAAAAATAATGTAAAATGAAGTATAACAATGCACAAAAAATCATTGCAAAAAAATCGTAAGGGTGAATAACAACACGTTTGACACTACCAGTGAATCGAAACAATATGATATCAAATATTTTAGGAAGCTCATTGCTGATACACTGTAATCAAAAAGTTATCAAGGTGAAATATACAACAGTGATACTCTAGTGTCAAAATACTGAAAAATTTATAGATATAATTTCATTGGAAACGGCTTTGTTCAGAGTTTCGTTACACATGACTGGAATATGAAAAAAATAAACTATGCATATTTAACTTTACAATCAACTTTTGTATGGTGCAGTAAGAAACAATCCTTTGGATCGAGTGCCGGGTTGCCGGGGCAAGTCAGACAACAGTAGGCTGCTTTCTTACGACCACCTGGCCCATAGCCTACCTGTCGGGGTTGACAGCAGTCTCGAACACGATTGTCTGGCATAGCCTACTGTTTACCACATGCACTTTGTCATTTCTCAGCCTTTCTGGCATTTCTTGTTTGTTAACAAGCGGTCGTTTTACCCTCAGCTTGACTCGAATATCACCAACAAGTTGCTCACATAACTCCTTTCTATAATTAAGATGATTGAGTTTTTTTCTGGGTGAGTGTGTCCATGCACATTTTGTCTAATAGAAAACTGTTGACGATAGCCACCTCACAGATAAAGAAATACAGCTTTCTCCACCATTTCACTGTCTTGTGGCTAAAGGCATACGAAGAACAGTAGGCTACTGATCGGCCTTATCAACACCTCCATATCGGCTGTACTGTATATTAACTGATTGCCTCTGGCTTTGTTATTTCTTCTAAGACATTCTTCTTGGCATACCGGCGAACAGTTTTTATCACTGACGAATAAAACGTAGTTAGCATTGTTACATTACGCTTATCACGCCAACTTAAAACATGGTAACTTACTTTTGCAATATGAAACATATTTTCCAGGGGATAATTTTATCTTTCCTTTTTTTTTTTATTATTAACAAGTCCAGCTCAATTTGTTTGGATAATCGAGGTCAAATGAATTTTTCGGTGCAATAATTCTTTCGCTAAATCAACGTTAGTATACAGCCTATCTGTAAATATATGGTAGGCCTATCTACTGGATTTTGTTGCGTTTATGATAATGCCAACTAATTCCAATATGATTCTGCTGTTGAATTTTTTTATCAGAATTGCCAAGAATGTTTGTTGTTGCTTTTCCGTAATAAGGAATTAGAGTCGAAACATAGCCAGTCAAAGAACATGCTATGCCATACACTCATAGACCCCACTTCGTAGGCTTCATAGGGTTGTAATCTTTGAATCCAACGCGACCTCTGAGTGGTTCTTGCCGAACACAGATTTTGAAGAAATCCTATAACTGGAATCCACATTTCTTTCACCCAGAAATTTTATAAAAGTGTTTCTTGCCAAACACAGATCAATCATAGAAATGTTAGAAATGTTAAGTAGCAGACCGATGTGTCTAAGTATTCCATGAAACACCATGATTTTGTAAGGATGGGATTGAGTGACATACTGGCTGGGTGTTGACAGGTTTATTGGTGGTTCCATACTGAATGAATGTACAGAATCTTCAAAGTTGTTATTGGCTGGTGCGAGCCACAAAGTAGCATCTACACACAGACAGGGCAAAACAGGTTATGTTTCGGACATCTGTGTTTGTCGGCAGACAAACAGATGGCGATTGTGAGAGCACATATGGCCAATTGCATGAGATTCGAGACAGATTAATGAATACAATGCAGTAGCATAATATATGTGAAATGGCGAGACATTTGGCGTCTTCACAAACAGAAAGATACATACAGTTTGATACAGAAGATTCTGTGGAACATTATGAGTACATGATTAGAATGCTTGCATGGCAATGCAAGTAGTGGTGATTGCACATAAATCGAGACAACAATGGTTAGGGAGGAACAGACAGAAATATTGTATGGCAGAAGTTGCATTCCTTGAGGAAGAGAAAACAGGATGCTCTTGTTTTTCTCTCTGTCTGGGTCCCTCCGAAGGTATGACACAAGCACACACACGTGTGCTCGAAAGAGACCACGATCGGCGCGACGAGGTCTCTTACAATACTCCCCCAAGCAAGGAATCAATACGGAAATCGTCTTGCTGACAATTGAAATGGGTGCGAAGCGCTTGGGCTTGGGGCCATTAGGAGGCTAAAGGGTGGCCCCGGCCGGCAGGAACTCGAGGAGGACGGTAGCGGGTTGAAGGGTGACATTGGATGATCGTTTGGTAGCCAGCTCGAGGGGGATGGCAGTAGGCTGAAGGATGACGGCGGCTGATCCTTCGGTAGCCAGCTTGAGGGGGAAGGCAGCAAGCTGAAGGATGATGTCAGGTGGTCCTTCATTGGTCAGCTCGTCCGGTGCGAGTTCGGGGGTGGCGTCAGGCTTCCTGGAGGCAGTGTCCAGGGCTCCGGTGGTGGGGTGGGTCATCTCGGAGGGTCAGACATCTATTGAAGACTCAGGAACAGCGGGAAGCAGGGGGGCGGCAAAGGGTTCATTGGTGCGTGGGTCGTCATCTTGGGTCGGACGTCGGCCATCGGCCCTTTCGGGTCACTCCGGGGTCACCAGTGTAAGGATGGGATTGAGTGACATACTGGCTGGGTGTTGACTGGTTTATTGGTGGTTCCTTACTGGATGAATGTACAGAATCTTCGAAGTTGTTATTGGTTGGTGCAAGGCGCAAAGTAGCATCTACACCCAGACAGGGCGAAACAGAGGTAATGTTTCGGACATCTGTGTTACATCTGTGTTTGTTGGCAGACAAACAGATGGCGATTGTGAGAGACAATAAATGTACAGTGATAAAACATATATCAATGGAAAGGCCAGGAAATTCCACATATGGTCTAATTCAATAGGTCCTCGAAGGCAGTGCATGACAGGGAGTCAAACCAGCGGGTACCAGACTGGGTCTTATGGCAGGCCCATTCAGTCCAGGACCAGCTGACTTCCTTGGCAAAACCTGGGAACCAGTGTCTCCATTTCTCTGGGGTTATTTTGAAGGCTTTTATGATAACCCTACAAACTTCTACCATGTTGCCTCTTTGACTCTTCTCCAGTGAGTGGAGGGCTGCCTTAGCTTTTCCTTCCATGTTCTCTCTGTCTCGGTGGTGTTGTAGTTTTCAAAGAGAGACCTTATTTCCTCCAACCATGCTTTTGGCTCTTCCTGAGTCCACTTGGGGACTAGGGAATTAATGCTTGAGATCGGAGCAGTTGGTACAACAGGTGTGGGGTTGGAGGCTTTTTGGATAGCCATAGCTTCAGCATTTTTCCTTTGAGCCTTCTCCAGTTCAAGCTCCTTTTCTTTGAGAACCAGCTCGCTTATCTTGAGAGCTTGCTTGCTTTCCTTGAGTGCTGATTCATGCTGTCTTCTCCATTCTTCTCTTGCATCTTCCAACCTCCTCTGTTCCTCAGCATACTTCCTCTGTTCTGCTTCATAACTCCGCTGTTCCAGTCTTTCTTCCCTCTCTTGCTCAGCCAAGTTACCCAGGTGTTCCTTGACCCACTTGGTGAGTTCTGGTCCCATGAGACCTGCCTCCTTCCCCAGATCCATGAAGGCTCTGTAATTGTCTGTAGCCATGGTACTGGTAGGTAAGGGCATCTATTTGGGTTGACTGGATGTACTTGGGAAGTGAGGAAGTGTCCCTCTGATTTGGGGACACTTCAATGGTGTGGCTGAGTGTGCCAAGCAAAGGTCACACTGATAGCACTCTGTATCTGTAGGTACAGGTGTAGCTTATGTAGTCACAAAAGGACTTTTTTTTCTTTTTTATTTTCTGGTGGCACTATGGTGCCAGTGGGTTCCTTGGAATCAACACTTGACTTGGAGTACAACTAATTGTACTGTGGGGAAAATGCACTCTCCAAAGCAGAGTGTAACTAATAAGTAGGAGAAAAAGGGAAGGTAAGAGGAAAGAGATGGTAAGCTCTTCAGTTTGTGACAGTGCCTCAGATTAGTGGCACTATGGAAAAGGAAAATCAATTTTTTTTTTTTTTTGTTGCTTTGACCCTCATGGCTGACTAGTTCCTAGTACCAACTGTGCTACTTCCTATCATGCGGAGGGAGGAAGGCTTATTTTTTATGCTTAAGTCTGGATAAAGACCCCACTCCTTGTGACCGACAGTTTTCTATAACTATAGTTAATCTTAACTTATCTTCATCTATCTGTGGGACAGAGGTGTTTCTTTTATTTATATATATATATATATATATATATATATATATATATATATATATATATATATATATATATAATATTCAATTAATACCTTGTACGGAATACATGCATTAGCAAAGTATTAACAAAGGCCCAAAATGTTGGTTTCACAAATGCCTAACAAACGCTAAGGCTAAATAGGTAGTCCTTGCGGATAAATGCCGATGCTGGCACACTGTAGGCGTACAACAGACGTCCTTACAAAAGATAAAGGGATGCTGCTCTGACGCACGGAGAAACTAATGATGATAATAAATATATAATAATAATAGAGTGGGCTTACACTGGAGGCCTCCTCGCGACTCCAAGGGCGCAGTGCAAGGGCAGAGGCGGGAGAACACAGAGCGTATCTTACGCTCGCACAATGGGCCGTTCACGAGAGCAAATGCTGAGCTCTCCTCCAAATAATGAAGAAAACAGGTAGATATGCACGGTGAGGCAACAAGTCCAAGCCTCCGGCTTCGGACTAATGGCACGAGCACACAAGGTCACTCACAAGTGACGCAAAACGATGCAGGTGTACAGCAAGAAGTATCCTCTACCCAACAGGTAAACTGCCGTAGACTGCCCAAAAAAGTTATAGCACACTGGTCCATCTATGACGGAGCCGAGAACAGAACTCTTGAGATAATGCCACAGGGCCCCCTTGACAGCTCCGGCAGAGGGACAAGTATGACGTGGCACAGACGACGAATGGCTGAATCACCATCACAAACGTGAAAAACAAGAAACAAATTCCATGAGTGGAGTACCAATATAAAACAATAACAACCCTTGAGGGGAAGCAAAGACCCATATCCAGCTTTCAGAGAGAAAGGCAAAAGAAACTGGATTTAAAAACCAAAGCATACGTTAAAGAGGGCCAGCAAAACATAATAAAAATACGTTAATTTTCTCATAATAGATATATACATATATTTATATATATATATATATATATATATATATATATATATATATATATATATATATATATATATATATATATATATATATATTATCGGGACTCGATAGGAGATCTATGAAAGTCTCAGTGAGCGGTTGTGTTTTTGTTGTGAATATTATTATAATACAGTTGGTTTGTATTATTCTGTAGTTTCATTTTCTTTTGTTGATAGTGTTTTTGTTGTTGGTTTAGGATGTTGTCGTCTTTGTTTGTTGATTTGGTGACAAAAGACGTTTTGGATGAAAGAACGCACCACTCGGGGCGCATGCGTCATTTCCTTGGTTGAAAAAGCCGGGTCAGAAGAGAGGGATTCAGCAAAGGAGGAGTGCCGTTCTTAGTCCTGGCCGTCAAATCGTGATATATCATACATATATCTCAAGAAGTATTCCTTTTAAAAGTGTTTTATTACAATTCAGCTAAGTATCAATTGGTTGTTATATCTTGTGTTATTTTGTGGTATGCATACTGTCGAGGTGACATAATTTGTATTAATTGGTTGATAACTTGGATAGTTTGCACTGGCAAACTGTGAACAGTTGGCTGTTAATAAAGTTACGGTAAGCCTATGATTACTGTCGATTGTATTTGAATATTTTAATGAAGTAGCAAAGAGAAAGAGTCCATTTGTCTCTTAATAACGAGCCTGGGGGCGTGAAATAGAAATTTGATATAGTTTAACATCAATTATTTCACGCTTATTGAAATGTTTGTTTAGTTATTTATTTGGCTCTTATAAGTAACTAAATTTGGTGCCGTGACCAGGATTTGATATGGTTCCGAATTAAAACGGAATTGTCGTCGCACTAGCGAGCCAACGCAGACTGATCGTTAGCGTTTTTTTGTTTTGTTTCTGGAATTAGTCAACAACAGTAGTTGAGTCGGCAGAAAAAATTACCTACGTCATCTGTACGGTATTCATCCATTTGCTTGGTAAACTGAATTGTGTTTATGATATTTTCCTATGGTGTGTCTTCGTTTATTGTATTGTGAAGTTTATTTGATTTCGTGCCGACGTTAAGGAATATTCTTATGTTGATTGAAATTTGATGAGTTGCACTGGTAACCATTATCGTTAACGTTCGGACGATCACCTTGTTTGTTGGAACGGAGGACCTATGGGAAATTGATCGATTTTTGTATTGTTTGATAATGAATTCAATGCATTGAATAATAAAGCGGTAGTTCATTTCCTTCGCCCTCGCTTGGCTTCATAGTCTCCTTTGCTTTCGTTATTTACTGGATTTCTTAGCAACTATGGCAATGTCAAGAACACATAAAGTGGTAGTGATAGGACACTCACAGGTGGGATATGAAAGATTACTTCCGAAGAATAAATGACTTGGAGCAAACTAAATCTAATGTTCCATTGGAGTTTATAGTACACTCGAATCCCGGTGCCGCTTGTGACGATATATCATTGGATGATATTGCAGATTATGACCCTGAAGTAGTAGTGTTATTTATCGGAAGTAATGATATAGATAATGAAGATCCTTGTTCGATAAATGACATCAGAATAATATTACGGGTCTCATAGATGATTTTAATGAACTTGACACAGTTCAAAATGTCATACATAGTCACAATAGAACCACGAACATCGACAAGATATTTGGACCCTGATGAATACCGTAAGGGTAGGAATAAATTGAACAAAAGTTAAGGCAAACTAACTATGACATAATAGGCAATGGCCTCACAGAAGCTGATTTGGCCAACGACGGAGTCCATTTGAATTATGAAGCCAGTAAAGAGTTAGCAAAGAAAATCTACAGGAGAATTAGAGATGATGCTGTACCACAAGGACGGTGGTAGCATAAAACAAAGAAAGGATCGGCACTGGTCGACCTATCCAATGTAATATACGTTTATGGGGTCAAGTGGGGTGGGGATTTGAAACTACTCATAATAAAATTCAATTATTTGAAATTTCTTCTTGATATATTTATGATTGGCGATAATTGTTGTAGGGAATAAATTTTGAACTTCTGAATTTGGTGTTTGGGTAAATTTGAAATTTTGTGAATTTTGTGAATTTTATTGGTCTTGATTGTTTGATAATTCTTGAGCAAGATGTCTGAGTTGGAAACTTTAGTGAAGAAGCGTGGAGGTCACAAATCTGTGATCTCTAATTGGTTAAAAAAGATGGAAGCTATCATTGCTGATGGTGACGCCAATACAATTTACTCCCTGGGAGACCTTATAAGTAAACAATGGAAAATTGTACAAGAGTTGGATGAAAAATATTAGCTTTGACTAATGAAGATGGTCAAGTGGATGAAATGATAAACAATCCGACTATGAAATGAATATTGGTGTTCACATACGAGAATGAGTACCACAGTTGACTAACATACAAGGTGGAAATCCATCTCAACCAACGTTGCCTGTTACAACCGGTATAAGACTGCCAAAATTAGATCTTCCACATTATAAAGGGATGTGTTGGAATGGAGTACATTCTGGGAATTTGTTCAATGTGTCAGTACATCAGCGTTCTGATCTAGAACCAATTCAAAAGTTTTCGTACTTAAGGAGTATACTTGAAGGTGAAGCTCTGACATTGATATCAGGTTTCAAGCTCGAGAGTGATAAGTATCATCAGGCTGTAAACTACTTCAGTCTACGTATGGCAAAAAGGACGAGATTAAACTCTGTCTAGTGAAGAGACTTTTGGAAACAGAGTCTCCTAATGCCGATGCTGAATCGCTCCAAAACTTCAGAGCTAACTTTGAGTGCTCTATTAGATCGCTTGAAAGTGAAAATTTAGATCTAAACGAGCTTTACACAATTCTTCTCTACACCAAGCTGCCTAGAAATATCAGTGAGGTGGTAAAACGCAGAAGTGGAGACGACTGGTTGAAGTTCGACACTTTTAAGAAGTACTTAGAAGAAGAAATTCATAATTTGAAGTTTTTAATCCAATGGAAACACGTGAACCTGGAACATTGTCTTCTGTATCTACTTTTACCATCAATCAAGCTCAGTCGGTGAGGCCAAAGACAAAGAACTTGAAGATAAATGAATAAGTCAGGTTCAAACCAACGCAGGGAATGTGCTTTATGTGAAGGCGAGCATTGGTGGACGCAATGCAAGACCTATGCTAACAGAGAAAAGAAGTTGAATCGTCTCGGGTCTTTGCGATTGTGTTATGTGTGCGCGTCAAGCAAACATTTCAGTGTGGATTGTGAGAGGCGAAGCTGTGGTAACGGTTGTAAACTGAAACATCATCGTGTTCTTTGTGATAAAATTCAAACCAGTGGACCAAATAAAACCAACACTAAAAGTGGAGTACAGGTAGGAACACTTTCTGTAAAGGAACAAGGCCAAAACACCAGTAAAAGATCTATACTCCCAACAGCCACAATCGCGTTGAAGGGTAAAAGAAGACAAATATGCGTCTTCGAGGCCCTATTGGATACCTGTGCTGAAAGATCCTTTATCAAAAGGTCAGCACTTACAGAACTACAATACAAATCTAAAGGCATTGAAAAGATAGCCTTAAAGGGGTTATTTAACAAGCAAACCTGTAGATGAATACGAAACAGTAAAGTGTGTCTGTACCTCATAAAGGTAGATTGATCATAATGGATTGTATTGTGGTGGATGAGCTGCCAGAATATACAAAAAGGTTTAATGTCAAAGGGAATTTGAGAACTTTGTGTAAAATTAAGATCAATTTGGCCGATAAGGATTTCGATTTACCAGTTGAAAGTCAGGCACCTATTGAGTTACTGATAGGTGTAGACAATGTGTATAACATACTACATCCAGGATTCAGAAAGTTCAGACAACTAGTGTTGTTACCAACTATATTTGGCTATGTGGTAACAGGATCATGTAGTGCTCCTCCTGTGAAGGAAACTCATGTAACAATTTTAAAGCTAGCAGTGAATGAAGAAGTTATTGGGGCTACTAATGAATATGAACCTAATGTGAAAAATGATTTGGATACCTTATGGAATTTGGATAAAATGGGTATTGATTGCAGCGAACTGAAGGAACAAGATCAGAAAGTTCTGAAGGATTTTGAAAGCACAATAACCTTTTCTGAGACTGATAAACAATATGTTGTTTTCCTTTGCCCATGGAAGACTAATAAATTAAGGCTTCCATCCAATTATGGTATAGCACTGAGCCGGGTAAACAACAATGTGTTAAGTTTCAGAAAAATAATGAATACCTGGACACTATCAAAAATCCTGAAAGATCAGGAAGATAGGGTTTATAGAAAGGGTAGAAGAAAATAACACGGTTGTGAATTGTCATTACTTGACACATCATGGCGTGACGTAAGGACAGTGTCACAACCCCAATAAGAATAGTATTTGACTGTTCCTTAAGACAAGGCAAGACAGGATTGAGCCTTAACGACTGTTTGTGGACTGGACCACACATAACCACAGATTTACTCAAAGTCCTACTGCAATTCAGAACGGACACCTTTGCTTGCATCAGTGACATCGAGAGAAGGCGTTTCTCATGGTACAACTGCGAGAAGAAGACCGAAATTACACAAGGTTTCTATGGTTAGAGAATCCAACAGACCCAAATAGTAAATTAATAACATTCAGATTCAGAGTTGTGTTGTTTGGTGCCACTTGTTCTCTTTTTCTCTTAAACGCCACCATCAAATCACATTTAGCTTATACAAGGAGTGGCACTGGTCACCCTGAAATGGCAAATATAAAGTGTGGCACTGGTCACTTTGATTTGATAGATACCATAGGAGAGGCTTATATGTGGATAACCTGCAATTCACCTCTGACAGTGAAGATGAACTAGTCGACCTATTCTTCAACGCAAACAAGATCTTTGCTCAGGCACATCTATGCCTGAAAGAGTGGATTAGCAATGAGTGACTCACTAACCACTGTGGCTCAAGCCTCCCGTGAGACGTCTGAAAAAAAATAACACACAAAGTGTTGGGTTTGAAATGGAACATACAGGAAGATATACTAACCGTAACTCCCTGAACATCTTAAGTCCGGTCGGACTAAACGCGAAATATTAGTCTGCAGTTGCGCAAATCTATGACCCATTAGGAATGCTTATCCCTGTCACGATAAGAGCAAGGATATTCCTACAGAGTATGTGGAAACAACAACTAAATTGGGATGAACAACACCTTCCTTTGGAAGAACAATGGAAAGTTTTATCCAAAGATCTGGATGATAGTCTAACAATTTCTTTTCCTAGAAACACTAGTCTGGGAAAAGCAGACTCCCTTCACATATTCTGTGATGCTAGCAAACATCGTACGGTTGCGTGGGCATACAGGACAAATGGCAGATCCTCTCTATAATAATAGCAAAAGGTAGAGTAGCGCCCATGAAGGAATTAACCATTCCAAAATTGGAATTGATGGCATTATTGTTGGGTTCGAGGCTGTAAGTTTATAATCGAATCCTTTAAGGAAAATGAATTTAAAAGGATAATTGTCTGGTCAGACAGCAAAGTCGCCCTAGGTTGGCTAGTGTCAAAGAATACTTTTGCCTGTGTTCGTAAAAATAGAGTGAGTGAAATAAACTCTCTAATTCCGGGAGCAATCTTATCCTATGTACCCTCTAGTGAAAACCCCAGTGATTGGATAACACGGGGAAAGAGGGCTGAAGAGATCACCAACAACTCTTTTTGGTGGGAGGACCTCCTGGTTAAAAAAATCACACCTGGCCAATTGATAGGACATGGGTGGCAGATGCACAAACGCAGGTTGAAAGTGTTCTGGTCCATACTATAGGGGCAATGAAGAAACTCACCTGCTGAATTGGGAAAGGTTCAGCAGGGTAGGTAAATTTTATAGAACTGTCGTGGATAATGCGTTTTTAACAAATTGTAAATTAATTAATAATAGGAAATTAGGGAATTTATCCTTGGAGGAGCTACAGAAAGCTAAATCCAAGACGATTGTCCTCTTACAAAAGGAATATTTCTCTGAAGAATATGAAAGTTTAAGAAGGGGATAAAACCCAAAGTCAACTCTCATAAAAACAGTTAAATCTCTATTTGGACAGAGATATAATAAAATGCAGAGGTAGGCTGGAACATGCACAGCCTAACAGAGGAAGCGAAGTTTCCAGTTTTACTGCCAAAAGGTTGTTTTTTACAAAACTAATAATAAGGGAACATCATGATATGCAAGCTCATATGGGAGTGAACGCAACTGTGGCTAGCGTGAGACAAGAATTTTGGATCCCACAGCTTAGACAGTTGACCAAGAGCGTAATCCATCATTGTGTCGCGCTTGCAAAAAGGACACAGGGCAAACCCTATAGAGCAAATGTTGTTCCACCCTTACCAGAATTTAGGGTGCAACGAAACAACCGTTTACCATCACAGGCGTGGATTACACCGATGCATTGTGGACGAAAGGAAAAATCAAAAATCCAGAAAAGGCATATGTTATCTTATTTACATGCCCAGTGACTAGAGGCATCCATGTGGAGCTAGTGAAAAAATCAGTCCTGCGACTCGTTCCTCATGGCCTTTAGGAACTTTTGCAGCGAAGAGATTCCCTTCATTAATGTTGAAGCGATAATGCCACCACGTTTGTTGCGGCCTCGGAATATCTTAAGGTGATGGCAGAAAACATCCTAGTACAAGAACATCTGAATAAAGTGGAGTGTCAATGGAAGTTCATCCCGGCAAGAGCACCATGGTTCGGAGCCATCTGGGAGAGATTGATTGGGGCTTTTAAAGGCATGCCTGAAAAGGTGGTGGGTCGAGCTCTGCTCAGGTATGATGAATTATCTTGCTTAATGATAGAGCTCGAATCCATTATCAATGATAGACCATTGAGTTATACTCCAGGGGACTTGGATCAATTGGAAATCTTGACCACAACCATTTGATCCTAGGAAGGAAACTGAGATCCTTCCTAGAGAAGTAGTGAATTGGGAGGAAGTCTCTAAAGACCCTCTGTATAATGACAACAGGGTACAGGAAAAGATTTTTATACATCACCAAGTTATGTGATGATCTGTGGAAAAATTGATGGGAGAGGGAGTATCTGACTTCTCTCCGTGAATCTCATCGTACAGAAAACAAACATAGTTCCTGGCCTAAAGTGGGTGATGTGGTACTTATCCATGACGAAGGGCCAAGAATAGGTGGAAAATGGGTCAGGTTATTCAGCTGCATGTGGGACCGGACAATATATTACGAGTGGTTACACTCCGGACCACACATGGTCAAATCATGCGACCTGTCGTCAAGTTGTACCCCTTTGAACTGTGGCAGGAGTTGGAAGACACTGCTCCTGCTGAAATGGAACTAAAGGCACCCGTCCAATTAGGAAAACCGCTCAAAAGGCTGCTGAGGTCAGAAAGGCCCTCATTGATGCAGGACTACTGTAAATATCTTTTTGCTTGTTGGGAGTGTATCGGGACTCGATAGGAGATCTATGAAAGTCTCAGTGAGCGGTTGTGTTTTTGTTGTGAATATTATTATAATACAGTTGGTTTGTATTATTCTGTAGTTTCGTATTTTCTTTTGTTGATAGTGTTTTTTGTTGTTGGTTTAGGATGTTGTCGTCTTTGTTTGTTGATTTGGTGACAAAAGACGTTTTGGGATGAAAGAACGCACCCACTCGGGGGCGCATGCGTCATTTTCCTTGGTTGAAAAAAGCCGGGTCAGAAGAGAGGATTCAGCAAAGGAGCGCCGTTCTTAGTCCTGGCCGTCAAATCGTGATATATCATACATATATCTCAAGTGTATTCCTTTTAAAAGTGTTTTATTACAATTCAGCTAAGTATCAATTGGTTGTTATATCTTGTGTTATTTTGTGGTATGCATACTGTCGAGGTGACATAATTTGTATTAATTGGTTGATAACTTGGATAGTTTGCACTGGCAAACTGTGAACAGTTGGCTGTTAATAAAGTTACGGTAAGCCTATGATTACTGTCGATTGTATTTGAATATTTTAATGAAGTAGCAAAGAGAAAGAGTCCATTTGTCTCTTAATAACGAGCCTGGGGGCGTGAAATAGAAATTTGATATAGTTTAACATCAATTATTTCACGCTTATTGAAATGTTTGTTTAGTTATTTATTTGGCTCTTATATAGTAACTAAAATATATATATATATGTATATATATATATATATATATATATATATATATATATATATATATATATATATATATATATATATATATATATATATATATATATTATATATATATATATATATATATATATATATATATATATATATATATATATATATATATATATATTGTCAAATGAAGTGATCAAGCACCTAGTTATTACACAAATAATAATACTAAAAGTTACCTCACATCGACCAGATACTTAAAACCTCATAACAAAGATGATTGACTAAATTTCTAAAGGTACAGTACAGTGATCCCATAAAACTTACTTATCACTTGAGAAAATCAATGTAACTTTATCAAGTTATGGGTGAGGCAACAATTCATAAGTTATATCCAGACTAGTGGAAAATGGATATCACTTCAACAAACACTGTAGCTGTCTCTCTGGTTCTATTTTACCTAGATAAGTCTCAGGTGAACAAACAGATACATCACTTACCTTGTACACATTCATTAATGTCTCTAATTACTGGTGGTCAAAATGAAACGCTGTGTTTTTAAAAAACTTTAAACAAACAGGCTTATTTAAGTTCAAAAGTTATATGCCGAGTTCACAATCTCAAAGATTTACTATTAATTGACAACAGTGTAAGATTTAAGTATATCACTCAAGTTTTAAGCATATACCTGATTAATTAAACACAAACATTCACCAAAATATTACTGACTGGAATCCACATAAACATTTTCTGAAATCTCAATAATAAGTAGGCACTAACAAAATGTTAAGAAATCACTAGCACAAAACTTTGAAACACAGTAATTATAAAATTATAGCAATATAATAACACAGACATATAAGAATGGAATATGCAAAAATGGAAATATAACAACCACCAAAAAATATGCTTAAAGATTATATCACTCTTTCAAAAGATCACTTCTCTTTTTAAAAAAAAAGGGTTAAACTCTCGTCTTTCTAAGACTTTCCCTTAGACAACACTGCCAAGTCACAAAGACCTATACAAATATATATAATTAGCAGCAAGACACATCAGAACTCACAATAAGAGATATGTTCATCTCTTATCAAAATAATAATTCTCTTTCACCTAGAACATCACTTTAACTCTTAACATAACAATAACCAGTAAACTTCACTTTACCTTTTGTAATTATTGCACCTTCACACCTTCCACAATGCTTGCACAAAACAATATTTCAGATCAAAATTAACACACTCCTGGGGTGAGTTTTAACAGAACTTTTGCAAACAGTAAACCATCAGTAACCCTTATATATATGAATGGGATTATTGAGAGAGAGAGAGAGAGAGAGAGAGAGAGAGAGAGAGAGAGAGAGAGAGAGAGAGAGAGACCTGAGGACCTATTTCAGCAAGCTCTGTTCCTGACTGACTGCTTCTCACACAACACTCCACTTATAACTCCAAAGCCCTCCCAGAATACATGATACATAAAGTATACATACATTCATTATACCTACAGGTATACACGTGTACGTATAGAATACATACACGGCTAGAGCTTCGAGTGCCTTATCTATGACTGACATTTCCTGGGAGACTCACACACCTGAACAAACAAAAGGAAGTGCTTATAAACCCAAAACGGCTGGCTGTCAACATGTCATCTCCAACTCTCTTACAGTTCCTCATTCCATTACTCAGTTTACAAAAAAGAATAAGCACAGACACAGCTAATAAACATGGAGTAGACATACATGATGAATGTATAATAGGCAACTGGCCGATTGGCTGACAGCTCATCACGATAAGAAGTTCAGAAACGACTGCAAAGACCCATATTCTCATGTGCCTCCTAGAATAGGTTATCCATATATTTTTGTTTTTGTTTTAACTTTTCAGCGTGTCAGCAATTCCTTTAAAAAAATTAAGTATGTCATTCACCCAGTTTGAGATCCTTTTCAAGAACGTCATTATTGTTATTATTATTATTATTATTATTATTATTATTATTATTATTATTATTTTGGTCTATCACAGTCATACCTTCGACAGATGGTTTTTATTGTGTGGGTTCCAGGTTGCATCCTGCCTCGTTAGGAGTCCATCACTTTTCTCACTATGTGCGCTGTTTCTAGTAGCACACTTTTCTACATGAGTCCTGGAGCTACTTCGGCATCTAGTTTTTCCAGATTCCTTCTCAGGGATCTTGGGATCGTGCCTAGTGTTCCTATGATTATGGGTACAATCTCCAGTGGCATATTCCATATCCTTCGTATTTCGATTTTCGGGTCTTGATACTTATCAGTTTTTTCTCTTTCTTTCTCATCTACTCTGGTGTCCCATGGTATTGCAACATCAATGAGTGATACTTTCTTCTTGATTTTGTTAATCAACATCACGTCTGGTCTATTGGCACATAATCACCCTATCTGTTCTGGTACTGTAGTCCCAGAGGATCTTTGTCTGATCATTTTCTATAATTCCTCAGGTTGGTGTTCGTACCACTTATTACTGCAAGCTAGCTGGTGTTTCTTGCATAGGATCCAGTGGAGGGCTTTTGCTATTGAATCATGTCTCTTTTTGTACTGGTCCTGTGCAAGCACCGGACATTCACTTGCTATGTGGTTTATGGTCTTGTCTTTCATATTGCACTTCCTGCATATGAGTGAGATGTTATTTCCATCTATTGTTCTTTAGACATATCTGGTTCTTAGGGCCTGATCCTGTGCTGCTGTTAGCATTCCCTCCGTTTCCTTCTTGAGTTCTCCCCTCTGTAGCCGTTGCCATGTTTCATTGCTGGCCAGTTCTTTTGTCTGTCTCATGTACTGTCAGTGCATTGGTTTCTTGCGTCATTCCTCTGTTCAGTTTTTCATTCTCCTGTCTCTGTATATTTCTGGGTCTTCGTCTACTTGTATCAGTCCTTCTTCCCTTGCACTCCTTAGCCACTCGTCTTCACTGGTTTTCAGATATTGCCCCAGTGCTCTGCTCTCAATATTGGCACAGTTCTCTATGCTTAGTATCCCTCTCCCCCCTTCTTTTCATGTTATGTATAGTCTGTCTGCATTTGCTCTTGGGTGTAGTGCTTGGTGTATTGTCATGTGTTTTCTAGTTTTCTGGTCTATGCTGCAGAGCTCAGCCTTCGTCCACTCCACTACTCCTGCACTGTATCTGATTACTGGTACTGCCCATGTGTTTATGGCTTTAACCATGTTTCTGGCTTTGAGTTTTGACTTGAGTATTGCCTTATGTCTCTGCTTATATTCTTTCCTGATCGTGTCCTTCATCTCTTCGTATTTTATATCATCTCCTTCTATTATTCCCAGGTATTTGTATCCTGTCTCATCTATGTGTTTGATGCTATTCCATCTGGTAGCTTTATCCCCTCAGTCCTTGTTACTTTGCCTTTATGTATGTTGACCAAGGCGCATTTCTCTATTCCAAACTCCATCCTGATGTCCGCAGATACAATCCATACAGTCTGGATTAAGGTATCTATTTCCTTGATGCTCTTACCATACAGCTTGATGTTGTCCATGAACATCAGATGGTTAATTCTGTTGCCTCCTTTCTTGAGTTCATACCCAGCATCCATCTTCTGCAGTACTTTTGTCATGGGAATCATAGCTACTACAAAGAGTGGTGGGGACAGTGAGTCACCTTGAAAGTTCCCTCTCCTGATGTTAACCTCTGCTAGTCTTATCCTAGAGCTTTGTGGTACAGTATTCCAGTTGAGCATTGAATTTTTAAGGAAGCTGATGGTGTTTTCCTCTGCCCCATATATTTTCAGGCATTCTATTAGCCACGTGTGTGGTATTATGCCAAAGGCTTTCTTGTAGTCAATCCATGCCATGCTTAGGTTGGTTCTCCTTCTCTTACTATTCTTCATTACCACTTTGTCTATTAGGAGCTGGTCTTTTGTGCCCCCTACACTTCCTCCTGCAGCCTTTCTGTTGGTGGGGGATGGTGTTTGTATCCTCTAGGTAGTTGTATAGCCTTTCAGTGATGATACCTGTTAGTAACTTCCACATTATTGGTAGGCAGGTGATAGGCCTTTAGTTACTTGCTATATTTCCCTTGTTCTTGCCTTTCTGTTCTCCCTGTGGTCATACATTTGGGCGCATGGTGGTTTGTGGATCAATGCTGGAGTTGTTCTGCTATTCATGGGTGTAGGGCCTTGAATTTTTTGAGCCAGTATCCATGGAGTTCACCAGGCCCTGGGGCTTTCCATTTGGGCATTTTCTTTAGTTGGTGTCTGACTGTCTTTGTTTTATTCTCCCCATTTCTTGTCTTGATTTCCTGGAGCCATGTTGTATGTTTGTTGTGTGATACCTGATTGCTCCATATGTTTTCCCAGAGCCTCTTACTTGGTTTGGCTCCAGGAATTTCCTGGTGGTTGTCTTCCCCTCTTAGTTGGCTGTATAGTCTTTTCTGGTTGGTTTCGAAGTGTTTGTTCTGTTGGTATCCTTTATTCCTGTTCATGTACCATTGGATCTGATGTGCTTTGGCTTCAAGCATCTGTCTTATATCTTCTGTTGTGTTATTTAGTCCCTTCTCCTGTACTTTGTATTTCTCATTCAGATCCTCTCTTGTTTTCTTGCTCCTTAGACTCTTTTCCTGCCATCTCTTTCAGTTTGCTTAAGTCAGATCTCATCACCATGATCTGTTTTTCCAGGAGCCTTTTCCAAGGGAGTTGCTGATTTGGTTTCTGTTGGGTTGGTTGTGATGGTGGTGTTGGTGTTTGTATCCCCATGAGTTCTACTACTAGTCTTGCTCCTGCATATGCCGGTTTATTTGTTTCTGTGATACTGCTGGTGTTTATTAGTCTCATTCTTTCATTAACTTCACTTGTTTTTCCCCTTAGTTTCTTTGTGTTGTAGGCTTTCACGGACAGGATCTTTGTTCTTTCTGTATCTGGCTTCATCCATTGTCTGATCTTTTCCACCCACTCCGACCTCTCTGTTACATCTTCGGTGTTTCCTCGTGTGTCGTTGTTTGGTAGCTCATCATTCCTGTCGTGTTCTGTGTCATCATCTCTTAGTTCGTCTTCTTTTCCTTCATTGCTAGGTGTTATTTCTCTTTCCAGTTCCTCTCTTTCTGTTGTGGAGAGCCAGTTCTTTTTCTTTATGTTCCTTACTTGGCCTGACAGTCTCTGTTCTGTTTGAGGGGTGTTATTTCTCTTATTCCAGATGTTGACCAGTCTTCTGTATTCTCCTGTATCCTCTTTCTGTTTGGGTTGCATCTGATGTAGCATCTCCATATTTCCTTATTTTCTTCTCTAGTCCATTTCTTCTTCTGGTTTGCCTCTATAGCTCCACTCTCTGGTTGCTGGTTATTGTCGTTGTGGTGGTCGTTTGCTGGATGACGACCTCCAAGTACCTGACCGTCCTCCCTGTCAATTGGGTTATATACCTGGCTGCTGGACGAAGCTTCTCTGTTGCCAGAGGTTCTGTTTACGTTGTTGTTATTTATTCTTTCATTTATTTCCACCATTGCTGAGTTTTGCTACTTAACCCATAGCTGGATCCTACCCCATTGAAAATAGGTATTCATTCACAGCTGAGTAGACGGAGGAAATTATGGTAAAGATCCTCTCCCAAGGAATCAACGCCGAGGAGAGCGGTCGCCCATCCAATGACTGACCAGCCATAATGTTGCTTAACCAGTCCATCGATGAGCTAAACCACTCTGCCACGGCACCCATATTATTATTATTATTATTATTATTATTATTATTATTATTATTATTATTATTATTGGATCGTTGACGGTGTAATTTCATGAAAGGTCTTCAACAGAATATTTCATCAATAATTTGCATTGCATTGCAGGTATTCTTCGATTACATCCGAAGCTTCATGGATGAATACAAGAACGATCCTAAATTTGGCTTTGCATTCCACGCAGAACTCTCCCACGATGATTATAACCTCATTTCCGTTGCTGACCAAGACCTTTATGACCTCCTCTTTACTCTTCATAAAGGAGGTCATCTCAACAGCACCATATTAGTTCTTATGAGCGACCACGGACACAGGCAAGTGATATCGATTGCTAATTTCACTGTTATCTCTCTCTCTCTCTCTCTCTCTCTCTCTCTCTCTTACACACAAAAACACACACACACACACAAACCTCAAAGAGACCCCTGCACTTTCATACATCACTCACTACAGTTTAGTTCATCTCAGTAATTTGTGGAAGTTTTAATAATAAGAGAAGCGCTGACGTGAATTAGCATTTAGTCAGCTTGAGAAAAAAGTTCATAGTTAAATTGATTGTTAGCCCACAATGCTATGACAACATTTACATCTGCAGCGTTTATGAATGCCTGAAGGAATTCTTTCTCTTAACTATATTTCATCTTTCATCTTCAAACATTTCTAGATACGGCAGATTTCATCTGAACAAAATCATTGTATTTGTGTCCATTAAATTTCCGCTATCCTATTTTGAGCTTTCAGCATTTTCACTGAGAAAACCTTGGTTGTTGTTAAGGTCAAACGAGGAAGTGCCACCACGAGTCACACCTGCATGTGTGTAGCCTACTCATCTAGGGTAGATACTGGCGTTAAGATAACAGCAAGACAAATTTCTCTGATCTTAATGCCTGAGTCACACACTGGTGATTCAAGACTGCGTATGTCGTAACAGCTGAATATTTGCTCATTACAAAGCCATTAAGATGCAATTACGAGCAGGACGCCGTCAGTTGGCATGATTCGTAACCGTGTCGAAGAGTTTGACGACATCTGCCAAGTGATGGCGGATGTGCAAGGTTGCCCAGCACCTACGCAGTCGAGTCACGACAACTGTCAAAGTCTCCATGTCACGCCGCAAGACACAATAGTGCCGTAATGGCGTCTCGCCTGATGCAAAGGCGTCGGCACTTGATTACGGAAGACATACAGTAACTAGCCATGTCAACATGCGGCATCCAGTGTGACATACCCCATGTACTTGGCAACCACACCTGAGCATGCACAGTGGGGATGTGCAGTAGTCAGACTGTGTCATGTGCGATGGCAGCCACACAGTTCTTCTTGTAACTTCTCTAATAATGCTGCTGTAAAATCTTTTTATACCTTTTGTTTGTGATACTGTAAATTCTTCTGCTGCTATAAATTGTATATATGTTGTAATGGTCTGGTCAACAGAGACCAGCAGGTTCGAAAGGAAAACAAGAAATGGCACTGGAATGAGTGACTGATGGAACAGGTGAGACAAAACTGAACGAAAGGAGGGAAGTAAACAAAACAACCGAATAACCTTAAAATTAACTTGTTATTTACAAATGTACAGGTGAGCCAGGTTCAGAAACATAACCAATCAAATATACGTTAAACTTCAAAAATAAAATAGTCAGTAAAACAGAAATGCTCAAATCAACCATTGAACAATACACAACACTAGAGCAGTAAACAATAAACAATACCCAGGCAGCAAAAATAATTACATAATTCAGCGGCATAACAAATCAAAGAAGAAGCACAGCATAAAACAACACAAAAAGTAAATAATATCCATCCAGTAAGGAGGCAACAACCACAACAAGGGAACAATCGGCAAACGATTGCCCCAGAAAAATAACCTCTTAACCTTACAATGCATATTTTTATAATATAATGAATTGTGTAAAATGTTTATATTGTGTATGTACTAAACTTTCCTAAAAGCAGTAAGTTATTTCAATAACAATACTTTTTTTTATGTTGAACACAGTAATTTTTGGGTAACAATTTCCTTAATTACAGTACAAACTATCTTCAATATTTTCAAGGTTACTAACAGAGATGAATGAGGTTGATATTTCATAAGTTCAACTAAAGAAAAAATTAAACTTAAAAGTTGTAAAAAATAACGGGCAGATCAATAATATTAAACTGGATATAAATGAGCGTATGATATATTTTCATAAGTTCATATAAAGGAAAAAGAAAACTTATAACTTGTAAGAAGGGGCTGAGAGAGAGAGAAAGGTTAAGGGCCGAATTAATTACCACAACTGCCATTATTTTCTGTTTTGATTAAAATATATTTTGGATTCAAGATTTTTAGTATTCTTGATATACTCTAAGAACTTCAGAAATAAATAAATATGACACAGAATAAAACATAAAAGAAAATATATTTTGTAATATTATTAACTTTTATTCAGGAATTTTGCATAGTTTTTAAAAATTATTTTCTATTATACAAATAAGTCTGTGAGTTGACTGCAATCAAATACAATTTATTAGAATGTTCTGAAGTACATAAGAAGTGAAAAGGCATTTTCTGTTTTGAGTAAAGTATATATTGCATTCGAGATTTTCAGTATTCGTGATATACTTTGAGAATTTCACATGACACTGAATACAACTTAAAAGAAAATATATTTGGTAATAACATAGATGTTTTTAAATTTTAACTTTTATTTAGAAAAGTTACAAAATTTTTCAGCATGATTTTCTGAAGAATGAAAGGGCATTTTCACCACACATGACGGTGCCGTTGCATCTGTTGGCATGTGACGTAACTAAATCACAATTAAATCATTATGAATCATCAAGCCTCCACGGAAGTTGCCATCCTGTAAAAACTGTTAGATGTGGGCGTGGCCTAAATCATCGGCAACATGCGCGTACAACTATGTAGCCTAATGCCGGCGTCACACATTAGCGATTCAAGACTGTGACCGTCTTAATTTGCTCATTACGACGTGGTTGGCAGCCCATCGGCATCAGTCGCGGGCCTCAGGCCTCAAAAACAAAAAAAGAAAAATCAGCTGATTCCGTGCACATTTAATGGTTTTAACAGAACGGCGACATCCATGAAGGCATGATGATTCATGACAATTTATGCCCCACTTAGTTACGTCCCGTGCTGACAGATGCAATGGCAGCATTACACGTTGTGAAAATGCCTTTTCATAAGAACCTTGAAAATGTACAAAAAGCATTTACAGTAGCATTACTCGAGAACAGTTACAAGAAGAACTTTTTTCTTTTTATTATTGTGTGAACAATAACAAAAAGGTAAAAAAGGGGGCCAAAATACACTACTGCGCATCCCCACCAAAGGAGGAGGCAATACACTACTGCACATCCCCACTGAGCACGTTGTGGGGTTGCCAAGTACATGGCGTATGTCATACTGGACGGCACATGTTGACATTGCTAATTGCGTCCGACATAATCGAATGCCGACACCGTCTCATCAGTTGTGATGACATTACGACACAGTTGCGTCACGCGGCATTACATGGCGACTTTTGACAGTCGTCGTGGCTCAACCACATAGGTGTTGTGCAGTCTCGCACATACACCATCACTTGGCAGACGTCACCAAACTCGGCGACGCAGTTACGAATCATGCTGATTGATGCCCATTTGGTCGTACCTGGAGCGTAAACGCGTTGCAATGAGCAAATTACGATGGTCACAGTCTTGAATTGCCGAAGTGTGACCCTAGCATAACTTCCCGAGTTTCAAAAGCAGTCTTATGACCTTATCTATAAACATTGGCATCATCCTCAAAATGTAGAAAGCAGAGAAATTATGTGTTTTTGTCAAGCATACAAGTAAAAACAGAAGAAAATTATCACACAGCATAATCCTCTAAAAACGAATATAATCAAAATAATCTTTATGTTGCTATTGCAGTCTGTTAGAACTACAGTACATCTCTCAGTACCGCTACCAGTACTATAATCTTAACAAAAGCAATAGCAATATTCCCGATGAGCATGACGTTGACAATGTTGATATTGAAGGAATGGTAAGCTCTATTTGCGAATGCATTTTTTCCTCAGATTTGCAACGATCCGAGGTACCCAGCAGGGCAAGCAAGAGGAACGCCTCCCCTTCATGTCCGTCGCTCTGCCGCGAGTTTTCAAGGAAAAGTACCCATCAGCAGCTGGCAATGTCAGGTTTGTCCGTAGAATATCTTAGACAAAAAGTCTATCACTAATAATTATGATACAAAGAGTAAAGAATCCTCTGTTTTCATCAAATACCTTGATTAGCTACAAATTTTAAGTCAATGAGGTTTTCCTTCCTTATATTTATACTGAAACTACGATTTTTTTCATTAATTTTTTCCATTTTGAAAAGGCAAGCCAAGCAAGGTTGCTGGTATAACAATGAAAATGCAAACAACTAAAACAACGGATTGTCCTTATGTAGTGTATGTTGCTGCACAGTACTCGTATTCGTAAGAATCTAGTTTTATCTCACTATCTCTCTTATGCCTATTTGAGGTCGATGCTATCTGACACTCATTACTCTGATGGGATGTCTTTTTTCCTCTCTAATGTGTATTCCACAACGATATTACTTGCCACTTCACTGTTTTAATAGGACTGCTCTCTCTCTCTCTCTCTCTCTCTCTCTCTCTCTCTCTCTCTCTCTCTCTCTCTCTCTCATAATCGTATGCTATTGTCATTTTATTGCTTAGGCCGGACAGGCCTTTTCTCGTGTGTGATCTTTAACCAGCAATTCTTATGAATAACGAGTCTTATTAGTTTAATGAAAACTAACGTGCGTATTAAGAAAACCAAACTACGGGAAAATTTGTATTTTGAGTGTATTTGCAAGTGAACAACTATCAAAAGTAATTTTATGCCAATTGGCGAGCCAAATTGTCGTAATAGCTTTATTATACTGCAAAATGGCATAATCCATATCAATAACAAGGAATATCACTCATGTTGGAAGTTGTTGGTGAATTCTAAGCTCTTTCATTCATATGCAGTAGGTGAGAGAGCCGGCAATGACTTTCTAAGCAAATTCTTTTGAAACAAATATCACTCTTCTCAGGTGTTATTCAGAAATTGAGGTCTAGGTTGATTAAAAGTCTTTTACGTCATCAGGAATTCAGGAATTGGCACCATGGACGAATATGTAGACACACAGCATCAAACATCTATTCTGCAAGACAAATTTACTGTCACTTTGTTGCAAAGAAAACACTTTCATGGTCATGTAGGGAGTGCTGCAGGCTGAGAGGGAGCAATATGCAATAGCAAATGCTACGAGATGCTTTCATTACTTGAAATGAAAGCATGAAAGGCATATTCCCACACATCAGTGCAGTATCAGTGCCATGTCAGTTCAGTGTCAGTGATATCCGTGACACTTCAGTGACGCCTATGCACACATATCCGTAGTGACTCTGTACAGCATGAAATCAGTGATTTCCAAGATAACAAAGTTTTCAGACATGGAGTTGGCAATGATTGCCGTAATTCTTCATGAAGAGGAAGAGGCTGAGCATAAGGTGAAGAAAAGAAAGTGGGTACATGAAGCATGGAAGAAAAGAGAAAGTGAAGGAGAGTTTGCTACTCTGTACAAGGAAATAATTGATGATAAAATGCATATCTTTCCATGATTTTGATATATTTACTATTGTAGTTATCATGTGTTCTGTGTAATGATAATAATTGTTGAAATATTGTATGTGGTGCAATGTCAGATCTCAAAAGAGCTAGTGATTTAGATAACTTAACAGTGTAATTTAGAATTAATAATACGTTTTAACAATGACGTAGTATGTGATTGTGCATTTTGTCTCCCAACAGCATGTGTTCTGTACTTGTGATTTCTTATGTTGTGTTTTGATTCAGTTGTCATCGTGAAAAATAACGCGCTGACAGGCGAGAGAATAGCAGTCGAGTTCTGTAAAAGTTTTGTCTCATACGAGAAAAAGACTGGTGATTTCACAACGTTTCATGTACTGTTCTGGAAACCAACTTTGGTTCTTTGTCTTGTTTTAAAACGTGCCATTTGTGATTAGCCAGCTGCCGTCTGTATTGATCATGTTGAGATTTCGTTAAAAGCTTCGTCTCATACGATTTTCTGCTTGAGTCACGGATACCTTTTTGAGAATAAATGCACATGTCTTCACATTTTAAAAACCCACAAATCGCCCTCTTAGCAAGCCCACCTAAACCAAACTGGAAAAGAGAACAGGGAAAAAAAAACATATTAACACACAAGCTCCCCTTCACTGTAATGCTGTCCTCTTGATCTTAGATATATGCATTAACCTTGATAACCCCGTATTTTCATCCAGAACAACAAACCTATTCCCTTTTTTTTCCTCAATAACTCTAAATGGACCTTTAAATTTGGGTCCCAATTTATAGTTCAACTGGTTCCTAACATTAACCCTCAAGAACACGTTATTCCCCACTGCAATTTGTACATCAGCTGATTTTCTATTACTTCTCTCAACCAGCTCTCGTGTCTTTGACTCGAGATTACTACTGAGACGTGCGTGTCTCTCTTTTGCCGTAGAGATCAACCGTATCATCCCCGCCAGAATATACGGGCATTAAATCAAATGCACCCCATGCCGGGCAACCAAACTGCCTTGAACGGAGACATCTGAATGGGCTCACTAACCATAGTGTTAATGCTATGATGGACAGTATCTGTATACCGGTCCTAATGTATATCATTGCCACCTACGGTGGTTTTAAGTGCTTCGAGCACTTTCCTATTAGCTCAATCTCATAACCCATTAGCTTCTGGTCTATATGGTAGGATCATCACTTTCTGTATACCCATAATTTCTGCCAGACATTCTAAAGTCTTATTCACAAATTCCCTACCATTATCTGTAATCAGTACCTCAGGCACCCCATAATGACAAACAAACCCATTGAAAAATGCAACAGCCACTTCAAATTGGATGATATGTGTAGAAATCACAAAGACTGGACTATACTCCTATCCGGAAACTTTAACTTTCCTTTCGTAGGATGGAAAGAACGAATAGGAGACTGTGGTTGCATTTATACATATAAAAAAGAGAGTAATAGTAGTGCAGAAGATAAGAGGCAATTTGAAAAGCTATTAGATATGCTACTAGAACATAACATTCAGCAAATAAATCACCTGCCAACAAGAAAGGATAATATTTTAGACATAGTATTTGTGAACGAGGTGAGCTATGTTAAAGAAATAATAGTATATAATACGAGTTTTTCAGACCATAATGTCATAGAATTAACAGTCTATTCCAAAGCACATGAAAACAGAGATAAGCAAGAGACAAAAAAAATGGGAAGGATATGGAAAATACAATTTCTATAGTAAGAATATAAATTGGGCACAAATAAATGAAGAATTAAATAAAGACTGGGAAAACATATTCATAAGTGATAACATACAGGTAAATACTGATATATTATATAAAATATTAGAGGAAATAGTGGAAAAATATATACCGAAGAAGAAAAGTAAACATCAGTCACACATACCAAGAGACAGAAGGACCTTGTTCCAGAAAATCAGAAAGTGGAAAAAAGGTCTAGCAAAAGAAAAGAATGCATGGAAAGTGATGGAACTAAAAAGTAAGATAGAAAATGCAGAACAAAAGATTATACAGTCAAAAGAAAATGAAAAACAGGGCCTAGAAGAAAAGACCCTACAAAATATCAAGCAAAACCCTAAAATTTTTTACTCATATGCGAAAAAGATGAATAAAATAAAAGTAGAAATAGGCCCTCTAAGAACTGAAGGGCGAATAATGAATGAAAAAAAAGGAAATATGTAACATATTAGCAAAGATATAAGAGTGAATTTAAACCTAGAACTGATAATGAAGATAATAGTACAGAAATAAGAGATGAAAATAGTGAATATTTATCGGACATAGATATTAATGAAGCTGATATTGTGCAGGCTATTAATGAAATTAAAAATGGATTAGCAGCAGGACCAGATGGCGTACCTGCCATTTTGTTAAAGAAAGTGGTTCATTCAATTGCAAAGCTGCTTGCAGTATTATTGAGACAAAGTATAGATACAGGCAAGATTTATGATGAGCATAAATTAGCATATATTACCCCTATTTTCAAAGGTGGATCAAGACTAGAAGGAAGTAATTATAGGCCTGTGAGTCTGACATCTCATATTATGAAAGTTTATGAAAGGGTAATGAAAAAAAATATAATGAAACATTTAATGAAAAATAGCTTGTTTAATATAGGACAACATGAAAAAGTACACAAACCCAACTGTTAGTCCACCATGAAAGCATATATAAAAATATGATAAATGAAAAAGATACAGATTTGGATTACCTAGACTTTGCAAAAGCCTTTGACAAGGTAGACCATAATATATTGGCAAAAAAAATTAGAAAACATAACATTGTGAACAAAGTAGGAAGATGGATAAAAGAATTTTTGCAAAACAGAAAACAGATAGTGATTGCAAACGACGAGAAATCGGATGAAGCTAAGATAATATCCGGTGTGCCACAAGGTTAGCTGCATTGCTGTTTGTGATTATGATTGCAGACATAGACAGTAATGTTAAGGAATCGGTAGTGAGAAGTTTCACCGATGACACAAGAATAAGTAGAGAAATTACTTGTGGTGAAGATAGGAACTTGCTACAAAGAGACCTAAACAAAATATATACATGGGCAGAGGTAATAGGATGGTATTTAACTCTGATAAATTTGAATCAATAAACTATGGTGATAAAGAAGGAATGCTATATACATATAAAGGACCTAATAACGAGACAATCACAAATAAGGAAGCAGTTAAAGACCTTGATGTGATGTTGAATAGGAATATGTTATGCAATGATCAAATAGCAATACTATTGGCAAAATGCAAAGCAAAAATGGGAATGTTGTTTCGGCACTTCAAAACAAGAAAAGCCAAACACATGATTATGCTTTATAAAACGTACGTACGTAGTCCACGTGAATATTGCAATATAATATGGTACCCACACTACCAAAAGGATATTGCACAAATAGAGAGTGTACAAAGGTCCTTTACAGCTAGAATAGAAGGAGTTAAGGACCTTGACTACTGGGAAAGACTACAATTGTTAAATTTATATAGTCTCGAAATGAGAAGAGAACGCTACATGATACTCCAGGCATGGAAACAGATAAAAGGAATTACCAAAAAATCATGGAGCTAAAAATATCAGAAAGAGCAAGCAGAGGTAAATTAATAGTGCCCAAAACTATACCAGGAAAACTAAGGAAAGTACACAGGACATTAATTCACCACACACCAGCATCGATAATGCAGCATCTATTCAATGCGCTACCAGTTCATCTGAGGAACATATCAGGAATGAGCGAAGATGTGTTTAAGAATAAGCTCGACAAATATCTAAGGTGCATCCCAGACCATCCAAGATTGGAAGATGCAAAATATACTGGAAGATGCATTAGCAATTCTCTGGTAGACATCAGAGGTGCCTCACACTAAGGGACCTGGGGCAACCAGAACGAACTGTAAGGTAAGGTAAGGTAAGGTAAGGTAAGGTTCTGCCATTTTATGCTTTAGAGGAAAAATTTCCACCACACTCATCAGTTCATCTACCACTACTAATAAATACCTATAGCCATGCCCGATGCACAAAAATTCCCCAAAATGTCCATGTGGACTCACTGAAATGGTCTACTAAGGACAGGAAAAGAACCCAGTTTACAAGAAGTAACCCTTGCTGGTTTGCATGCATTACAAACAGGACATCCCTTCACAAAACTCTCTGTGGAAGACATATCCTTCCAGACATATTTATTACGTACCTCATGAAACGTCTCCTCAATCTCCAAATGTGGACTAACCAAACTTACAGTGTACTGTTTCCAAAACTACTGGAATCAATACTTTCTAGGCTACAATCGGTGTCATATACCCTGTATTCTCATTACTCCTTAACCTATATTTAACTTTCCTCACTAACAAATTGTCCTCTAACTCCAGATCTGAAACAGTCAACTCATAACCCTTCATAATCAATTCACCTCTGAGGAATGCCTTTGCATATGCTAAGACCTCGTCTTCATCTTGTTTCTTCTCTACCAAGGCTAGTATCCCAGTCTATAGAATCACCAGTAACAAAACAAGCCTGGGTACCCTCTGTATCATAAAAACTTCTACTAAGAGCATCTATGTATTTGAGTTTTGCATCAAAATACTTAATTGTCAAAAGTCCAACAACGACTTATGATCTGTAAGAACTTCCACTTTATTCCCCATTAACAGCATCTTAAAATTGACCAAACTAGATACAATGGCAAATGCCTCCTTATCAATTGTAGCCATCAACCTCTCATTGCTACCCCGTGTCTTAAATTTCCTACTGTAAAAAGCTATGGGATGCAATTTGCCATCAGATTTCTTCATAAGGCATGTGCCTATTCCTTCCTTACTAATGTGAAAGGTAACAAAAAATCTGGGAAACACAAACTGGAGGACTCATTAAAGAATCTTTAACTTTCTGAAAGGCTGACTGCTGCGATGTGCCCCATAAAAATTGTACATCCTCCCTTAAAACATCTGTCAAGAGAGCTGAAGACGTAGAAAATCTTTTCAAAACCTCCTAAAAAAATCCTGCCATCCCTATAAACGACCATACCTGTTTCTTGGTCCTGGGGACAGGAAAATTGACAATTGCTTTAATCTTATCCCCATTCACCCTTACTCCGTCCTTAGAGATGATGTGGGCTAAATATACGATTTGTTTCTTCAAGAAATCACATTTAGCCAGTTTAATTTTCAAACCTGCCAACTTAAGCCTCCTAAGTACTTCCCTCAGCACCTCTAAATGTTCCTCAGTCGAATCCGTGGCAATTAAGATGTCGTCCGTGTAGACAAACATGGACTTGCCTAGAGACCCTTGCAAAACTGTATTCACTAATCTCGTAAAAGTCATAGAACTACCTGACAAACCAAAAGGCATCTGTGTAAACTCGTAGTGGCCCTTGGGAATGGAGAAGGCCGTAAATTCCCGACTTTCATCACTGAGTGGGACTTGTAAAAACCCTTACATAAGATCAATCGACGAATAGATATTCTTACCCCTATTTCTACAAACACGTCCAGCAAGCATGCGAATGGATACCTGTCAGGTACCATCTTTTCATTCAGCTTCCTAAAGTCTACAAGCACACGGATCAAGCCATCTTTCTTTGGCACTGCCAACAATGGAAAATTAAAAGGTGAGGAGCTAGGCCTAATTATACCTTCCTCTTCCCACTTATTAACCTCTTGCTCAACCTGCTCTCTAATCTTAACGGATATCCTATACGAAGGGACAAAAATTGGCTTAGTCCCCTCCTCGAGGTGCACCCTCTGTTCTAACACATTCGTTAACCCTAACTTATTTCCTTTGAGTGAGGACGACTATATCCGAAAAATCCGCCAGCATCTCACTTAAGTCCCCTATATATTCTTTCCAATCAGCATTAGCTAAATGCTCCCTAAAAGCCTTTCTCCTAATTTGCATTTCTGCATCAGAAAACTCATTTTGATTCACTACGAGAGCAACTGAATCAGCTCCCTCATTCCAGTCTTCAAAATCCAAAACATGAGTACTCCTATGATATTATTCACAGAGACTATACTCACAACCCCTTTAAGCTTCTAGCTACCCTCAATTATACAGACTTGTCTAGACATTTTTACACCTTTTAACTGAACTCTAACCAGACCGGTCATATCTGGTTCTAAAACCAAATCATCCAACAAAACACCTTTATATAAATTATTCTCCTGGCCTTTAGGCTCAATATCACCTTGTAACTGGTTATTTACCACAGGTTCCATATTATCATGAATATCACCCATATTATCATCAATAACACTCGTATTATCACCCATTAAAGTATTTCCCTCCATTTCACTAGTACCCACATACGGGACAAACACACCAGGAACCCCAACAGTAATACCTCCCTCCCCGATATGTATGGAGACTGTGTTACGCCGGCAAGCAGGTGACCCAAAACAATTCTGTTCCCTAAAGCAACACCTTTGATCACCAAAACTAGTTCCCTAATTAACTGATTACCTAGCGTGAAACAAATGGTTGCCAAACATAAAACATCCAACTTATGAACCTGAACATCACATACCTTCTCATTCGAAGGTTTCAATGGGTACTGGGAAAACATCGACTGATAAAATTCAAAGTCCAAAAAACTGACAGAGGCCACTGTATCAATAAAAATTAAAACCTCAGAACCAGAAACAGTCCCCTTCACTAAAGGCTTTGGCTCTGGAGCATCTTCCAAAAGTGCTACATGACAAGAACAATTCATTATCCTTTTTCCTTTTGTTGATTGGTCTTCCAAAAATTCTGCTGATCCCTAGATCCCTTTGAATAACCCCCTTGAGGAGCTTTCCTAATGGGACTATCAAAGCTCTGGGATGGAGGTCTAGCATTACCCTGTTTTTGGGACGGACAAGACTGCCAAGAGTGACTTGCACTCCTGCATCCCGCACAGTATTACAGTTAAAACACCGAAGCTGTGGCGTTCGATCCATGAAGATCCTACCACTGTCTACCCTAGCACCAAGGCTACTGGAAGCTAAAACTGGTTTTCTATCAATGTCTACCTTGTCACAAAAACTGGCAGAGGCAAAACCTGAATCCCCTTGTGACGGATACTTTGGTATGCCCGAAGAAACCTTCGGTATCCCATTGAAAAAGGTACTATCAACTGCACGACATTTTGGCATGTGTTTGCGAACCTGAGAGAAAATCAGCACCTCATCAGCCGTATGCTCGGTATTCTTATCAAAACTATTCACTATAGCACATTGGACCTCGTGTAGTAGGGATGAGAAGTTCAATAATTTCCCTAAGTCATCCAAAGAAATATTGTCACCATTTGCCCAGTCAGACCCCCCCAATTTCTTTACTAAATCTATAGTCTGATCGTACATCCTAGAGCTAAAGCCAACCATCGAATCTTGGCCTTTCCTTACTTTAAAGAGAGCCTAAACGTCACGAACCACATCTCCAGTTTCAGCAACGCCATATGCCCTCCTGAGGAAACCTTTGAGATCATCCCATGTTTGACAACTGCTAAACAAATAGCTACAGCAACGTTGACCAATATCACCCTTGTCGAGGGCGAGGAATCCTTGACCTTTGTTAAATGTTTCATTGCCATTTGTAATTTTCTTAGCATTGTGGTAATTGTCCACCCCCTCAATAAAAATTTCTACCGGTTGGGGAAGAGTCCCATTCACAAACCCTAGAAAGGGTTGAATTCCAGCAGATATTGTTGTGACCTTATAGACCAAGGTCTTTTTGTCTTCATCCCCGCCTGCCATATTGTCTAAACCGAAGGAACTCCAAGTATCAAGAGCACGACCGGATCTCATCAATTCCATACAATGCCGAAGTCTCAACAACAAAAAAATATTCTCTAAGTCCATGAAAGAAGACCCAGAGAGAGAGAGAGAAAAAAAAATAAGATATTTATTTCCCCTTCATCTAAGATAAAACAAACAAAAGACACCAGAAAGAAATATTTCGGAGGCAAAAAAAAATGAAACTTCAAAATAGATAAAATCTATAAGCAAACCCTGCAGGAAAAAAAAACAAAACAGCCACCGTCTCCCACACTCATGGTCAAGGTTAGTCAATCACCCGGTTAACCATTCGAAGGTCAGAGAGAAAACCCCAAGTCATCCAAACATGAAAGGAGAAGGAAGACGGGAGAAGAAAAGGAGGAGGTGAAAGGTAGAAGAGGGTGCAGAAGACTCCCCCCTATGCCAACCACTCCTTCCCCCCAACCCCCCACCCCCACTGCGTTGCAATGCAAGCAACTCTACTGAGCCCTCAGAACAAAGGCACAACAGACCAACAGCTAAATTTATCTCTTGGTCAGGAATGCTAACCCAAGCAGAAAGAAGAAGTGACGACGCCTCCCCTGACCACAAAGCACTCACTACATGCATACGTGTATGTAATGCGTCGGGTACATATATTTACTCAATATGCTAAACTCACAGTAAAACCAAAACATATTCAAAATACAAAGGGGAAAGAGGAGAGGAAATAATAAAACCATATATCAACTAAACTCAGTTTGTTCCCTTTAGGCTCCTACTGTAACACACTTAATAATAATAATAAAAAGAAAGAAATGAAATGGGAATCCACTCGGACAGAAAGCCAAAAGAACATGGAATTACTGTATCCCAAAAATAAAAAATGAACATATATGTATCTTCTCTTTCCCACGTCCCAGCTATTTTGCGAGGCCTAATCACCCACTACATACACTAAGAATTAGCACATCACCGTAATATAAATTGCGTAGATTTGATCTGCACACCCCTGATATACCTAAACACTACCACTGTCGAATGACACTAAATCCCTCAAAGTATGTCGAGTCAATCGTCTCCTGGCTTGCTACGGTCATCACTCATCAGTCATGGGTGCCAACCTACCCAACAAACTTATCCGTTGAAACCTCCGACTGGCCAATGAAGAAGAAGAGGAATTTATTTCTGGTGATAGAAATTCATTTCTCGCTATAATGTGGTTCGGATTCCACAATAAGCTGTAGGTCCCGTTGCTAGGTAACCAATTGGTTCTTAGCCACGTAAAATAAATCTAATCCTTCGGGCCAGCCCTAAGAGAGCTGTTAATCAGCTCAGTGGTCTGGTTAAACTAAGGTATACTTAACTTTATCCATTGAAACCTACTTTAATTACCCAGACCCCGTCTCTCTGAAGGCGTGTTTACCAGTTTATGCTGCCACCATCTGTTTTATCCTTCTCCCGACTTATTCCATAACCAAAATCCTAAATCTAAAAGCACAAGAGACAACCTACCTTTAAAGTCAACACCGTCATCCCTGCTCATCGAAGTCAATCTAGGAATGTCAGTACTCATCTCCTCCCTCTCTCTCTCTCTCTCTCTCTCTCTCTCTCTCTCTCTCTCTCTCTCTCTCTCTCTCTCATGTCACAGTTCAAATGAGATCAAGGCTAGACGAAACTCATGTTCTACCAAAATACAGTTTTATTCCCAAACTTAACATGACGACAAAACAAAAGCAAAATTAAAGAAGAGAAGGTCAAAGACTGTCCTTAACTTCTGGCAAAAAGTAAATAAAAAATCAAACTCAGAATGGTAAATACATTTTGACACCGATCAATTACATATCCCAAAACTAATGTCAAAGTCTGTCACGACCGAAGTCATAGTTATATGTCAGAAATTCCCTTAACATGTGACCACCAACAAATCCATCTGAAATAAATGGTCACCTTTAAAACAAAGCACAAAGACATATAAATGCATAAATGGGAAGAATTCCCATGTTACCAAAATCACCCAACACATCCCAAAGGTTACACATGGTAAATATGCAATACAATAAAGAGGAAAAAATATTCAGTAATAAAATATCAATGAAACCAACAGAGTACACAATTAACTCAATGTCCAATTGGGTATTTTTAAATGAAAAGATCACTTCTCACCTTTACGGGCAAAAGTCTAGTGCCCTCACCAGGCAGGACGTTCACCAATTCAAGTTATGGCTCAAATCCCTCGTCTGTACTCGGGGTCTCAATATATTATCCCTCAATGACCCCCGTACGAGCTGACTTACGCACACACTCATAGTTCTAGAACATTCTCCCGCCACCCCCTTGTGGCGTGGAGTTCCCGTGACAAGATACAGGTCAATAGGTTCAATACTCGGGCCTACGTGAGTCACCTAGATTTCCAAGACCCAGATTCCTTTCGCTCATCGCGAGAACTACAGTTTACAAACAGCCTGGTATATGCTGACACAAGTGTTCATCTCGCCCCAATATATTTTCTAAACATGCTTAACACTGTTGCACATTCCATCAAGGGTCATATGACATACATTTCAGTGATCCACTTATTTATTCTATTGGAGCTGTCAACACACACATACACACACACACACACACACATATATATTATATATATATATATATATATATATATATATATATATATATATATATATATATATATATATATATATATATATATACATATAGTCACACAATATGTGAAGTTGGGTTATACAGTGATAATAGCCAATGGCCTTATACCTGTTGTGATTGAAAAATGAAGTAAATAAAAAATATAAAATTTATTCTCAACGCTTAGTATGACATATTCAAATTCAGGTTGATGTAACCCATGGAAATGTTGTGTGACAGGGTTTTAGTCTTAAGAATCGTTCCTCTCTGAAAGCAAAATGTTAAAATAGATTCTGTTAAACTGAATCAGTATCTCTTTCTATCTGCATGAAACAAGTGCGAACGTGAGAATAATTTTACCTTATTGTCCTCTTAAAAAGTTTGGCATAAAGCCTCTAAGAAAATCATATTGGCAAGCATTAAAGCATAGATAAACCATACCAAAATTTACAAACTTCTTACTACACAATTATTTCTTAAAAAGTAAATGTATAAAATTAATGTATCTTGGTTCAAAATTCAAGAAAATTAAAGATTCCCTTTATTCTCGAAACTGCAACACAGAAACGATGCCAGGAGGAGCTGTACTAAAAAAATAAATAATAATTCACCTCATAAACTATACTTTGACAAGACACCCCCACTGGAAAAATGATCTCCTTATTTTTTTCAAGTTAATCTGCTGATGTTTCAATTTAATTTGCACAAACGTTGAGCTTTCCGGGAATGGTCTCCATTCAAAACTTATAGCGCTGGATGGCTTTGGCCCACCTTATAATCCTCGGACTTTCAACCTGGTGCATATCCTAAAGCCACTTCAGTCGATTACAGTAACTGTTTGATTATCCAGATTAACATTACCAGGGACATATATATAAATACAACATATATTATATATATATATATATATATATATATATATATATATATATATATATATATATATATATATATATATATATATATATATATATATATATATATATATATATATATATATATATATATATATATATATATATATATATATATATATATATATATATATATATATATATATATATATATATATATATATATATATATATATATATATATATATATATATATATATATATATATATATATATATATATATATATATATATATATATATATATATATATTGATATGGTTTTGATCTGTCCTAGAGGTTAACTTGGCTGAATTAAGGCCATTGAATGGTTTTAACTAAAGATTCACGGAAACTTACCATGGGAGGTGGGGTAGTAGGATCTGACTTTAGTTCTGGATTCAGACAAAACATATTAGAAAATGTCAGCTTAAGGCCTTCTTCAAATGAAGGAGTGATCAGATAAGCACTTAGGGTCCACTTAATAAGTTGTATTTACATTAAACACATACATCAGAAGAATGGGGAATAATGATGGACAGGTGAACAGAGTCCTGTTGAACAATCAACTATGCAATAGGTGAAAGATCCGTGATGAAACACAAGGGAGACCCACTTCAAATAGCACCGCAATGGAAGACACAGTGGTTAGGCCACCATGTACACACAAGATGATGAGACAGTTCCACAGCAAGCACTCCTATCTGCAATCGAGAATGCAACAGTTATTTAATGAGTCGACAGAGTAATTAAAGGGATTCGAGGGGGTTGCACTTATGATGCCAAGCAACTCGATTCTGCAACACTGGTTAATACACTTACATTACTATGTTATGCACTTCACATGTTTTACTGAGGTAAATCGCACTGAGAAAGGAAAATAAAATAGTGAGAGAAAATAATAGGGTACGTGACTGACTTCAAGAACCTTAATTGGGGGTTTCCTCGTCTCAGGACGTCAGTGATGGAGGTTAATAGCGAAAGGGGGTCACCACAAAAGTAACTCAGGCTTCTAGACCAGCCACATGGGAAAGAGCAAGGTGCAGCTCGAAGGGAGCAAGAGGACTCCAAGTGTCCTGGTTAGGGTATCCAACGTCTATGAGCATTTTATGAGTGATCTGCCCATGCGACGCCCTTTTATAAAGTCGGAGGATTAAGATTCTGGTCCTTCCAGGTGGGGTTGTATTCACTGGTACTATATTTTCTATAGAGGGCTTGCACGTTGCGTCTGTTGGGCGGGGCGCCTTTCACGAGGTCACTCATGCCCAGGTGTCATGGTGTCAGCACATGTGGCCAGTTGCTATGAGCCCGCTTGTTTTCTCTTCTGAGTCACTCCAGTGCCAGCAAGAGGTAGCCTAATCACCAAAGGGCAGCACCTGGAATTAAGGCCTCGGGCAGATCACTCAGCCAAAGGAAGGTTAAAGCTTGCCCAAGGGGTGAGTGAGAGAAATGTCAAAAGGGGCAAATTATTTACTATGACGCTCCTGACTATACTATCAAATTTTATTACGTACTAATAAAATAAGTGGTTCAGTGACTGTGAGTCAGTGCAAAGATATTGGATAGGTATACCCATCAATCTAGTATTTCGTTTTCTTTCGTGAGCATTTTTTATGCATAACGAACTGCAGACTACAATTATTTCTGCATTTTCATACAACCAATGAAGCATACATCAAAGAAAGGTGCATTAATGTGGCAAGTTTCTGTGACACTGACTTAGATGGCTTGGAACTATTCAGCGAAATTGTAGATTGCAGAATGCTGCTTGAAACACGAGATGATGTTCTGATTACTAACCCACAGGAATTACTTTTTCATTGTACAGTATGGGGATGAAAGTGTTTTCCCAAACCTTCGAGTTGCTCTTCAGATACTGCTGACCATTGCAGTATCAATTGCTAGTTGTGAGCGATCATTTAGTAAGTTGAAACTTATCTTGTCGCATCTACGAACATCCATGGGGCAAGAGAGACTGTCAGCTTTAACTCTACTAAGTGTGGAGCAAGAGATCACAAGCAAAATAAACTTTGATGACGTGATAGACAAATTTGCTGCTGTAAAAGCTACAATGATAAAACTGTAAACACACTGTAACGTGCATCAATACTTAGTGTCCTACAATTCATTGTCAATCCTGTTCTTTGTTTAGGTTTTCTGTTGTCAATATCTGTCTAATTATCTTTGCATTCTAATACCTTTATACCGTTTTATTTCCTTGCATATGGTTGATGATCAACCATATGCAAGGAAATAAAACGGTATAAAGGTATTAGAATGCAAAGATAATTAGACAGATATTGAAATAATGAAAACAAAAAGATTAAAGTGATGGATCCTAAGCATCAGTCACTTTAATCTTTTTGTTTTCATTATTTTGATGTATGTTAAACATTCCTTAAAGAAAATCAAGGTTTATAGTTAGTGAACTAATTTACCTTTGTTCTTAACAGTTTTCTTTTCAGGCATTACAACTATTCAGTCTTTATCACAAAATCTTTTTTATTTCTAGTATTAACTTCTATGCTGACAACAAATTGTAAGCTACATTTTCATGATTTTCTTATTCCCCGGTATTCCCTAATGTTTAACTCCTTTTTTAGTCAAATTTATTTAATTTTCAATTGGTCTTTGGTTATTAAGAGTTACTGGTTACTGTGATGATTTACTATAATCTACATTTTACTTATCAACATTTTGGGATTTATTTATGAGGGCTAATGATTAATTAATTACAGTATACCTTTTATATGTAAAATAAACTGTTTCAGTTTGCAAGTTCGGTTTGTGTTCTATCATTCCAGAATATTATTATGCAAAAATTAGAATGTTTTGTTTTCAACACAGTATATCTAAAATAATGAAGACAAACATTTCCTGCCAAGATTATCACACTCAAATGAAAATAGTCGTCCCCCCGGCCACCCGCCACCCCCCCCCCCCCCACCTTTCTTTGGGGGTGCCATAACAGACTTTGCCCCCGGGCGCCAGCAACCCTCACGACGCAACTGTTCTAGGCTTAATATGAATGCTGCAATACTTGGCATAATACAAGGAAGGAAACACAACAGTGAATAAAAAAGGCAAATTCTTTAAATGATAAGCTAAAGAAATGAAATATGATACAGTGTGGTAACAACTGATAAGAAAGTTGCTGTATAGAAGTACACTAATGGTGATAAACTAAAGTAGGCTGTGGGTAAACACAGGTACTGTAGGGCCTAGGCTATGGGTAGCTCATATTGTATATACCTATATACCTACTGTATTGGATGTTATGTACAAGAGATAAAAAAAGATGTTTGCTCTTTTATGTAAAATGTTTTTTTAAACGTTATACAGTATTTCTTAATGAGTTTCAGCAAAACAGTTAAAAACAAAGTGATATCCATGTTATTTGGTAACGAACGGAACATACAGTTCACCTACCACATTGTGTTTTGTATACGAGAGAGAGAAAATGAGGTTCGCTTTTATTTTAAAAGTGTATTCATACAGATAATTTGTTACAAATATGGGAAAATAAGCTAGCTAATTACCTTTTTCATCAAGTTTTTAGTTTAAAGTGTGATGGTTGTTGTTTATGGTTGTTGGTTATGCAGCATCGACTAGGCAGGGTGGTAAGCTATTTGGCTAGTCAACGTCCCTTCAAGGTGTTTCCTTAGTTCCAACATGGTCTTTGATCCATAATTCCTGCGAATCTTCATTGATCCCTCATGGTCCTTCCATACAATAGCTCAAACTATGAAAATTCAGTGCTTGACTGCAGTATTTCTTGATACATGAATATTGGTACATAGCAGGATCAATCCTTCAGTCTCCCCTGGCACATCTTTTTCAGCATTAATTTTAGCACACTTGGATTATCTAGGCACGCAACGTATAGGCCTACTGTGGGGCAATTCCCCGTCACAGTAAAGTGTGTTGAGATTAATCTTTGCAACTGGAACCTAAGGATACTCCTATCATTTGGTCCTCAGTTGCCAAACTCATATATAACCTGTATCTTGTAGTACTGTCAGTTTCTCCTTGGCTACCTAACCTTCATTAACTGAAAAATTATGGTGCCTCTTCCTCTGCTCCTCAGATCTGCCTGCTCCTAGCTAACTGCTTGACTAGACTGGGGTCCTTCTGCCAGGCTTCTTTCAGCTCCTATCCTCCTACATACAGAATGCAAAAAGTTACTGCCAGGGTTTGATGCTACATTTCTCTTACTGGATTCGGGCTCTGGTTACAGTTTCAGCAACAACATCTAGTTCCAGATCTGTCCTCATGTTATACAGTATGTATGTGACTTGTCCTTTTCATCATCAGTTCATCGTCAGTCTTCATAGTCCTTAACACCTGGAATATTCCCAAGAATAAGACAATAATCCGGGTTATCTAGGCACATAGCATAGGCTATAATTTCCTTGCATAGTAATGTATGTTCACATTAATCTTTGCAACTAAAAATCTTGCTGATACTCCTATCATTTGGTCCTCAGTTACCAAACTCCTATATACAACCTACAAAACCTTCATTAACTCACATACTACAGTGCCTCCTCTACATTCAGATCTTCCTGCTCCTAGGAAAGCAGTTACTTCAGCCCCCATCTGTCAACTTCAGCTCTCCATCTTTGCCATAGTCTTCCAACAGGGCTACGCACAAACCATGATAGCAATCTCCTCCTTTGGTACTTCTATACTTTTATAAAGCTAGCTGCCTTTTGCCTAAACCTCTGATGGTCGTTAGCCTTAATATGCACTCAGCTCATGGCTAAGTGTCATTGCTTGTGACACACAAAGACTCTACTTTTTCTCTTGTGTGAATGCTTCTGCTCAACCACATTTTAGTCCTTTGATTTCTGGACACTCTCACAAGGCTTCCGTATTAGCATTTCACTAAACTTATCGCACTAAGCTTCTCTTTCTAATGTCATTTGGTCCTTTTTTCAGAGAAATGGTGCCATCTCAATTTAACAACTAAAATCACTTTAAAATCACAATAAGGCCCTGCTACTTTAAAATCCGGGTAAGGTTGACGATCTGTCGTACTATGAGTGAGTAATAGTGTCTTAAAGTTGTAGTGGCCGATGTCTTTATGTAAATTTCCCCTTATTTAAAAAAATATGTTTGTTTCAGTACTTTTTCAGTAACATATCACAGAAGGCAAACATAATGACTTCTCACTAACTATGGAATCACTCACAACGTAAAAATATTTAGATGCTTGTACTGAAGCTGAAAACTATATCTTCTTTCCCACTAAAATACACTGAAGAGATCATAAAAAATATGTCTGTACAAAATAATATGTGACTCACTACCCTGCCAATCACATGCTGTTATTTATATAAATGTCAATAACTCATCCCACAATGGGGAACTATAGAATTATGCAATCTTAAATATGCAACACAACCCAGGGAACTCTGGGAATCTGTTAATCGAAAATTGTATGTAAAACCTGTAACAAAATCATAACTGACATGCTTAGAGGCATAGCTAATATATTAGGGTTCATTTAACATATTTTTAAACAAACATTCTCAATATTGTAATATGCATCTTTAAGATATGAACACGTCTACCCAAAATTCTAGAACATTTCAACAACTAAATCTAAAATCTTCAAGACTGTTACATTTCCTTCGTTAGCTTAGCAACACAGAAAATAGTTCTATGGGGAAATTATTCAATTTATCCTAAACAGAAATGAAATAGGATATGTATGGATTAATAAAAATGCACAAAGATTTTTCTGTCAGCCCAGTTATTAACTCTACATGTTCTGCTTTATACAATTTAGCAAAACACTTTGACGATATACTAAACGCACTGGTTGGCATTTTCTAAATTGGCATTTCTGATGCCAATATAAAGAACAATTTGGACTTGATAAATATTTTGAATAATGTACAAACTGGCAGTGATTCTAGGCTGCTGAGTTTTGATGTGGTATTGCAAAGATACATATCAATGGTCAGCTAGAATTTTTATCTTTTACCTTAGAGAACAGGTGGTTGGATATAGTATTCCCATAATTATATACATATGCACTATCCACAATTTGGCATTATCTAAATGTAATTACAGCCCAGCAAAGTATACATGGTTATATATACTATAAATAAAAATGTTTAAAAAGCCTCCCATTTTATTTGCAACACCGTAGACAAAGGGCATGATAATAAGGCTGTTAACAGCTCCTAAGCTATAGCATGCTAAGAATGGGTTACTGTGTGAGGGGGTAGAATAGGGAAACTGCATTTGTGAGTGTAGGCCAGGGGAGCACTGTGGGCAGGACTGGGATGGACCTCATCTGCTTGAGAGCTTTCACAACTGTTATTGGTTGAAAAGCAACAATTTCTTTAAAAAATGCCATTAAATGTCATTTTGCTTGTCACCTTTGTGTGTCTGATAAAGATGAGTCATGACTACAATAACGTCATAGAAGTTTTGTGGGTAGGAGAGCACTTCTGTGCTAGGGAGCTGAACCTTTCACTTTTGAGAGGCCAATAGAGATCCATCATGACTGTGTCATAGAAGTTTCCTTCTCTCATTGGCTGCCTGTGACGACTCCAATGTACTAATTCTGAGGCACGCTCTGCTGATTTGTCCAGTTGCTTATCATTTCACAGTTTCCGTGTATTAAATGTTGCCATAAGGTATCCTGTGTTGCAACGCGATCTGCTGATTTTGTGGCTTTTGCGGAGGTTCATGCAGCATTGCAGAAATTTGTTTTCTATGTGTGGTGCTTTATTTTTTATGTATGGTCCCACCACCTCCTAAGAGGACCGGGAAGGTGCCGACTCTCCAGAAGAAGCTGGAAATCATCGAAAGGATCGAGGCAGGCTAGTCCTTGACTCACATCATGGGTGCGCTTACAGCATGGCACGGTTTACCTTTCAGAACATCATAAATCCAAAGGACAAGTTCGGGAAGTAATCAACCACCTCTGGAAAGAAGACGTCTTGGAAAGAGGCTTGCAAGGTGTTGTATATTGCTTTAGTTTAGTTTAACTTATAATCAACTCTATTTTCTGTTATTGTAGTGACGTCTTCATTACGTCATGCCTACGACCGTTAGGCCGCTGAATTTTAAAATCAGTGTCTGTCTCAGCTATGTAGAGAATGCATCTCTTTCCAAGCACTCGTCTTTTCCTAATTCCTTTGCAAGGGATACATAATAAACTGAAAGTCCTGCATTCATCCTTACAGAGAATAACTGAAATACTTAAGAAGTTGAAGATATTTCAATTGGCGACGAGGAATACAACGGTAAAAGTAAATTTATTAAACATGGCTACATAGTGTCCAGCACTCAATCCTAGCTTAGAAACTGTTGTGGAGTTTCTTGAACGATTCACAGTTCAATCTGCTGATTTGTTGCAGCAAGCTGGAGACGGCAGTACTAAGAAGTTGGTATTTTGGTAAAATCTCTTGCTGTAAACGTCGTTACTGATGTCCAACGGAGACTTAAACCAATGAAACTGTCAGATGCCACATATGAAAATATCAAAGAAAAGCTAATTGCTCAATATGAGGTTAAAAAGAGTGTGACAGGTGCAACGGTACAATTCCTGAATAGGAAACAACTTCCTGATGAATCTATTGAAAACTATGCCCGTGCATTAAATGACTTGCATTCAAATTGCAATTATAAGGATTGTTGTCGGGAAGGTCTCTGGTCTCTGCGAGATGCACTTGTGAGTGGCTTAAGGTCTGCAAGTATTCTGAGTGGTTTGTTACAAGACTGTGAAAACAAGTCATTTAACGAGTGTGTTGAGAAGGCGAAACTGCTGGCAACATTTTCTGCTGATGCTCAGGATATAAAGCCAGACTGCAGTCATCAGACAAGCTATAAAGTTACTGAATATAGGCCTAAAGGTATTAAAAAGGTTCCTACTTCATATGTTTGCATAAGGTGTGGTCAGCAAGCAAAACATTTTGCTAATGATTGTTTTGCCATGAAATTGAAATGTGGTAAATGCCAGAAAACTGGACACCTTACTAGGTGTTGCAAATCCATCGCAAAGTCATCGCATGCGGTCTCTGAAGCAACTCCGAGGGATGCGGCAACGACCCAGGGAGGTGTGGCAACGCAGCATAAGGGGATGGCGCGCTGTGAATGCTCTCAAAGAAGGGTAAATTCTTTTTTAGAATAAACTCCACTGTGCCTATGTCTGATTCACCATATGTGTTGAGCTGCTCTATTAACAATCAGAAAGTCGATTTTGAAATTGATAGTGGAAGTCATGTTTCTACAATATGTCAAAGTGATGCAGCCAGAGCAGGTGTTGTGTTATTTCTCCAACAAAACACCGTGTTTGTGGATACAGTGGAAATGCTATAAAGTTATGTGGAGAAACTTATGTAAATGTAACTTGTGGTCACAAAATGTTGAAACACAAATTCTTAGTTGTAAATTCCAGTAATGTTAATCTGCTAGGTAGGGATTTATGTCAAAAGATGGACATTAAACTTGTGTTACCTGATGTTATGCAACATTCTGATAAGGTAAATAATGTAAATGTGAGTAAATATGATGACGTCAGGAATGGAATTTTGTCTGAATTTAAAACATATTTAGGTGATGAATTTCAGTTTGACGTCAAACATACTGTCTCTTTAAATGTCATGTCTGATGCAAGGCCAATTTTTGCAAGAGCTCGACCTGTTCCATTGCATTTACAAGGTAAAGTAAAAGAAGAGCTTGACAGTTTAACTGCTAGTGGTAAAATATCTAAGGTATATTCCAGTGATTGGGCTTCACCCACAGTTAATGTTATGAAGGATGAGAATAACATTCGAATATGTGGTGATTTTTCGGTTACAGTGAATAAATTCCCCGATCCAGTGCAGACTCCATTACCCTCTATTGACGAGGTCATTGCACAAGTTGGCTCTGCCACAGTTTTCTCTAAAATTGATTTGGCAGATGCATTTTTACAGTTGCCGTTAGATGAAGAATCTAAGAAATATACAACAGTTAACACTTGTGAAGGGTTGTATCGATACAATTACCTCCTATTTGGCTTACGGGCTAGTCCCGGTATATATGTTACAGTTATTGAATGACATTAATGATGTGATTGATTATTTACCAGGGTGATCTACTTATTTTGTCTCCTAATGTTGATGAGCATAGGACTGTTACCTTGAGGAGAGTATTAAATACTCTCCAGGATGCTGGTATCAAAGCTAATAACAATAAATGTTCCTTTTTTACAGATGAGGTGCATTATTTAGGGCATATTTTCAATAGTAAGGGGGTGGGTGCATACTGACCCTGGAAAAGTGCGTCCCATTGTTGATGCCCCTCCACCCAAAGGCTTAAAGCAATTGCAAGCATTCTTGGGACTTTGTAACTATTATAAACATTTTATTCCTAAATTCACTGACGAGTTTGCCCCATTGTATAAATTATTGCGTAATAATGCAAGATTTGTATGGAATCAAGAACAACAGGAGTGCTTTGATACTGTTAAGTTATTGTTCACATCTCACAGAGTTCTACAGTTGTACGAGTATAATCCAGGTTATAAAACCTTGTTGGAAATAGACAGTTCAGGATGTGGGATTGCTGCTGTACTGATGCAACGTAAAGATATGTATTCTCAGTGGCTGCCTGTAAAAGTTGCGTCCCGTACTCTGAACAATGCGGAACGTATTACTCCAATCTTGAAAGAGAAGCATTGTCTGTGGTGTTTGGGTGAGAAAAATTCAGAGAATTTCTTCTTGGTTCAAAATTCATCATTAGGAATGATCAACAACCTTTGCGTAAGTAAACTGTTCTCCCATACAGCAGGAGTAGGCTACCTTTCACATGTTCTGCTAGGTTACAGCGTTGGTATCTAAGACTAGCTCAGTTTAACTATTGTTTTGAATATTCAAAAGGCACAGATAATGTCAACAGTGATTGTTTAAGTAGACTGCCTCTACCTGAATATGGTCATGATTGTGAGCCATATGAACTAATCTTTACTGTAAATTCCCTCTCTGCTATGAATATAACCTGTGTTGAAATTCAAAAGGAGACAGATAAGGATGAAAGTTTATCTGAATTGAAACATTGTATAAAATATGGTGTTTCTATCAATGCTAAGTCTAACTTATTGCCTATAAGAACGTTCTGAAGGATATGTCTATTATGAAAGGCTGCATTCTGTATCAGAATCGTGTTTCAATTCCTCATTCTTTACGCCAGATGGTATTAGAGAAATTTCATGTAGGCCATCCAGGAATATGTAGTATGAAATCTTTGGTGCGCTCTCTTATCTGGTACCCTAACATTGATCATGATGTTGAAAGGCTGGTTAAAAACTGTGAGCTGTGTCAGTCTGTTCAAGCAAGATCAAGTAAGAATCAACATGTAATATGGCCTACTCCATATTACATGGTATCGTGTTCATATAGGCCATTTTTTCTATGAATCTCATACATGTCATATTGTTGTAGATGCACTTTGTAAGTATATAGAAGTGGAAATAGTGCATAGTACGAGTGCAAGTGAAACAATTGACGCCTTGCGTTTTGTGTTTTCACGTAATGGGTTGTGTGACACACTCGTATCAGATAATGCTTCGTGTTTCACTAATAATGGCAGAATAATGGCATTATTCATATAACTCCTCCTCCCTATTCACCATCAAGTAATGGTCAAGCGGAGAGGGGGGGTAAGGGTTGTAAAGATTTGCTTAAGATATATCAAAGTGATGAATCATTCAAAACACGCTTAGCTCAAGTTTTATTCCATTGTCGTACTGTTCCACATTCTGTTACTAACATTCCCCCATCAGTGTCCTTGAATAATAGAAAGTTTGTATCGGTCAAAGATAGAATAAACCCTAAATATGTTGCTAATAAACCTTCTTGTGAATTCAAACAAATAAATCAATTTGAGGTAGGTGATAAAGTTCTGGCACTTATTGAGAGATGGTCCGAAATGGTTCCATGGTACAATTGTTCAGAAATTAGGTGTATAATGTTCATGTTCAGGAATTAGATGTCATATGGAAACGACACTGTAATCAACTATTGTCAACCGTAGGTTCAGAACAAAAGAAAACATCAATAATGAGTCCAGTTGTTTATCATCCTATAATGAATTACCTTCTCATCAACCAATAATGCAACCTTATATTTTTGCTGGGTCCCCTATCAATGTTTCGCCTCACAATAACATAAGTGTACTAACTATTAGGGTCTCTAGTGATGTTCCCATAGCAGATGTGCCTCCTATCAGGCGCTCAGCTAGAAATAGAAAACCTGTGATACGTCACGGTTATGACGAATATTAGAGATGTTATGGTGTGCTCACTGTAAATGATTGCCAAGGTTATTCTTCCATTATAATATTGTTTTATTTTGTGTTTTCATTTCGAGAGGAGCAAATGTTGTATATTGCTTTAGTTTAGTTTAACTTATAATCAGCTCTATTTTCTGTTATTGTAGTGACGTCTTCATTACGTCATGCTTACGGCCGTTAGGCCGCTGAATTTTAAAATCAGTGTCTGTCTCAGCTATATAGAGAATACACCTCTTTTCAAGCACTCATCTTTTCCTAACTCCTTTGCAAGGGATACATAATAAATTGAAGTCCTGCATTCATCCTTACAGAGAATAACTGAAATACTTAAGAAGTTGAAGATATTTCACAAGGTCATGGTCAAACCCTGCCATAAGGAGGCTGAACAATCAATCTTGATCTGGTTTTGTCAGTATAGTTCAACTGGGGTGCGTGTATGTGGTGCTGAGTTGAAGGGTACTGTTACAAAGTTCACAGGTCTACATGGGGTTGCAGACTTTAAGGCATCTGAGGGTTGGCTGTTTTGAGTCAAAGTTCAACAATAAGACTTTTGGCAAAGCCTTGGATGCTTCCAAGAAGGGAATAGAGAAATTTTAGCAGACATGAAAGACTTGATGAAAAAGAAACCTTGTTTTGCTTCATATCCACAATACTGATGAAACTAATGTATTCTATTGCTCCTTGCAAACCATTACATTGGCTGATGAGAAATTAAAGCATTGGGTCAAAAGCTTTCTAAAGAGTGTCTGCCATGCTATGTGCAAATTCTGATGTCAGCCTTCATTGCAAACCAGTCATAGTTGGACATGTGAAGCAAACACATCCCTTGCAAGGGCTTTGTTCACTCCCAAGATTGTCTCTGACTGGTTCCATAACCGCTATTGTACGGAGGTAATTCTCCATCAGACACATGACCTTGGCATAGCCAGATGGTTGGCAACAAAGGATGTATTGGGGTCACGTTTTTGCTTCCTAATACAACTGTACCCATACAACTGATGGATCAAGGTGTTATTGCTTTAATAAAACCTCTATACTGGTGGAAGTTCTTGGAGGAGGTAATTGTGGTGTGTGAGGACAAACAGGAGAAAGAGCAAGGCTTGGATGCACATGAGGATCAGACTCTGGAGAATCTTTGAAAGGATTCACTGAACTCTGCCACCTACAACTCAATTTGGCAGATGACTGGAAGGACGTCACCAAATAGACCTTGGAGCATGCATGAGACTGTATCCTGAAGGGGGAAGAAGCCTTATTAACGTCCAAGGTTTTGATGTCGATGCCTTTCATGCCCAGTTAATGAAGGGAGGCAAAAATGTTCCCAGAGATGACATATGAGAGTGGCTGAATGGTAATGGTTGCAATCCTGGATTCCAGCTGATGTCCGGTGATGAGACAGCTGTTGAGATTGAGGAGAAAGCCCCTTAAGATGACAACACCGATGATGATTCCAACATCAACTACATCTGTTTTACCAGGCCTTCTGAGTTGGCTGAAGGAACTTAAGAAATTTGGCAGCTGGAGATTGCAAAGAAGAATCACCATTTTTTTTTTACATAATACACTCAACAGCTGCTTCAGACCCCCATCCACTTCTTTGGCAGCCCAGTTTTTCAGCTCGGAAACACAAGCAAACTCAAGCAGTCCTTGTTTCCCTGCCAATTTCATCCATCAGGATTCTAATGGGCCTCTCATGCCTCTTGAAGACATTCTGCACACCTTAACATCTCTTCTGACCAGTTCTCTACTTCATGACCTCCTGAATGAACAGGAGGCATAGGAGGGGGATGGGGAGGACTTGTTAACCCTCCTCACAAGTTTTTCAAGTCAGGACAATGTCAGCCATTCTGCCATTACTCGCAGGCAAGAGAAAGAGAGAAAATGTTGTCTCCAGTTTCAAGCAACTTATATATGGAATTTTTTAAAGCAGGTAATTAAACAAAATCACTCCATGCAGTGTTATTTGTACACGACAGAAGAGGCCTAGACTTAAAACAGGTAGAGAATTTCAAATACACAGCATCTACTTTAAGCCAGGAGGGAGAGTTTGAAGCTGAGGTTGAATGTAGAATAAAAGCAGCTTGGGGAAAATGGATGGTGGCAGGGGAGGGGAAGTGTGTGACAAAAAAAAAATCCCAAATAAACTGATAATCAAGATCTAATGCATTGTAATCAAACTGTTAGAGGCAGAAGGAAACCTGTGGGACACTCCAGTGCTTTATTACACGTCCAATCAGTACAGAGGTGTGACTGCAAGTGAAGTGCAGGCACGCGGAAAACATTGGCACCAATTACACTCTCCTCCTGACAACAGACATCACACACAATCAACCATCCTACACCCACCCCCCCTAAGATTATGGCATGGCAGAATGGCACAATATTAAATGAAAATAATAACAAGCAAATATGTATTAAATACATATATATAGACAAAGAAAACTGTAAAAGGAAAATCCCCATAGGACAAGAGTAATGGTTAACACTGAGTGTCACAACATACAAGGACATGCATTGCAACAATATATAGTACATGCATAAAATATGTTTGCACAACAGAATTTCTATCCAATTTGGCTTACTGAAAACAAAAGATAAAATGAGCATGAGGGACAACAAAATGTAACTGTACAAGGTGACACAAGCACAAGCATGGGTTAACGCTCAATATCACCCATGACCTACTCGCCCATCCATGAGGGTTGCACTGTGCACCGTTTTGGACAAGGTGGAGCGGGTTCCTGGCGTGGGGGAATGGCTTAGGATGTTGGGGGCTGCCGTTTTAACACATTCAGGTGCTTCCTGTTTCTAAGTGACACCCGACTGCTTCCATCCAGCCTAATGAGATACTGTCAGTGGCCCTTAGACTCCACTACCAACCCAGATCGGTCCCAGGTTTTAATTATAGGATCCTGCACTCTTACCCTGCAGCCTACAACCAGGGGTAGAAAGCTCCCTGGTACCAGTAAGTGGTGGGGTCTCCTCTTGGGACTCTGCCATTCGTAGCTCCCTCCACTGAATTATCTCATCCCAGTGCCTTTCCACCTGCCAATAGCAAGCTGTGCTGGGGACTTGTCAAACCCCTTAGGGGGTGTATTGAGTTACTGAAGAATTGCCAGGGATGCCTTGTTGCAACCGAGGCTGCCTCCTTTGCCTATGTTAGACTTGATGGTCCTCTTGGCAGTCTTGACTGTTGCTTCGGCCCTTCCGTTAGACTGGGGATAATGGGCTGATGACAGGCGTACCGTAACCCCCCATTTTCTGAAGAATGATGTGGTCTCTTCACTAATGAGGTTTGTGGCCCCATCTGTCGAGATTAGCTCTGGTGCTCCCCATCTTGTGAAGTATGTCCTCAAAACTGATATAATTCTTGATGACGTTGTGCCATGTGGGAAGTGTGCCACTTCCAGCCACCCAGTGAGCCTGTCTGCATAGGCCATGTACATATGGCGCTCCAACTGTAGCATGTCCACCACTGTTGACTGGAATGGGTATTCTGGGGGTGGTGTGAGTACTAATGGTTCACCGGGTTGTGATGGAGCATGTACATCACAAGAGGCACATCCATCCCTGTGGCTCTGCAGGTCGCCTTCCATCCCTGGCCAGTAAACCGATTGTCTTGCCCTGTGGAGCATGGAGTCTACCCCCTGATGGCTTGCATGAAGGCCTGTAATGACTTGTCGGCGAAGTTCCTCTGGTATGAGCAGAAGTGGGCATCCTTGTTCGTAAGTGTAGACTATCAGGCCTTCTACATAGATAACCTGTCCCTAACTGAGTAGAACTGATATAGGCAGGCCACCTCCTGTGCCTTCTGTGGGCGCCAGTCATTTACTGCAACTTTAGCTGCCAGCAGCTGGTACACAGGGTCTTTAGAGGCTGCTTCTTTGACCCTCTGCTCATCCAGTATGAGGCATTCTTGCTCAAGGGCAGTGGCCGAAGCAGTGACAAGGGCGGCAGTCCTATCCTCTTCAAGTTCAGAATCCTTGTCATCTGGTTCGCAACGGAGAGCAGGGAAGTGTGATAAGAAGTCAGCAGCGCAATTCCTCTTTCCTGGCAAGTATCTTACCTGGAACCTGTATTGTAGGGTCTTCTCCTTGAGACAGAAGAGTCTTGGGTTTAGTATATCCTTCAGCTCTCTATCACCCAGGAGCTTGACCAGCGGGCAGTGATCGGTCACGATCAGTAAGCTGGGGCAGACCAACAGGAGTAGCATGGCCTTCTTGAGACACCATGTGACAGCTAAGGCTTCTCCCTCAACAGCAGCATACCCAGCTTCAGCCTGCGACAAGTGGCGGCTCCCACATAAGGCAATACACCACCCACCCTTGCAGCAAAATGGGACATCAGCCGAGGCACAAGCACAGTACTGCTGCAGGATGACAAACCCTATCCCATCCCTGCTCCAGTCTGTTAGGGCCGCTGTAGGTTGGGATTTGTCATAGTATACCAGCCCATTCTTGGCCAGCTTGCATATGGCCTCCTGTGCTTGGCGGAATCTCTCTTGTAGGTTGCTATCCCAATACACATTCTTGCTTGTAGACATCTTCAGGAGGTCTCTAAAGGGTTCCATCAGCGGGGCAGTGGCAAGAAAGGGTGCCAACTGGTTGACAAAGCCATACCATGACCTGATGTCAGTGACAGAGGGGTTATCTAGCATAGGGAATCTCCGTATGGCAGCTAGACTCTCCTCTGTGGGCCTGTAGGAATCCCATCCCAGCTGGAATCCGACAAAGTTCACTTCTCTTCGACAGAAACTGAATTTCTCTGGCTTGAGGGTTATGCCCTTTCTGGCACATGTGTCCAAGAAATTATAGGTGTCCCAGAAGGCCTCCTCGATGCTGTTGTCATACAGAAGAGTATCATCCACACATTTGTGTTTTCGGGGGATGTCCTTGATGGCGTCATCAAACCTCTTGGTGTACACATCTGAAGCTGAACAGTGTCCCATGGGCGTTCTTCTGTACCGGTAACACCCACAGGTTGTGACAAAGGTTGTGAGTCTGCGGCTCTCTTCATCTAACTCCACCTGGTGGAAGCCCCAATGTGCATCTGCCACTGTCTTAAAGGAATGTAAAGGCACCCCAAAGATCATGTCAAAAGGAGCAGGGGTGTGATGTGTCTCTCTCCTGCAGGAGGCATTAAGGCATTGAAATTCCACAGTGCGGTGGGGCTGACCTGACTTCTTGCCAACAATGACCATCCTCGCACACCATTCTGTTGCTTCACCAGTAGGTACCTTCTCAATGGTGCCCTTCTTGATGTCCTGGTCCAACTGCTTCTTCACTTCTGACTCCCAATGCTTCGGCACTGATGCTGGGGTGTGGCATGCATAGGGGGTTGCCCCTGGCAGTAGATGAATATGGTGCAGCTTGCCCTCCATGACTGGGAGGGGCTCCCTCTCTGTATTGAAAGTTGATGGCGAAAAATGGCGCAAGAGCCACTGCTCTAACTTTAGGACGTTCTTCTCCACTGGTGGAAAGGGCATGGATGAGGGCTTAGGCAGGGATGGCCCAATGGTTGTGGGGACCTCATGCTCCAGTGCGAGGCTCGCTGACACTGGTAGGTGGTGGGGAAAGGACTGGGACATGAGGCCAAACAGCCAAAGAAAGGAAGAAAGACCTTGCAGACTTGATGAAGTACACTTCTTGGACGGTTGCCCAGGCACTGTACTGAATGTGAAGAGGGGCAGTCCCCATACACTCCAATCGAACATTGGCAACATCACATAGGCCCCTGCAGTGTTGTGAAGGGGCAGGCCTTTCAATGAGGGTCAACAGCAAGGTGGGGCCTGCAACACACACTTGGGCCCCCGTGTCTACCACAGCCCGTACAGGCTTGTGACCCTTAGGCCTAGGCCCATGCACTGATGAGGACACTATCACTTGTATAGTAGGCTGCATACTGGGCTGTAACCCGGCGGTGACTGCTCCTAGCATTACTGATGAAGCAGGGGCATCACTCGTCATCTTCTTCTTGCTCCTACAGAACCATTTCAAGTGGCCAATTTTTTGACAGCCATGACAAACACTATTTCTTGCCGGGCACAACACCTTCCTTGGCTCATGCTGCACTCCACAGTTCCCACACATACGAGCATTGATGGAAACTGAGGACCTCTCACCACTCTTCACCGCTGCACACTCAGGGGGGCTGGGGTCTGTCTCCACATCGGCCGCACGTGGCTCTTGATGCCATGTGTCATGCTGGGGCATAGAAGCATCTTTGCGGGCTGCCTCATATGTCGCACACACTGCCCTTAAGGCATCTACACTACAAATGGAATCACACGACCTACAGAGGTCTCTTTTCAGTATCTCATCCCTTAGACCTACCATAAGCTTCCTAATAAGCATATATTCAGACAAATAGCTAGGACACTGGAAGCCAAAATCCATGGCTTTTTGCGAGCACTTTGCAAAATATTCACTAATTGACTCATCACGTCCTTGCATATACACAAAAAACTCAGCCCAATGTATGGCCTGGTTCAAAGCACGCAGAACCATGGCCCCTATAGCATCCAAAGCCCCTTCTGGAGACAAATTAGCCCACTGTGCATCACTATACCTGGCATCCAGTGTACGTTGCAACTCTGGGGTGCAGTGAAGCCTAATGTGTTGAACTGCATCTGTTGGTTGAAGCTTATATAGCCTAAGCCACTGTGTCATGGACCGTTTCCAAGTCCTGAAGGAGGCCGATGACATTTCCAAAGCACACTTCTCTGGTAGTGGTGGGGCTGGGGCCCTGGGGCTGCTCTGTAGACACAAGCCACTCGCCATTGTAGCCAAGCGGTCATTAAGGGCTTGCAACGCATCTCGCCCTTCGGCATCTACATGCTGAAGAGTTGGTGATCTTGGCGCCACTCCAACGAGAGTACTGTGGACACCCATGGAGGATCATCGTGCCCCCCTTGTCATGAAAGACAGTCTCCCTGTTGTAGACATCCTTATCCTTTTACAGGATCCTACTCACTGCGCCATGTTAGAGGCAGAAGGAAACCCGTGGGACACTCCAGTGCTTTATTACAGGTCCAGTCAGTACATATGTGTGACTGCAAGTGAAGTGCAGGCGCGCCGGAAACATTGGCGCCAGTTATGCTCTCCTCCTGACAACAGACGTCACATACAATCAACCATCCTACACAAACCATTGATGATATACAGTTCGTTCTGAAGTGTACGTCATCATGAAGATTAAGGAGGTGGAAACAGGAGCTGGAGCAAACAGAAATGAGGATACTGAGGTGGGTTTGGAGGATCTCTGTGTGAGAGCCTCGAAAATTCAGAAATTAGAAGTACCGGTGTTAGTAAAGATACGGATATGATAAGAGAGATGAAGGAGTGAAGAGGTCTTGGATCGAACCTTTTAGGGGCAGAAGGTCAAAAACGAGGCATAGGATTCGATGGAGTGATCAAGTGAAGGAGATATGAAGAAGGGTTGGAGGAGGATGCTTTCAGTAAGAATAGTTGGAGAAGACTCATCAAGTCAAGGCAATCAATCCCTAGCACAGAGAGAGCATTGGTGCTGAAGATGACTCCATGAAATGTGATGTGGTTAGATACATGAACGACGTAATACATATTTAGTCAAGAAGTAACAAAATGAATGTCTCATCCGAAAAAATTCCCCATGAAAATGACAATAGCATAGGCGACCCTTTTTTAGATTGCCTAGTACGCAAAGAGTCATGTACATTTTCATTCTGACCAAAGAAATATCGTATAAAAACCAGTTTTCGCATTCATGTTTTGAGAGCACCATGCATATTTAGCCTACTATAGGTGTATTGATGAGGAAATAGGTGTATTTAGGAATACAGATAAGAAATTAAAATATTCTGATTCTTCATCAGACAATATTTTATGGGCGGAAATAGGACATTTTATGATATGAACAACTAACAAAAAAAAAAAGCCACGCTTGTACTACCACGTAGTGATAATTCAAAAGATATTCCCCATCTTCTTAAGAACTTAGGAATTAATGTACCATTTACGAATAATTATAAAATGAAACAAGCACTTATAAACAACTCACCAGACAGTACTCTTAAGAACGTGTATATCAAATCCATGTAAGTCATGTGGCGACCTTTATGTTGGTTAAATTCGAGAATCAGTGGAAAAGAATAGAAAAAAAAATATAGAATAGAAAAGAATAGAAAAGAAAAGAAAAAAAAAAGAAAAAAACAATCAAGCAATCAACTGGATAGGGACTAAAAAAGATAGATGACTATAATCTAGGGGAAAGAAGCATAATCGAACTGAGATGTAATAAAAAAAAAAAAAAACTTGTGTCAAAGTACCAATTATCATCACTCTTTTGCATCGGTTCCCTCAAGCATCGTTTTCTGTTGCAGAGTAAAAAAAAAAAAAGTAAAACGAAATTCTTTCATTTGATACAGCGTAATTTAATTTCGTTAAAAAGTTTAGTTTGAAAAAACATTCAAATATACAGACACTGATGAAATTCTTGACATCGTGATTATTTTTTTTTTTAATTAAAAGCTCGTTAGTTTTTTTTTTTATTTACGTAGAGGATGACATAATTTGTTTGTTCAACATATTTCCGGTCGCCCGAGTTGAACAGGATTACTTAGTGTCTACTTCTGGTAACGCAAGCATACCGGAATCATCGATAATTGTGCGACTATATAAAATGGGTAAGAATAGTAGGAGAGAGAGAGAGAGCGGTCAGACAGAAGGCAAAGAGGAAACCTCTCAGACGTCTCAACATGAATGAAGCCATTACTTCAGTTGAAAGTACTTAAACTAGTGTTAGCTTGAAGAGAGGAGCCGTTCTAAGGAAATGACCACCTTGTCGGCTTCTAAGGAAATTGTGTATTTTTTCACTGTTTACTGAGTACTTAAATCACACCATTATATCGCCAAAGGCCACTACACCCACTGGGCTCTCTTTCCACACATTGAGCAACAAATGATCAGTTAAGGAATCTTGATCCACTCATTTTCCCAAAGGAAAAGACACATAAAACATAAATATCGCAAGGGAGGTAGTTCAGTTGGACTAAAGGAAAGGTGTGATCCCACACGCACAGATACAGTAAGCCTTGTCAATAGAATATCGACCTCAGGTGCTGATGAGTTTACTGCCCCTCACCTCTTTTCCCACTTGTCAGGTGTGAATTTTTTTCCAGCCGACATAATGTTCGTTTGTACAGTTGCCTTATCATGTCTTTTGTCATTCCCATTACTGTAAATAGTCCTTTTGATGATGTCTTAGAAATACTAAAGATGAATATGGTCAGGATTTATATACCCTGTTTCATTTTTCCCTGAGGTTCATCTGAATGTGTGCATCACATATTCTGGTTATTTCAAGCAGGCGCACGCACACACACAATATATATATATATATATATATATATATATATATATATATATATATATATATATATATATATATATATATATATATATATATATATATATATACATATATATATACATATATACATATATATATATATATATATATATATATATATATATATATATATATATATATATATATATACATATATACATATATATATATATATATACATATATACATATATATATATATATATATATATATATATATATATATATATATATATATATATATATATATATATATATATATATATGTGTGTGTACACTATTCGCCAAAATGTTTGTCATATGCAATTTTAGACGAGGAATTTTGAATAGAATGGTCAGTTCACAAAATTGGTAGCAGTCTTGTATTACAGAAAAAACTTCCCATGGATAAAGGTATATTTCATGAATTAAGAAACGAAATTACGCTTTAAAGGTCAGTACAAAGGACACATTAGTTGCAAACAAAGCAATATGCACTAAGATTAGCAGGAAAAAAAGTAATATTCACTTCCATTCATATTTCGCATCTAAACCTTTTTCTCAGACATATCAGTAAGTCAAACCCATGTACATAAATTACAGTAACCTTTATTTACATATCTACAGAGTCAATAGCGGTTATGGCCTCTGCGAGCAGCAATACCCCCACCAGGCGGCGTGGCAATGCTGTCCACCAGCTGTACAAGGTTCTCAGCAGGTATCCTGTCCCATTCTTCCAAGAGAGCCTGACCTACTTCTCTAAGGATGGATGGGTGGTTGTCCCTTTGTCTAATTGCACGGCCCAATTGATCCCAGGATGTGAACGTCCTGAGGCAGCCCTCACTAAGCCCAAATCTCAACCCCACAGAACATTTATGGGATCGGGCCGTGCAATTAGACAAAGGGACAACCAGCCATCCATCCTTAGAGAATTAGGTCATGCTCTCTCGGAAGAACGGAACAGGATACCTGCTGAGAACCTTGTACAGCTGGTGGACAGCATGCCACGCCACCTGGTGGGGGTATTGCTGCTCGCAGAGGCCATAACCGCTATTGACTCTGTAGATATGTAAATAAAGGTTATTGTAATTTATGTACATGGGTTTGACTTACTGATATGTCTGAGAAAAAGGTTTAGATGCGAAATATGAAAAGAAGTGAATATTACTTTTTTTCCTGCTAATCTTAGTGCATATTGCTTTGTTTGCAACTAATGTGTCCTTTGTACTGACTTTTAAAGCGTAATTTCGTTTCTTAATTCATGAAATATACCTTTATCCATGGGAAGTTTTTTCTGTAATACAAGACTGCTACCAATTTTGTGAACAGACCATTCTATTCAAAATTCCTCGTCTAAAATTGCATATGACAAACATTTTTGAATAGTGTACATATATATATATATATATATATATATATATATATATATATATATATATATATATATATATATATATATATATATATATATATATATACATCAGTATATATTAATATAGTATTATTTATATATAAATATGTATATGTAAAATTTGTTTTATGCAGAGAAAACATCCACCGCCTGACAACGCCATTTGATGTTTATCCAACTATGCAGGACGTTTTGCATTTCTCAGGAGCACGACTGGGACAGATCACAGAAAGAGCCATTTCTCTCTTTAGCCAAGTAAGTTTTCTGTTACAAGCTATGCTACTGCTCATAATAGTTCATCATTATCAGGTAGTGTTTTCTAACAAAAAACAGTTTTTAAATGTCTCATTTATCAGTTTTTGCCAAAAAAAAAAATCATTGAAACTGGAAAGCACTACTGACAGATTTTTTTTTTTTTTTTTTTTTTTTTTGTAATCGCTTTACTGATTCTAAGATTTGTCTGTCATTGAAAGTATATCTCTCATGATAAAGCCAAGCCCTATAGGCATCCATGTAAGAATTTCAGAAAATCCCAAAATCTCTGGAATTGTTTGCCAAGTTGTCATTTCCTCTTCCTTCATGTACTGTAAGTGAGTCTAGAGCAAGAGAGGTCTCCTGGATGTATTTTCTCTGAGATGAAACCAAGTACCGGGACCTTTCTCTGAAAAAAAGCTGGATGTTATATCTTAAAAACTAACCATAGAATTTTCTTGAAAATAATCTCATTATGTTTCTCACACCCAATTACTCTGGAGATACCTAACTCAACCTAACCTAACCTAACCTAAGTAACCTAACCTAGTTGCATGGAAAAAAAATGGGGGTGGTGCAATACTAGCATACATCTCAGGAATTTGCCTCCCGGACACCATCACCCAAAAAGACCATCGCTTTTTTCCGTACCCATGGAAAATTTGCGCAAGCATCTTGATGAAGGTGAAATGTACTGCCATGATGTTTTCACTTGTCTGGTTGTGTTGGCACGATATGGGTAGGCTACCTGGTTTCTTGGTAATAACATCTTTTTATCTGTCTTCTGTAGTAATATGCATATTTTCTTGTATTAAGTGTGCCATGAAAAAAATTGGATCCATTTTTTCTCAACAACCCTTCACAACGTTCAGGATAAGCAACGGGGAGTGGTAAGCAGGCGGCTGAGTTCGTGGTTCACTTTTTTTCTGTAAATATGTTTGATTGTTACTTGTGTCCTGCGAACTGCCTGTGTTGTCTGTGTCAGGAATGTCAGAGAGGCTCATTTTTATATAATTTGAGTACATTCTTTAGTAAAGTAACCTATCTAGAAATTTTGAGAGGGAACCAAGGTGATGACGAGACATGCAGAAGGACAAAATGTGTCTTTCTCGAGGGTATAGCACTGAGGTAAGCTTGTAAAGTCCCCGCTCAACGGGTTCTCCATGATGAACATCCCGTTTTCTGCAGTGCCTTCACAGCTGGCCCGAGGTCGCACGTACAATATCTTATTATCGTTCTTGTGATTTGTATATTTATTATCTGTTCATTTGCCCTTGTACCAAGTATATGTGTCAGAGCGTTTTTGTGTCCAACCAGCTATTGTTAATCATGTTTTCTATATGTACATGTCCTGTTTTGTGTAGAGAAATTGTTTGACCTCGGATCACATGTAAATTTTTATAGTGGTGGTCTCTGTGTATATGCCGATGTCCGCACACCGCTTTATAAGTGGGTCGCTTCATCAATAAACCATTATGGGCTGCTCTAGGAGCAAGAGCCCGTGCTGGCACAAGGCCAGCTAAATCTAAAACAACAATCAATAAACCAGCAGTACTTGTCTTCCTGCTCTTCTTTAGCACCTCTCACAAGCTAAGCACTCTCCACGTCGTCACCTCCCCAGCCAAGTTGTCCATTTTGTAACAAGAGCCGGTTCATTTGGTATGCTAGTTTGATCCTTTTACATTTTGGACATCCTAGTTTTAATCCAGTTAATTTTTGCTTAAGGTGTAGTCTGATTGTTCGGAAATAAGTTTTGTGCAAAATTGTAGCTTTTAGAAGCATGTTTTTTTTTAGTTTTATGGGTTTTTGTATTGCTTTCAGCATTTTGTTTTGTTCCCGACCACGTGGTCCTTAAGCGTGTGCGTTAAGTTTCATGCATGTTGAATTTCAAGTAGTCTATTTTTAAATAAAATTGTAAAACCCTGCCTGATCTTGATGGACCTTCACTTCGATGTTTGCTGATAGTGCCCCTCAGGCCTGATCATCCCAGTCCCATACCATCCGGGACTTAGAACCAGGGTTGGAGTAATTGTAACTGTAATTTAATTGAAATGCAATTAATTACAGAATTTCGTGTAATTGTAATTGTAAATGAAAATGAAATTATAGTAAGCAATTGAAATTTTATTAATGACAGGAGGATATAATTTGTAACTTAATTGTAATTATAAAATTCAAGTGATAAGGATCGGGCTCCATTAGGAGTGATGGGTTGCTTATAAGACTTCATTTTGGTGGTTCTCCGCCACTGGGAGGCATCGCACGTGATGGGCACCTCCAGTTCCCGTAGCTACGTAGCCTATCGTGTATTGAACGAGAAACAGATTCTTTCCGTTCAATGCTATTGATTATTTAAATGCAATAATGAATTGTTCGAAAAATTCCCAGCTATTTAAGAGCATTTTTTTTATATTTCTTTTTGTTTTCTTTAGCGCCAACAAAGATGTAGTTTTTGTTTCTATCTATAATTCTGGGAAATGAAGGATAACATTACAAAAACAATGACCGAACAAAATAAAATTGTAATTTTTCCTTTCTACTAATGATGGTAAAGGACAATATTACAGTGCACTAAAGAAATGAAAACTTAATTATTTATTTGCTGCTACTGCTGGTAAATGAAGAACTAATATTACAGTTCAAAACAAGTGTTTCTCTTAATCAAAACATTTTTTTTTTTTGCGAAAACTACTACCGTATTATCTCCTCTTTGAAACTTAACTTTGAAACCATGACTTCTAGTTTTATCTGAACTACTCGCTTTAAAGTATCTTTTTCACATAGCCTACTGTATATTGAATCTCTCAATCCATTTAAACACCTCACCTAAATCTCCCTTCGTTCCACGTCTCTCAAGAGAATGCAAATGAATGAAGCCTTTCGCCGTATGGTAAAAAAATTTCAACTCATGAATCCCCTTGGTCACCCTTTTCTGTAGCCTACTGATTCAAGTGAAAGTATCTCCATCCTATAGTAATGTAACCAGAACTCAAGGTCATAGTCCAAGTGTTTCCTAACTAGTGCTAATAAATACTCTTTTAATATGACCTCTGCTCTTTTATCACTTACGCTTCTAGAAATAAATTACGTAATCCTTTTAGCTCGATTTGCTCGCCTCAATAGGCTACACTGTTTCCTGCGCCAAAGATTAGCCTAGCGTTTACTCTCGCACCGAAATCAGTTGTAACTGTAATTGAATTTGTTGTTAAGTAATTGTAATTGTAATGTAATTGCTATTTCCAAATGTAATTGTAATTGTAATTTACATTTTTTTAAAGTAATTGTAATTATAATTCATTCCTTCAAGTGTAGCCTAATTACTCCAACCCAGCAGTTAGGACCCTCCCAGTCGTGGGGAAAAATTCGCGACAAAGCTAATGCTCGAATCCTCTAGAATTGACATGTTTGCCATTTTGTCGTATTTTGAACAAAAATTATAACACACTGTTTCTGCTATGGGATTCTGAATAAGATGGTCTGAACACAGTCTATTGCAAAATTCGTGAGCTTCACAACTCAAATATCTTGTGCTAAAGAGATTTTTGCATAATTCTTTTTAGCCCATAATTTACATTGATATTAATATACAAATTTGCCTTAGGTAAAGGAGAATATATTCAGGAATGAAATAAGACGTAAGAGTGTGGTTGTCCTGAAATATGTTTTTGCCAAGATAATGCATCTCATTTCCAGTCTTGTTAAATTTAGCACCAGTCCCCATGGAGAGTCCTTAGTATTTCGTAATACTAAGGTAAAAGAGGATTCCATATATATCATCATTGTTGCAGTGCACTTACATAATTTATCTATAAGACAAATATAAAGGACTCATTCGTGCCATACCCAAGATCCTATGTAGCCTAGTATGATTAAATATCGCATGTAAGAGGGAATCAGTATTATTTCCAGTGGAGTCCATGCTACATTTGAAATTTAAATGCTTAAAAGTTAGTAGAAGAGACTAGCGAGAATGAATCACGAGATGTCTTTGACGAGGAGGCAAACACAGCGCCCATAAAATGTAGCGCTTTTGAGACATCGCGTCGTCTGCCAGAAGAGAGACGACACACGCAATGAAAAGGTCTCAGGTATATACAGCATATGCCGTATTGTTCTCAACACATTCACTGGCACTTCGGTATTTGCTTCCTTTTTTTTTTTTATTTACTACAGAAAATGGGATCTATTAAATGAATTATATCTTTCAAGTAGACAATCTATGTGAAAAGTGTCCCCCGTGGCATATTTATAATAGTGTAAGAAACATTTCTCAATAATCTAAGAAGATCTGTTCGCCATCCGAGATATTACAAGGCTTTCTACGGCTGTAATTATTTATTTTTACTGAGAAGCTTAATATAAAAATAAGTTAGCAAAATTTATATCATTCTGAAATCATTTTTTATTGGTTTTACTGTACATACGAAAAAGCAACAACTTGTGGCGGGACGATCAAGTATTCGGTTAGCAATCCATTGATTGACACTTCGTTTCATGACCACCTGAGGTCATGCATACATTAAAGCTGTTTTTCCTGTCATTCCTTATTATGTGTAAGAGAAATATAAATTGCATTAATCTGCAAGGCCTCGTTGTGAAATATCAATCTTTGCTTTTAGGCCTACAAGCAACAAGCAATGTCTATTGGCCTAATTAAAATTTTCAAGCAGTAACAAACGTAACTGGGCCTACTGGTTCATGACAAATTCGCCTTATTTGTTAGTGATATCAAAGTATATTCCATGGTTAGGCACCAAAATTGTAAATGGAGCACTGGTAACTAAAATCAAATTATTTCATCCACTGACTTTGCCTTTCCTTCTCATTGCCTAGTATTTTATTTAGAACAAATATTCAGTAAATTTTGCAGTCATTTCCTTCAATTATATTAATACTCAGCAGAGGGAAAAACAAAGTGCAACAGTTCTTACTTTTAACATACAACACTTATTTCTCATCAATTTGTAAATAAAAATCTAACCTAGCGAACAATCAGCTGAGTGACTGACGTGCAGTGTGAAGTTGCAGTGAATTTGTTTCAACAGAAGTGCAGTGTAAACTTGCAGTAAAATTTGTTTCGACAGAAGTGCAGTGTAAACTTGCAGTGAATTTGTTTCGACTGAAGTGCAGTGTGAAGTTGCAGTGAAAATGTTCTGACTAAAGTGCAGTGTGAAGTTGCAGTGAATTTATTTCGACTGAAGTGCAGTGTAAAGTTGCAGTGAATTTGTTTCGACTGAAGTGCATTTTGAAGTTGCACTGAATTTGTTCCGACTGAAGTGGAGTGTGAAGTTGGAGTGAATTTGTTCTGACTGATTTTCAGTGTGAAGTTGCAGTGAATTTGTTTTGACTGAAGTGCAGTGTGAAGTTGCAGTGAATTTGTTTCGACTGAAGTGCAGTGTGAAGTTGCAGTGAATTTGTTTAAACTGAAGTGCAGTGTGAAGTTGCAGTGAAATTGTTCTGACTAAAGTGCAGTGTGAAGTTGCAGTGAATTTGTTTCGACTGAAGTGCAGTGTGAAGTTGCAGTGAATTTGTTCTGACTGAAGTGGAATGTGCAGTTGCAGTGAATTTGTTCCAACTGAAGTGCAGTGTGAAGTTGCAGTGAATTTGTTCCGACTGAAGTGCAGTGTGAAGTTGCAGTGAATTTGTTTCGACTAAAGTGCAGTGTGAAGTTGCAGTGAATTTGTTCAGACTGAAGTGCACGGTGAAGTTGAAGTGAATTTGTTTTGACTGAAGTGCAGTGTGAAATTGCAGTGAATTTGTTTCGACTGAAATGCAGTGTGAAGTTCCAGTAAATTTGTTTAAACTGAAGTGCAGTGTGAAGTTGCAGTGAATTTGTTTAAACTGAAGTGCAGTGTGAATTTGCAGTGAGTTTGTACTGACTAAAGTGCAGTGTGAAGTTGCAGTGAAATTGTTTCCACTGAAGTGCAGTGTGAAGTTGCAGTGAATTTGTTTAAACTGAAGTTGCAGTGAATTTGTTCCGACTGAATTGCAGTATGAAATTGCAGTGAATTTGTTTTGACTGAAGTGCAGTGTGAAGTTGCAGTGAATTTCTTTTGACTGAAGTGCAGTGTGAAGTTGAAGTGAATTTGTTCTGACTAAAGTGCAGAAGTTGTGAATTTGTTTGTTGAATTTGTTTTAAACTTTTCTTTTGACTGAAGTGCAGAATTTGTGAAGTTGAATTTGTTTTTGCAGTGAATTTGTTCTGACTAAAGTGCAGTGTGAAGTTGCAGTGAATTTGTTTCGACAGTGTGAAGTGCAGTTTGAAGTTGCAGTGAATTTCTTCCAACTGAAGTGCAGTGTGAGTTTCTGAATTTGATTCGACTGAAGTGCAGTGTGAAGTTGCAGTGAATTTGTTTTTGACTGAAGTGCAGTGTGAAGTTGCAGTGAATTTGATTTTTGACTAAAGTGCAGTGTGAAGTTGCAGTGAATTTGTTTCGACAGATGTGCAGTGTGAATTTGCAGTGAATTTGTTTAAACTGAAGTGCAGTGTGAAGTTGCAGTGAATTTTGTTCCAACTGAAGTGCAGTGTGAGTGAATTTGCAGTGAATTTATTCTGACAGAAGTGCAGTGTGAAGTTGCAGTGAATTTGTTTCGACTGAAGTGCAGTGTGAAGTTGCAGTGAATTTGTTTGACTGAAGTGCTGAAGTGTGAAGTTGCAGTGAATTTGTTTTGCAGTGTGAAGTTGCAAAGAATTTGTTCCAACTGAAGTGCAGTGTGAAGTTGCAGTGAATTTGTTTCGACTGAAGTGCAGTGTGAAATTGCAGTGAATTTCTTTTGACTAAAGTGTGAAGTTGCAAAGAATTTGTTTTGAATTTGCAGTGAATTTGTTTTTCAAAGAATTTGTTGTGAAGTTGAAGTGAACTGAAGTGCAGTGTGAAGTTGCAGTGAATTTGTTCCAACTGAAGTGCAGTGTGAAGTTGCAGTGAATTTGTTTTGGCTGAAATGCAGTGTGAAGTTGCAGTGAATTTTTTTGACTAAAGTGCAGTGTGAAGTTGCAGTGAATTTGTTTCGACTGAAATGCAGTGTGAAGTTGCAGTGAATTTGTACTGACTAAAGTGCAGTGTGAAGTTGCAAAGAATTTGAATTTCAACTGAATTTGCACAGTGTGCAGTGTTAAGTTGCAGTGAATTTGTTTGTGAAGTTGCAATTTGAATTGAATTTGTTCTGACTGAATTGCAGGTATGAAGTTGCAGTGAATTTGTTTTGACTGAAGTTGCAGTAAATTTGAATTTTTTGACTGAAGTGCAGTGTGAAGTTGCATTGAATTTGTTTTGACTGAAGTGCAGTGTGAAGTGCATTGAATTTGTTTTGACTGAAGTGCAGTGTGAAGTTGCAAAGAATTTGTTCCAACTGAAGTGCAGTGTGAAGTTGCAAAGAATTTGTTTCGACTAAAGTGCAGTGTGAAGTTGCAGCGAATTTGTTTCGACTGAAGCGCAGTGTGAAGTTGCAAAGAATTTGTTTCGACTAAAGTGCAGTGTGAAGTTGCAGTGAATTTGTTTCGACTGAAGCGCAGTGTGAAGTTGCAAAGAATTTGTTTCGACTAAAGTGCAGTGTGAAGTTGCAGTGAAATTGTTCCGACTAAAATGCAGTGTGAAGTTGCAGTGAATTTGTTTCGACTGAAGTGCAGTGTGAAGTTGCAGCGAATTTGTTTCGACTGAAGTGCAGTGTGAAGTTGCAAAGAATTTGTTCCAACTGAAGTGCAGTGTGAAGTTGCAAAGAATTTCTTTTGACTGAAGTGCACTGTGAAGTTGCAGTGAATTTGTTCTGACTGAAGTGCAGTGGGAAGTTGCAGTGAATTTGTTTCGACTGAAGTGCAGTTTGAAATTGCTGTGAATTTGTTTCGACTGAAGTGCAGTGTGAAGTTGCAGTGAATTTGTTTCGACTGAAGTGCAGTGTGAAGTTGCAGTGAATTTGTTTAAACAAAAGTGCAGTGTTGTTGCAGTGAATTTGTTCCGACTGAAGTGGAGTGTGAAGTTGCAGTGAATTTCTTCCGACTGAAGTGCAGTGTGAAGTGTGACGAAGTAAAATGCATTTGTGTGAAGTGAATTTGTTTCGACAGAAGTGCAGACTAAATTTGTTTGACAGTGCAGTGTGAAGTTGCAAAGAATTTGTTCCAACTGAAGTGCAGTGTGAATTTGTTTTAAAGAATTTGTTTTGACTAAAGTGCAGTGTGAAGTTGCAAAGAATTTGTTTCAACTGAAGTGCAGTGTGAAGTTGCAGTGAATTTGTTTTCGACTGAAAGTGCAGTGTGAAGTTGCAGTGAATTTGTTTTGACTGAAGTGCAGTGTGAAGTTGCAGTGAATTTGAATTTTTTGACTGAAGTGCAGTGTGAAGTTGCAGTGAATTTGTTTTGACTAAACTGAAGTTGCAGTGAAATGCTGAAGTGTGAAGTTGCAGTGAATTTGTTTCGACTGAAGTGCAGTGTGAAGTTGCAAAGAATTTGTTTTGACTGAAGTGCAGTTTGAAGTTGCGAAGAATTTGTTCCAACTGAAGTGCAGTGTGAAGTTGCAAAGAATTTGTTTCGACTGAAGTGCAGTGTGAAGTTGCAGTGAAATTGTTCCGACTAAAGTGCAGTGTGAAGTTGCAGTGAATTTGTTTTGAAGCGCAGTGTGAAGTTGCAAAGAATTTGTTTCAACTGAAAAGTGAATTTGTGAGTGTGAAGTTGCATTGAATTTGTTCCGACTGAAGTGCAGTGAAATTGCAGTGAATTTGTTCCGGCTGAAGTGCAGTGTGAAGTTCCAATGAATTTGTTTTGGCTGAAATGCAGTATGAAGTTGCAGTGAACTTGTTTCGACTGAAGTGCAGTGTAAAGGTTCAGTGAATTTGTTTTGGCTGAAGTGCAGTGTGAAGTTGCAGTGAATTTGAATTTGTACTGACTGAAGTGCAGTGTGCAGTGCAAAAGAATTTGTTTCGATTGAAGTGCAGTGTGAAGTTACAGTGAATTTGTTTAAGCTGAAGTACAGTGTGAAGCTGCACTGAATTTGTTCCAACTGAATTGCAGCGTGAAGTTGCAGTGAATTTGTTTTGACTGAAGGGCAGAGTTAAGTTGCAGTGAATTTGTTTTGACTGAAGTGCAGTGTGAAGTTGCAGTGAATTTCTTTTGACTGAAGTGCAGTGTGAATTTCCAGTGAATTTGTTTAAACTGAAGTGCAGTGTGAAGCTGCAGTAAATTTGTTTTGACTGAATTGCAGTGTGAAGTTGCAGTGAATTTCTTCCGACTGAAGTGCAGTGTGAAGTTGCAGTGAATTTGTTTCGACTGAAGAGCTGTGTGACGTTGCAGTGAATTTGTTTCGACTGAAGTGCAGTGTGAAGTTGCAGTGAATTACTTTCGACTGAAGTGCATTGTAAAGTTGCAGTGAATTTGTTTAAACTGAAGTGCAGTGTGAAGTTCCAGTGAATTTGTTCCGACTGAAGTGCAGTGTGGAGTTGCAGTGAATTTGTTTTGACTGAAGTGCATTTGTTTGCAGTGATTTGATTCAACTGAAGTGCAGTGTGAAGTTGCAGAGAATTTGCTTCGGCTGACGTGCAGTGTGAAGTTGCAGTGAATTTGTTTAAACTGAAGTGCAGTGTGAAGTTACAGTGAATTTGTTTAAACTGAAATGCAGTGTGAAGTTGCAGTGAATTTGTTTCGACTGAAGTTCAGTGTGAAGTTGCGGTGAATTTGTTTCGAAAAAAGTGCAGTGTGAAGTTGCAGTGAATTTGTTTCGACTGAAATGCAGTGTGAAGTTACAGTGAATTTGTTGCAACTGAAGTGCACGGTGAAGTTGAAGTGAATTTGTTTCGACTGAAGTGCAGTGTGAAATTGCAGTGAATTTGTTCCGACTGAAGTGCAGTGTGAAGTTGCATTGAATTTGTTTCGGCTGAAATGCAGTGTGAAGTTGCAGTGAATTTATTTTGACTGAAGTGCAGTGTGAAGTTGCAGGGAATTTGTTCTGACTGAAGTGCAGTGTGAAGTTGCAGTGAATTTGTTTTGGTTGAAATGCAGCCTGAATTTGTTTTGACTGAAGTGCAGTGTGAATTTGCAGTGAATTTGTTTAAACTGAAGTGCAGTGTGAAGTTGCAGTGAATTTGTTCCGACTGAAGTGGAGTGTGAAGTTGCAGTGAATTTGTTCCGACTGAATTGCAGTATGAAATTGCAGTGAATTTGTTTTGACTGAAATGCAGTGTGAAGTTGCAGTGAATTTGTTTTGACTGAAGTGCAGTGTGAAGTTGAAGTGAATTTGTTCTGACTAAAGTGCAGTGTGAAGTTGCAGTGAATTTCTTTTGACTGAGGTGCAGTGTGAAGTTGAAGTGAATTTGTTCTGACTAAAGCGCAGTGTGAAGTTGCAGTGAATTTGTTTCGACTGAAGTGCAGTTTGAAGTTGCAGTGAATTTCTTCCAACTGAAGTGCAGTGTGGAGTTTCAGTGAATTTGATTCGACTGAAGTGCAGTGTGAAGTTGCAGTGAATTTGTTTTGACTGAAGTGCAGTGTGAAGTTGCAGTGAATTTGATTCGACTAAAGTGCAGTGTGAAGTTGCAGTGAATTTGTTTCGACAGATGTGCAGTGTGAAGTTGCAGTGAATTTGTTTAAACTGAAGTGCAGTGTGAAGTTGCAGTGAATTTGTTCCAACTGAAGTTCAGTGTGAAGTTGCAGTGAATTTATTCTGACAGAAGTGCAGTGTGAAGTTGCAGTGAAATTGTTCCGACTAAAGTGCAGTGTGAAGTTGCAGTGAATTTGTTTAAGCTGAAGTGCAGTGTGAAGTTGCAGTGAATTTGTTTCGACTGAAGTGCAGTGTGAAGTTGCATTGAATTTGTTCCAACTGAAGTGCAGTGTGAAGTTGCAAAGAATTTGTTTCGACTGAAGTGCAGTGTGAAATTGTAGTGAATTTCTTTTGACTAAAGTGTAGTGTGAATTTGCAGTGAATTTGTTTCGACTGAAGTGCAGTGTGAAGTTGCAGTGAATTTGTTCCAACTGTAGTGCAGTGTGAAGTTGCAGTGAATTTGTTTTGGCTGAAATGCAGTGTGAAGTTGCAGTGAATTTCTTTCGACTAAAGTGCAGTGTGAAGTTGCAGCGAATTTGTTTAAACTGAAATTCAGTGTGAAGTTGCAGTGAATTTGTACTGACTAAAGTGCAGTGTGAAGTTGCAAAGAATTTGTTTCAACTGAAGCACAGTGTGAAGTTGCAGTGAATTTGTTTAAACTGAAGTGCAATGTGAAGTTGCAGTGAATTTGTTCTGACTGAATTGCGGTATGAAGTTGCAGTGAATTTGTTTTGACTGAAGTGCAGTGAATTTGTTTTGACTGAAGTGCAGTGTGAAGTTGCAGTGAATTTGTTTTGACTGAAGTGCAGTGTGAAGTTGCATTGAATTTGTTTTGACTGAAGTGCAGTGTGAAGTTGCAGTGAATTTGTTTTGACTGAAGTGCAGTGTGAAGTTGCAGTGAATTTGTTCTGACTGAAGTGCAGTTTGAAATTGTTGTGAATTTGTTTTGACTGAAGTGCAGTTTGAAGTTGTTGTGAATTGCAGTGTGAAGTTGCAGTGAATTTGTTTCGACTGAAGTGCAGTGTGAAGTTGCAGTGAATTTGTTTAAACAAAAGTGCAGTGTTAAGTTGCAGTGAATTTGTTCCGACTGAAGTGGAGTGTGAAGTTGCAGTCTATTTCTTCCGACTGAAGTGCAGTGTGAAGTTGCAGTGAAACTGTTCCGACTAAAATGCAGTGTGAAGTTGCAGTGAATTTGTTTCGACTGAAGTGCAGTGTGAAGTTGTAGCGAATTTGTTTCGACTGAAGTGCAGTGTGAAGTTGCAAAGAATTTGTTCCAACTGAAGTGCAGTGTGAAGTTGCAAAGAATTTGTTTCGACTAAAGTGCAGTGTGAAGTTGCAGCGAATTTGTTTCGACTGAAGCGCAGTGTGAAGTTGCAAAGAATTTGTTTTGACTAAAGTGCAGTGTGAAGTTGCAGTGAATTTTTTTTCGACTGAAGCGCAGTGTGAAGTTGCAAAGAATTTGTTTCGACTGAAGTGCAGTGTGAAGTTGCAGTGAAATTGTTCCGACTAAAATGCAGTGTGAAGTTGCAGTGAATTTGTTTCGACTGAAGTGCAGTGTGAAGTTGCAGCGAATTTGTTTCGACTGAAGTGCAGTGTGAAGTTGCAAAGAATTTGTTCCAACTGAAGTGCAGTGTGAAGTTGCAAAGAATTTGTTTCGACTGAAGTGCAGTGTGAAGTTGCAGTGAAATTGTTCCGACTAAAGTGCAGTGTGAAGTTGCAGTGAATTTGTTTCGACTGAAGTGCAGTGTGAAGTTGCAAAGAATTTGTTTCAACTGAAATGCAGTGCGAAGTTGCATTGAATTTGTTCCGACTGAAGTGCAGTGTGAAATTGCAGTGAATTTGTTCCGGCTGAAGTGCAGTGTGAAGTTCCAATGAATTTGTTTTGGCTGAAATGCAGTATGAAGTTGCAGTGAACTTGTTTCGACTGAAGTGCAGTGTGAAGGTTCAGTGAATTTGTTTTGGCTGAAGTGCAGTGTGAAGTTGCAGTGAATTTGTACTGACTGAGGTGCAGTGTGAAGTGCAAAGAATTTATTTCGATTGAAGTGCAGTGTGAAGTTACAGTGAATTTGTTTAAGCTGAAGTACAGTGTGAAGTTGCAGTGAATTTGTTCCGACTGAATTGCAGCGTGAAGTTGCAGTGAATTTGTTTTGACTGAAGGGCAGAGTTAAGTTGCAGTGAATTTGTTTTGACTGAAGTGCAGTGTGAAGTTGCAGTGAATTTCTTTTTTGCAGTGTGAATTTTGAATTTGTTTAAACTGAAGTGCAGTGTGAAGCTGCAGTAAATTTGTTTTGACTGAATTGCAGTGTGAAGTTGCAGTGAATTTCTTCCGACTGAAGTGCAGTGTGAAGTTGCAGTGAATTTGTTTCGACTGAAGAGCTGTGTGACGTTGCAGTGAATTTGTTTCGACTGAAGTGCAGTGTGAAGTTGAATTACTTTCGACTGAAGTGCATTGTAAAGTTGCAGTGAATTTGTTTAAACTGAAGTGCAGTGGAAGTTCCAGTGAATTTGTTCCGACTGAAGTGCAGTGTGGAGTTGCAATGAATTTGTGAATTTGTTTGACTGAAGTGCAGTGTGAAGTTGCAGTGAATTTGATTCAAATGAAGTGCAGTGTGAAGTTGCAGAGAATTTGCTTCGGCTGATGTGCAGTGTGAAGTTGCAGTGAATTTGTTTAAACTGAAGTGCAGTGTGAAGTTGCAGTGAATTTGTTTAAACTGAAATGCAGTGTGAAGTTGCAGTGAATTTGTTTCGACTGAAGTTCAGTGTGAAGTTGCGGTGAATTTGTTTCGAAAAAAGTGCAGTGTGAAGTTGCAGTGAATTTGTTTCGACTGAAGTGCAGTGTGAAATTGCAGTGAATTTGTTCCGACTGAAGTGCAGTGTGAAGTTGCATTGAATTTGTTTCGGCTGAAATGCAGTGTGAAGTTGCAGTGAATATATTTTGACTGAAGTGCAGTGTGAAGTTGCAGGGAATTTGTTCTGACTGAAGTGCAGTGTGAAGTTGCAGTGAATTTGTTTTGGTTGAAATGCAGCCTGAAGTTGCAGTGAATTTGTTTTGACTGAAGTGCAGTGTGAATTTGCAGTGAATTTGTTTAAACTGAAGTGCAGTGTGAAGTTGCAGTGAATTTGTTCTGACTGAAGTGGAGTGTGAAGTTGCAGTGAATTTGTTCTCACTGAAGTGAAGTGTGAAGTTGTAGTGAAATTGTTCCGACTAAAGTGCAGTGTGAAGTTGCAGTGAATTTGTTTCGACTGAAAGTGCAGTGTGATTTTTTTGAGTGGGGGTTGTGAAAGTTGCAGTGAATTTTGTTTGACTAATTTGAATTTTTTCGACTGAAGTGAAGTGTGAAGTTGCAGTGAATTTGTTTTGACTGAAGTGCAGTGTGAAGTTGCATTGAATTTTTTCCGACTGAAGTGCAGTGTGAAGTTGCAATGAATTTGTTTTGACTGAAGTGCAGTGTGAAGTTGCAAGAATTTGTTTGACTGAAGTGCAGTGTGAAATTGCAGTGAATTTCTTCTGACTGAAGTGGAGTGTGAAGTTGCAGTGAATTTGTTTTGAGTTGCAGTTGAATTTGTTCCGACTGAAGTGCAGTGTGAAGTTGCAGTGAATTTGTTTTGACTGAAGTGCAGTTGCAGTGAATTTGTTGACTGAAGTGCAGTGAAGTTGCAAAGAATTTGTTTTGAGTGCAGTGTGAAGTTGCATTGAATTTGACTAAACTGCAGTGTGAAGTTGCAGTTCATTTGTTTCAACTGAAATGCAGTGTGAAGTTGCATTGAATTTGTTCCGACTGAAGTGCAGTATGAAGTTGAAGTGAATTTGTTTTGACTGAAGTGCAGTGTGAAATTGCAGTGATTTTTTTTCGACTGAAGTGCAGTGTGAAGTTGCAGTGAATTTGTTCCAACTGAAGTGCAGTGTGAAGTTGCATTGAATTTGTTTCGGCTGAAATGCAGTGTGAAGTTGCAGTGAATTTGTTTTGACTGAAGTGCAGTGTGAAGTTGCAGTGAATTTGTTTAAACTGAAGTGCAGTGTGAAGTTGCAGTGAATTTGTACTGACTGAAGTGCAGTGTGAAGTTGCAAAGATATTGATTCGATTGAAGTGCAGTGTGAAGTTAAATTTGTGAAGTTGCAGGAATTTGTTCCGACTGAATTGAGTGACTGAAGTTGCAGTGAATTTGTTCCGACTGAATTGCAGTGTGAAGTTGCAGTGAATTTGTTTTGACTGAAGTGCAGTGTGAAGTTGTTGTGAATTTGTTTTGACTGAAGTGCAGTGTGAAGTTGCAGTGAATTTATTTTGACTGAAGTGCAGTGTGAAGTTGCAGTGAATTTGTTCTGACTGAAGTGCAGTATGAAGTTGCAGTGAATTTGTTTCGACTGAAGTGCAGTGAGAAGTTGCAGTGAATATCTTCCGACTGAAGTGCAGTTGTTTTGAAATTTGTTTCCACTGAAGTGCAGTGTGAAGTTGCAGTGAATTTGTTTCGACTGAAGTGCAGTGTGAAGTTGCAGTGAATTTGAATTTTTTGACTGAAGTGCAGTGTGAAGTTGCAGTGAATTTGTTCTGACTGAAGTGCAGTGTGAAGTTTCAGTGAAGTTTTGTACTGACTGAAGTGCAGTGTGAAGTTGCAGTGAATTACTTTCGACTGAAGTGCATTGTAAAGTTGCAGTGAATTTGTTTAAACTGAAGTGCAGTGTGAAGTTCCAGTGAATTTGTTCCGACTGAAGTGCAGTATGGAGTTGCAGTGAATTTGTTTTGACTGAAGTGCAGTGTGAAGTTGCAGTGAATTTGATTCAACTGAAGTGCAGTGTGAAGTTGCAGAGAATTTGCTTCGGCTGACGTGCAGTGTGAAGTTGCAGTGAATTTGTTTAAACTGAAGTGCAGTGTGAAGTTGCAGTGAATTTGTTTAAACTGAAATGCAGTGTGAAGTTGCAGTGAATTTGTTTCGACTTTCAGTGTGAAGTTGAAGTTGTGAATTTGTTTTGAAAAAAGTGCAGTGTGAAGTTGCAGTGAATTTGTTTCGACTGAAATGCAGTGTGAAGTTTGAATTTTTCGACTGAAGTGCAGTGTGAAGTTGAAGTGAATTTGTTTTGACTGAAGTGCAGTGTGAAATTGCAGTGAATTTGTTCCGACTGAAGTGCAGTGTGAAGTTGCATTGAATTTGTTTTGTTGAAATGCAGTGTGAAGTTGCAGTGAACTGAAGTGCAGTGTGAAGTTGCACTGAATTTGTTCTGACTGAAGTGCAGTGTGAAGTTGCAGTGAATTTGTTTTGGTTGAAATGCAGCCTGAAGTTGCAGTGAATTTGTTTTGACTGAAGTGCAGTGTGAATTTGCAGTGAATTTGTTTAAACTGAAGTGCAGTGTGAAGTTGCAGTGAATTTGTTCCGACTGAAGTGGAGTGTGAAGTTGCAGTGAATTTGTTCTCACTGAAGTGAAGTGCAAAGTTGCAGTGAAATTGTTCCGACTAAAGTGCAGTGTGAAGTTGCAGTGAATTTGATTCGACTGAAGTGCAGTGTGAAGTTGCAGTGAATTTCTTCTGACTGAAGTGGGTTGTGAAGTTGCAGTGAATTTGTTTAGACTAAAGTGGAGTGTGAAGTTGCAGTGAATTTTTTTCGACTGAAGTGAAGTGTGAAGTTGCAGTGAATTTGTTTTGACTGAAGTGCAGTGTGAAGTTGCAGTGAATTTTTTCCGACTGAAGTGCAGTGTGAAGTTGCAATGAATTTGTTTTGACTGAAGTGCAGTGTGAAGTTGCAAAGAATTTGTTTCGACTGAAGTGCAGTGTGAAATTGCAGTGAATTTCTTCTGACTGAAGTGGAGTGTGAAGTTGCAGTGAATTTGTTTTGACTGAAGTGCAGTGTGAAGTTGCAGTGAATTTGTTCCGACTGAAGTGCAGTGTGAAGTTGCAGTGAATTTGTTTTGACTGAAGTGCAGTGTGAAGTTGCAAAGAATTTGTTTCGACTGAAGTGCAGTGTGAAGTTGCATTGAATTTCTTTTGACTAAACTGCAGTGTGTTAGTTCATTTGTTTCAACTGAAATGCAGTGTGAAGTTGCATTGAATTTGTTCCGACTGAAGTGCAGTATGAAGTTGAAGTGAATTTGTTTTGACTGAAGTGCAGTGTGAAATTGCAGTGATTTTTTCGACTGAAGTGCAGTGTGAAGTTGCAGTGAATTTGTTCCAACTGAAGTGCAGTGTGAAGTTGCATTGAATTTGTTTCTAAATGGCTGAAATTTGTTTGCAGTGTGAAGTTGCAGTGAATTTGTTTTGACTGAAGTGCAGTGTGAAGTTGCAGTGAATTTGTTTTAAACTGAAGTGCAGTGTGAAGTTGCAGTGAATTTGTACTGACTGAAGTGCAGTGTGAAGTTGCAAAGATATTGATTCGATTGAAGTGCAGTGTGAAGTTACAGTGAATTTGTTCCGACTGAAGTGGAGTGTGAAGTTGCAGTGAAATTGTTTCCACTGAAGTGCAGTGTGAAGTTGCAGTGAATTTGTTTCGACTGAAGTGCAGTGTGAAGTTGCAGTGAATTTGTTTAAACTGAAGTGCAGTGTGAAGTTGCAGTGAATTTGTTCCGACTGAAGTGGAGTGTGAAGTTTCAGTGAATTTGTACTGACTGAAGTGCAGTGTGAAATTGCAGTGAAATTGTTCCGACTAAAGTGCAGTGTGAAGTTGCAGTGAATTTGTTTTGACTGAAGTGCAGTGTTAAGTTGCAGTGAATTTCTTCTGACCAAAGTGCAGTGTGAAGTTGCAGTGAATTTGTTCTGACTGAAGTGCAGTGTGAAGTTGCAGTGAATTTATTTCGACTAAAGTGCAGTGTGAAGTTCCAAAGAATTTGTTTTGACTGAAGTGCAGTGTGAAGTTGCAGTGAATGTCTTTTGAATAAAGTGCAAGTGTGAAGTTGCAGTGAATTTGTTTGGACTGAAATGCAGTGCAAAGTTGCAGTGAATTTGTTCCACCTGAAGTGCAGTTGAAGTGAATTTGGTTCGACTGAAGTGCAGTGTGAAATTGCAGTGAATTTGTTTCGACTGAAGTGCACGGTGAATTTGTTTTGAAGTGCAGTGTGAAGTTGCAGTGAATTTGTTTCGGCTGAAATGCAGTGTGAAGTTGCAGTGAATTTGTTTTGACTGAAGTGCAGTGTGAATTTGCAGTGAATTTGTAAACGAAAGTGCAGTGTGAAGTTGCAGTGAATTTGTTCCGATTGAAGTGCAGTGTGAAGTTGTAGTGAATTTGTTTTGACTGAAGTACAGTATGAAGTTGCAGTGAATTTTTTCAATGGACATTCATCTGCTAAAGGGAGAATGACATCATACATCGTTCAATGACGTGTGGAATTTTTGTTTGTTGACAGTGAAACAAATGGTAATTTTAAGAGACATAATATACATACAATGATCAAATATATATCGGTGGAAAGGCCAGGAAATTCTACATATGAATATTTACATGAGATTCTTGACATGTTAATAAGTGTGATGCATGAACGTGATTGATGTGAAATGAAGGGATGTCTGACGTCTTTACAGTCCTAGCAGTGAGATGTCGGGTCTTGGATCCGAACATGCTATCCAATAGTCAACCTGGGTAGGGGGCGGGCATGCTGATCATACCGGGTCTTAACTTGCTCGGCAAGGGCGGCAGCACGGCGGTCACAGTCCTCAGTCTTGACCTGCCACTCCTTTGAAAAGGACTCTGAGTGTGCAGGGATGCATGACCTACGAGGTCGGCCATACAGAATCTGGGCAGGGGAGCGACCTGTGAAATTGGGAGTATTTTGGAGCTCCAAGAGACCTTGGACAAACTCTTCGCAATCAATGTTGCCAAAGGGTACCGTTGTCAGGATAAGATGCTTGATTGACTTCACAGTGGCCCCAACATGACCATTCGATTGTGGATAATGTGGGGAGGTCTCCACATGTTGAACTCCTCATCGCTCCATAAAATCCTGGAACTCGTTGCTGGTGAACTGCGGCCCTCCATTGGTTCTGGGGTGGAGAGGGACACCAACTTCCCGGAAGTAGCAACAGAAGATCCTGATTGTATTAGAAGTGGTAGTATCACCTTTGCATGGGACAACAACAGGCCATCCTGAGAGTTGGTCAACTTTGATGAGGAAGGCTTTTCCTGCAACAATAAAGAAATCTGCTGAAACAGACTCAAAGGGCCTCGTGGGGTTATCATCACTCATCAGTGGTTCCTGCTGCTGGGTTGGCTGCAATACCTGGCATGACTCACAAGCTCCAATTGTGTTGCCAATGTCCAAGTTGATACCAGGTGAGAAGACAGCCTGTCTTGCCCAGCGCTTAGTAGATTCCACACTCCTATGGCTGTCATGTAGGTGAGACAAGGTGCAGTGGCGGAGGGCAGCAGGAACTATAACTCTTGCTCCATACAGGACGAGGTCACCATCAGCATAGAGCTCATCCCGTATCTTCCAGTATGGGAGTAAGGAGTTGTGCAGAGCGTACCTATTGGAGGGGAATCCTGAGGTGACACAGTCGAGTAGGCGAGTGTAGACAGGGTCTGCTCTTGCTGCATCTCATAGATCCTGAAGGATCCTGTCTGCATCTTGAGCTGGAAACTCTTCTGAAGAGGTGACGGTGTACACAGCCATGACTGTTCGAAGATTGGTGGCAGAAGGGGCACCTGCAATTTCGTCCTCTGGCACGGGGTGGCTGACTGGGGCTCGAGACAAGGCATCAGAAATGTTCAGAGACTTGCCAGCATGCCATGCAGCTGTGAATAAGTAGGGCGAAATTTTCTCCTTCACACGCTGGAGGCGAGGATTCTTGACGGCGTCCAGCGAGTAATGGTTCAGGATAGGTATGAGGGGATGGTGATCCATCATCAGAGTAAAGTTCTGTAGGCCTGCGAGATACAGCCTACATTTTAACATTGACCAGACCAAGGCCAGCATCTCGAGCTCAATAGTGGCATAGCGTGTCTAGGCATCAGTAAGGAATTGAGAGCCACACTGAACTAAACGTAGGCATCCGCTACCATGGTCCTGCGGAGGGCATATCCAATACCATTAAGGTATGAGGCATCTGTCTAGTGGATGGAGGAGTGCTGACTTGACGCGTCAAAAGGCCTCATCATGATCAGGGGTCCACACAAATGTTCTCTTGGGCTCATCAGAGGGCGTAAAGGCTGGGCTGTAGCGGCAATGTCAGGGGTGAACTCTGCCAATTGGTTGACCAGGTCCATGAATGATCTGAGGTCAGTCAGGTTAGCTGGAGTCAGGAAATCCCTGATGACACTGACTTTTTCTTGATCAGCCGAGATGTCCTCTCCTGAGAGCATGTATCTGCAGAAGTTGACGGTAGGTGCAGCAACCACAAACTTGTCCTTGTTGAGGGTAATTCCAAACTTGCAGCACCTGGTGAGCATCTCGTGGATACGGTAAAGGTGTGAATGGCAATCCTCATCATGGAGAAGGATGTCATCAACAACCTTAACACAGTTCTTGACTCCTTGAAGGGCCATATCGCCTCACTGACAGAATGCATCTCCAGTAGCTGCGAAACCCATCAGTCCTCTGCGGTGTTTGAACCGACCATATGGCGTAATAAAAGTAGTCAAATGTTGATCCTCTTCGGCCAGTTCCATTTGCCAATACCCACAGAGGGCATCAGCTGTCGGGAAAAACCAAGCCTTCGGGTCCACACTACAAATAGTGGTGAAGGGTGTGGGCGAAGGGTGGGCTGTGTGAGAAAACTTGGCTGTTCAGTTTGGAGAGGTCGACAGTGATGTGTACTCCTGTGACATTCTTGGCGATGACAACGAGGCAGTGACACCATTCTGAAGGTTCATCACCAGTCGGGTAGAACTCAAGCTCTTCCTTGACCTGGTCCCTGAAGGTGAGGGGAATCTTCCTTGACCTGGTCCCTGAAGGTGAGGGGAATTTGTCTTGGGGTATGGATGGTGAAGGGCACAGCACCATCCTTGAGATGAATCCTCATGGGAGGACCAACCATGGGCTTGAGAAGAGCTGACTTCAAGTCTTTTTTGGAAATCAACACATCTGCAAACTCTCGGAGGAAATATTCCTTGGCAGCCGAAGGCAATGTGGTGGCTGAGATAGGTAGCTCCTTGCACCTATTGACATGTCTGACTTCAGCAATGGGCTTAGGAAAATCCGAGATATTATGGCCAACTCTTAACAATGTTCATAAGACAGAAATGGAGTCTGGACATTCTCATGGACAGGAATCCTAGCAGAACATGACTGCTTGCCTAAGGTGAGAGTAACCTGAAACATGCCAAGGGCAGGCACCATTTTGGACCCATCTGCAGTAATCATTGTAGTTGGCAGAAGAGGTTGCAGGCTGCTCCTGGGGATTCCGAAACTCTGGGTGTCGCTGGCCAATAATGGTGACATAGCACCTGTGTCTGGTAACATCTGTAAGCAAGAATTAATATCACCATATGACAGAAGAACACAGATGGTTGGGGTGTCTTGCGGGCTGTGGGAGAAGGATATCCTAAATGATGACAACTGTTCTGCCGTGCATCTTGGGTCTTGCAGGAGTTGGAGCGGGCAGCACTGTTGCTTGGAGATCCATCCTGACAGTTCTTCTTTTTCTTCTCTCTACAACACTTATCAAAGTGTCCTATGCAGTGGCAAAGGCGGCACTGGGCTTTGCTGGCACGACATCTAATTGTCCTGGACCATTGGCCAAGGCGCGCACAGCTTTTGCAAGTACTGTTGGTGGCAGGGCACTCCTTGGGGCCATGCTGTCGAGCACAGGACTGGCACAAAGTAGCTGGTGTCAAAGTCGGTTTTGAAGGAAAGGTTGCTTCAATTGCCCTTTTCTTCTTACACTTTTTGTAGGCAGAAACGGCGTGCAACTGGTTAAGTGGGGCACATATGGAGGAAGTTGCATTCTTAGCTGCTTCATGTGATCGACAGGTCATGACAACATCTTGTAATGAGGAGGGGTGTCCAAGGAGATTATTTTGTGAACTAGTTCTGCATCTTGAATGCCCACTGGAATTACCATTTTCAGCAGGGTCTCCTAGCATGCAGCTGCATTCCCTGGGCACAAGTCGACTTCCTGTGGAATGCGTCAAAGCCTTACGTAGAAATCTGCAAAAGATTCTCCTTCCATCTGTTTGCAACTAAGCAATTCCCTACGGCAAAGAACCTCATTACATAAACCCTTTATGTAAGACTGCAGGGCACGCAACACTTCATCTACAGACTTATCTGTGGAGGGTGAGATATGTAAAGTTAGCTCCAACACACACTGAGTCTCAAGGGCTAAGCACATCCACAACTGGATCATCTGTTTTCCCCTAGGAAGCTTGAAAAGATCGACCATAATAGCATAATCATCCCATCTGTGTCTCCATTCCCTGGACATTTGGAATGATGCACCAGCCTTGAGTTGGGGGCGGCGTTTGCACCATCGATTTTTGTGGTGGGGGAAGAGAAGGATGACTGGAGGAAGAAGCACCCATCTCTGTACCTGGTATGGGGTTTTCTGCATGGAAGGGTTGGGTAGACAAGGGCTGTAATTCTTCCATTTTCCTCATCTCTGCACATATTTTCCTCTCTTCTGCATAACTCCTCTTGTGCCCTTCTATCTTCTTCTTCATGTCTTCTTTGTTCTCTTCTTTCTTCATCTTCACATCTTCTTTGTTCTCTTCATTCTTCATCTTCACATCGTCTTTTCTCTTCTTCATACCAGCAAGATTCCTCAAAAACTTAATAAGTTGAAAGAAATCTTTTCCAGTCAGTTGGGTGGAGGGGATGTGCTGGTAGTGAGGGTGAAGGAGTGGTGGATAGGGGGAGGAGGGCGGTGACGTCTTGACGAACTCCTCCCCCACGGTGTTCCCACTGTGGGGGAACACTGTGTTCCCACTGAGGGCATGAGCTCCCATACTACTGGCTTCTGGCATCCCCCGGTCTGCTGTCTCTTCTGGCTGACCTAGCCCATCCATTATGTTAAATATATATGCAATGAAAAACATGTATTAAAATAATACAAGATCCCTCTTTTAAAGACAGTTTAAATAATAAGAGTTACTGGATCAGCAAGTGTGTGCATTACACATGTGCGTGTCTGCTCTGCTGTCCGTGATCAGTTAGTTACCCGCAAACAGTTGAGGGGACCGGATGTATGGCTACGTGCTCTCACTTGGGGCAGCAGCAAGGGTTTTGCATGTCACAATCTTATATCTGCACTGCACATAATCATCTCCAATTTTCTGGGAATTTAGCCAGGCCCTTTCCCTGTTGTACACACTTGTCATACAAGACGGGTGATACATATGGCCCTGAGAAACAATATCTCCAGCACTAAACTTGGCCAGAAGTTTCTCGTCTAGTAGGTTGGTGGCACATCGTTGCAGCTTTTTATGTAAAGGCAATGTCATGGCCAATCGTAAATCTTTGATTGGTGCTGGTTGGTCACAAATAAAGCATATTCCTTCTTTCTCAGTCTTAGATTCTTCTGCATCTTCTTCATCTGCCTTCTGGCTACTACGTGTGAATTTTGCTGATGGGGCATCATCTTCATCTTTTGTCTTACACAATGACTTCCTTTTCCTTTCTAGTTTTGTTGTTTTGAACTTCAGCATACATGATTCATGATATGTTGCTTTGTTATTTTCAAAGGTCTGCAGAATTCCATCACCTTCATCAAGCCTTTTGGGATGAAATGGTATAGGCATTGCATTTAACTTATAGAATTCAGGAATGTTTGTAGCAAGGGTAATATAGCTAGCACCAGATGCATCAACTAGTCTTTTACGTGTGTCGTCTTGGCACAAGCAACAAAACTTCCAGTTAGTCGTACTATCTCCCTTCAGGAAAGACATTGACTTCCAAGATTGTCCTGCCATTGCTTTTGTTCTATAGGCCGAGGGTTTATCCTTTTACCACCTATATAAACATATATGCACTTTCAGATATGGGATACAACTAGGCTCAGATATGTCAGAATCCTACCCCTAGCCCGATCATTCATCCAGTGCTATTTAATTCCTTTTGATCTGTACACCATCTAGAAGACTAAAGCCCCATCTTCCTTGGCTCGGTTCTCCCGCGCTGGTACATCCTGTCAATTCAGGTGCAGCTATTTAACTTTGAAGTGGGGTTAGCTAAACAGCATTTGGGAAACTAATAACAAATCTCTGCCATTAGCTAGCACTGAATCCCATGCTGAGTTTCACAGCTATAGTGTCAACCAGTGTGCCTTGGGAGTACATTGACACTACACTATTACACTTTTACATGAAGCTTATTGCCCATTTTTTTCTAAATGAGGATGAAAATTAACTGGGGATTAATTGATATCTAACCTATAAAAAATGAACTGATCAGGCTGAAGTTACCCTAAATCCATGTATTACCTGACTTTTAGCCTCATATATGAGTTTAAGTACCAATTTTTGGCATTTTGGCGGACATTTTTGATATAGAGACAGCCACCTTGGATATTTCTATGCAGAGAAATGATGTACCTACATTTATAAAGGCTTGTTTTTAATATTTTAATATAAACTGGGAGTGACTTAGAGATTTGAATGTGATTAATCAATTAAATACCAATATTCAAATATCCACAGGATGCCATTTTGAAAGCCTGTTGGCCATCTTAGAAAATGGCAAAATATTTTGTGTGGCCGGAGGTTGATAATGAGACCAAGGGACAAGAAGAATAGTTGAGCCAAGTTTCATGCTTGTATCACCATTTGCACTTTTCCCCTATTTTTTTGTAGTTACCCGCTCCACTACTTATGGGTCATGCTTAGTGGAATGTCAGAATCCAATAAAGAAGTCTGGTAGAGTATCCAGGGACCTATAAACTACAAGATGGCCAAGTAGAAGCAGACTGACAAAAATGAAGATTGTTGCTTTATATATATGCCAAACCAGGACATTTAGCTAAGAACTCTGTGCTTGTAAAGGGTAAGGGCAGCATGCTTGTAAAGGGTAAGGGCAGCAGAAATAGAAGCAAAAGGCAGCAGTGCTATGGTGGTGTAAAAACCAAGGGAGGTAACTGCAATAATGATTTGTGAGAATGTTGACATATTCCAGCTGGAAGATTACATCGAAGTTGGTAGGCTGAAGTTGGCAGATGGACCTGAACTATCAATTGTGTTAGGAGCATGCAGATTGGCAGAAGAGAGGAAGAGGCACTGTCATTTACCAGTTAGTGAAGGATATGTAGGCGAAGGATTATAACTACTACAAGATACAGGATGTATAAATGCATTCGTACTTAAAAGTTTGGTAACTGAGAACAGATAATAAGAAATGGCTTTGTGCACTCTTTGACAGGATTATCAGGAGATATCTTGTTGCAAAGATTCATGTGAACAACCCGTACTATAAAGGAGAGTTACATACTGTGTGCATAGATAATCCTATATATGACCTTATTCCTGGACAGTAGCAGTTATGACCAGAGCCTAGTTCAAGTGAGAAAAATGCAAAATCATGCTCCTGTCCAATCTCCTTACATCCCACCCATAGGACGGGAGCAGCAAAAATAAACCCAGCAGAAGGATCCCAGTCTAGCTAGGCAGTAGGCAAGAGCCACGAGTGATAGAGTACCCACCAAGGGTGAAGAAACTTTCAGGCTATAGGTTTACAATGTATACCGAATTTTCCAGTCTGGAGATGTGTGGCAAATCCAAGTGCTAAAGACATATTGTAACTAAGTAATGAATTTGGCCATAAGCCCATTATATCATCGGTCATCTTGGAGCTAAGAAGACTGTTGATCAGATAACCAGCTGTTTCCATTGACCAGGAATGGCTGCAAACAACATCAGTTTTTGTAGGTCCTGCAACATTTGCCAGAAGATTGCAGTGAAGGACTGTACCATCAAAATACTATTAGGAAAGCGTTGTAATATTTTCCCCAAGCACTGTTCTCTGTTGCTGTTTTGAGATTAGATGAATTTTTGAATTTCCTGTTTTGTTTGGGAATATTGAACTGATATATTTTAATTGCATGCATAACCTTAGCTTGAAGAAACAATTGTTCAATATGACCCAAATCTTGTTGGCCTTTTATTTATGTTTAAAAACACATTCATCACATACGATTTCTTAGAGGTTTTATGTAAATGTAATAGCTTTAATCAATATATTTCAAGATTGCCTAAGTTGACCATGATTACATAATGTCTACTTTTGGTAAGCACAGCATATACCAAAATCATCGAGAGCTGAGGGGCACTGTATATTTTAGTCAAGGAGTGTGAAAGACACCAGGCAGACAGACAAAAGACATAAGGCAATCCTGATATCTCTTCCCTGGTCATCTCACGTAGAAAGGAAAATTCAGTATTTCAGTTTGAAGGAATTTATTTTAGCATTATCTGGAAGTAAAGAACTAAAGACAAGACGCCTGAAGTGACACATGTCGTGCATAGTGCTGTGAATAAATTTAATATTTTATATTCTACTGAGTGTGTTAATCATATCATCTTTAAAGCAAAAGGCCATCATCACCATTGAGCCTCCTTTCAAACACTGTGTGGTGAACATCAAGACAAACTAACCAGCCATCCAGGAAAGACTTTACTGGTAGAGCACTTCATCAAAGTGACAACAGAGCAGCCAGTCAGAGACAAAAATGTTTCCTTTACCATTTGCCACTATGGAATTGATCCAGGAAGAAGCTGAAGAGATGCTAGAGATAGGATTCATCGAAAGGTCAACCTCTGCATGCAGTTTGCCAGAAGTGATGATGAGGAAATAAGATGGATCAAACAGGTTCTATGTGGAATACTGTCGACTAACTGCCATAATCTAATTTGACAACAAAATGATGGGAGATCCCAAGGCTATGATGGTGAAACCTCGTAACAACAACATTTTTCACCAAAGTGAACTTGAACAAGGGATATTGGCAGATCCCAATGGAAGAAGTGATGAATGTTGCCAGTTCAAGAGGATGCCATTTAGATTAATGAACTTAGCACTGTTGACTAGCACTGACTGTCAACAGCATGATGAGTGAGATACTAGCTGATGCCAAGAACATGACCATTTTGTGGACACCATGTTAACTCACACCGCATCGTGGACAGAATACATTGAGAGACTCAAGGACCTATTTCAGAGAGTTACAGCAGGACTAACTATCTGACCTCCAATTGTTACACAAGCTATAGTGATGTGGAATTGCTCAGACACAAGGTCAGCTGTAATAGGATTACCGTGGATGAAGGGAAACTTTTGAAGATCCAGGATGCATTACCATCAAAGACAAAGACACAAGTGAGACAATTCCATGCACAGCTGGTTACTACAGGAAGTTTATGAGTATCTATGCATGTTTTTTTTAACCAACCCAGTGAAGAAGAGATGACTGAACAAAAGAGATTTGAGGGAATCTCATCATAAGACATTTGATTGAGTGAAGCAAGCTTTAGGAATCACGCCAGCACTGTGAATGCCAGGCTTCAATGGGACTTCCATTGTAAGGACAATTGTATCAAATGAAAGACCAGGAGGCATGCTCGTATCAGAGCTCAGAGATGGCATATTTCTATTTGCTTATGCAAGTAGGAAACTTAAGAGTGAGCACAGATACTGCATGATTTAAAATCAATGCAAACCAATGATATCTGCAGTTACGATATTCCATATGTACTTGTATGGGGGTGAGTTTTGTGATGCAGGCAGACCGCAAGCCGCTCACATTCAGAAGTACAAGAATGAAAGTCCAAGGATCATACGGTGGGCCATAGCGCTCGCTCTACAGCTACAATTTTCGAGTGGAGAAAATTCCAGGATGGCTCAATGATGGCTCGAATTACTTCAGCAGACTATGCTGGGAAAAAAATGAGATCATTATTTCTAAAGTGGGGTGTATTGTCCAAATATAAATGATGTGGTGAATCATACTATTTCTTTTAAAGTTCCCTATAGTACCTTTGTTTATATAATAGTCTAGACTCTAGAGTTTATGTGAGAACTTTGTTATTTAATATGATTTCCATGCAGCTAATTTGTTTAAAAGCATACCAGTTATGATTTTCTTTGAAATTTTCTATAATTTGTTTATTCAAGAGTTTGTCTGGCTGGCTGAGTTGATCAATATTATGAATGTGTACAAGTGTGTGTATACCAGAACTTTCAAGAGCTGATGGCGATCATATAAGTAGCAGCCTGTGGTATGTGAAGCAAGGCAAGGCAAGCAAGGCAAGAACAAGGCAGGTTTAAGTTTCTGGTCACTCAAAGCGGACAAAGAAGAATCAATTAAGCAAAGTTATGTTAGTGTTTCGCTTCAAGAGAGAAGCTGTTCAAAGGACAATCCCTCATTACCACTGCTGCAAGTACGATCGGCCAGAAGTTGTAGTCGCCTCCAATGATATGTTGTTGCTCAGGTGTTATAAATGTTATAAATACATGTGTTTCAATTACACAAGGTTATAAAGCAATTGTCTACGGGTGCTAACAGTCCTTACCTCATATACTGTGTGACAATACACGTTTTGTAATTGTAGCTATGTTGGTACTTGGTAGTGTGGACTTTTAACAAGGATGTAACAGTTTAAAATTACTATTTTTCTGTCAGGCTGTAAAGTTAAGAGCACTTACATCTTAAGGGCTAAAATATTCAGGTAACAAATAGCCTTTTATAAAATATTGTTTATTTGTTAAACGAATAGCCTTTTTCCAGTATGTGACTATAGACTACATTGTTTGGGTGATTCCATGTTCATGAAAATTTCAGTGAATAATGATAAAATGTTGAATTATATCAATCATATTAATGAATAAAAGAAACACTGATGGTTGTACACTTTAAATATACATGTATAAACATATGCCTGCTTCCACACACACACACACACATATGGAAACATTTACCTATATGTTATACTGGCCTATACGTGTTTTCTTATAAAAGTAAAATTATTCATTATTATTATTATTATTATTATTATTATTATTATTATTATTATTATTATTATTATTATTATTATTATTATATTAAATACCTGCTAAGGAAATAGTCCCAATTGTGTGAAATGGCTTCTCTGTCAGATAAAAAAGTAATGGAATCCTGTATAGCTATGCCATAATGATACATTAGGAAACTGAACTTCATTTCCAGATCCAATGAAAGAAAATAGGAATTAATTCTATGAAAGTTCAATTTGCTTTTCTGCTATAACTTATTCAGATAAAAAATTAAAAAGTGCAACATCATTGTCCATAGGTTCCAACATCCCGAACATGTGCAGATGCATTCATAGAACCTCACTGGTGTGCTTGCCTGAGTTGGGAGCCTGTGAAAGTGGAAGAGGAGCGAGTGCAGAGGGCTGCTCAGGCTCTAGTTCACTACATAAATACATTTACTGCATCACATCGTTCCCTCTGTCAGGAGCTAACTTTAGACAAGATAACTTGGGCTGGAAGGTTACTGCCTAATAAAGGTAAGGGTATTACATTAAGCATAAATCTTAAATATAAGGTAGTCTCTCCTAGATCTAGGGTGTACACTCACAAAACCAAGTATTACTTTCTTGCACAAAATCTCTTAGCTTAAAGGAGTATATATTATACATTATGATATACAATATACATTACAGTCATTTTCAAAACTTTGCGATATCACAGTCTCACTTCACATATGTTAGAGTGTTACTAGTTAGCCATAATTCCTTCCGTGCTACCGAATCAATCACCTCTTAGCTATGAACGTTATTGCCAATTAAGTTACAAAACTTGGTAACCATTAACAGATTTTCCTCATTGCACTATAAATACTACTAGCTTACCAACCCGGTGCTGCCCAGAATAACTCTGAATGACAACTGATAAAGTTCTCTCTCTCTCTCTCTCTCTCTCTTTCTCTCTCTCTCTTCTCTCTCTCTCTCTCTCTCTCTCTCTCTCCCTCTCTCTCTCTCTCTCTCTCTCTCTCTCTCTCTCTCTCTCTCTCTCTCTCTCTCTCTCTCTCCTCCTTAACACCCTTCTCTCTCTCTCTCTCTCTCTCTCTCTCTCTCTCTCTCTCTCTCTCTCTCTCTCTCTCTTCTCCCTAGCACCCCCTCTACTCTCTCTCTCTTACTGCCTCTCCCTCTCACTCTCTCTCTTTGAGTCTCTTTCCCTCTTTCTTCTCCCTAGCACCCCCTCTACCCTCTCTCTCTTACTTCCTCTCCCTCTCTCTCTCTCTCTCTCTCTCTGTCACCCCCTTCCCAACCCCCACCCCCTTTGGTGCCATTGATGTCTTACCCCCACAGTATTCTTTTCCAGATAGTAAGTCATATGTATACCAAGTTTTGTTGAAATTGGTCAATGCATTTCAGAGTTATGCTGGAACATACAAACACACACATACATACATACATTTTTATTTATACAGATTACTGACTTGTTGCATTGTTTCTTAGCCTCGAAAGTGGTGCTCTTTGTAGCTTCTTATCCATAGAGATGAATTTTCCATGAATTCTTCTTAGTCATAACTGATTCCAGTCATTATTTCCTAACCACAGAACACATACCCATTCTACTGCCTCTAAAGCATGAGCTGTTTTATTCTTCATAATCCGTAGCCAGAAAAAGTTGTAAAAATAGCTTTCCTGTCGCTTCATGGGTGTCATGCTGTTTGTAATAGGATTCTAAAGTAGCGGTGGCCTGTTGCTTTACACAAAGTGTGACTATATATACAGTATATATATATATATATATATATATATATATATATATATATATATATATATATATATATATATATATATATATATATATATATATGACTCACATCATGACCAAACCCATGTCTTTCAATTGAAAAACGAGATCACTGCCGAACAAGCCACACAAGTCATAATAGAAGTTGGAACTTCTTGAGTACCACTGTACCTAAGGCTTTACCCTGGCAGGGTAACTGCTTGCATACCAGCATTTTTCCCCATCTTCCCGACTCAGCAGTGACCCAACTGACAGCATTTCATTCAAATTATCCTTTCTTAGGTAATATGATAAAAACAATCAACACACAATCACGTGTGGAACAGAAATCAATTTCTGACTCACATCAGGATCAAACCCATATCTTTCAATTGAAAAATGAGACCGCTGCCAACCAAGCCTCACAAGTCATAAAAGAAGTTAGAACCTGAGTACCACTGTACCTAAGGCTTTACCTGGGTAGGGTAAATGCTTGCATACCAGCATGTTTTCCCCAGCTTTCTGACTCAGCAGTGACCCAACTGACAGCATTTCATTCGAATTATCCTTTCTTAGGTAATATGATAAAAACAATCAACACACAATCACGTGTGGAACAGAAATGAATTTCTGACTTACATCAGGATTGAAGCCATGTCTTTCAATTGAAAAACAAGACCACTGCCAACCAAGCTACACAAGTCATAAAAGAAGTTAGAACGTGAGTACCACTGTACCTAAGGTTTACCTGGGCAGGCTAATTGCTTGCATACCAGCATGTTTCCCCAACTTCCTGACTCAGCAGTGACCCAGTTGACAGCATTTCATTCAAACTATCCTTTCTTAGGTAAAATGATTTGATAGAAATAATCAACACACAGTCATGTGTGGAACAGAAATAAATTTCTGACTCACATAAGGACTGAACCCATGTCTTTCAATTGAAAAGCAAGACCACTGCCAACAAAGCCACACAAGTCATAAAAGAAGTTGGAACCTTAGTACCACTGTACCTAAGGCTTTACCTGGGCAGGGTAACTGCTTGCATACCAGCATGTTTTCCCCAACTTCCCAACTAGCGTTTCATTCGAATTATCCTTTCTGAGCAAATATGATAGAAATAATCAACACACAATCACTTCTTTTATGACCTGTATGGCTTGGTTGGCAGTGGTCTCATTTTCCAATTGAAAGACATGGGTTCAATCCTGATGTGAGTCAGAAATTTATTTCTGTTCCACACGTGATCATTTGTTGATTATTTCTATCATATTCACTCAGAAAGGATAATTCGAATAAAATGCTGTCATCTGGGTTACTGCTGAGTCTGGAAGTTGAGGAAAACACGCTGGTATGCAAGCAGTTAGCCTGCCCAGGTAAATCCTTAGGTACTCAGTCTCCAACTTCTTTGGGAAACCCCAAGTGTGTTCCTTTGGGACACATAAAGCCCATCCCTTGAAGAGGGCAAGACTGATAATTGCTAAAACTCTCCTCTCACACCTAGGCTTGTGGGCCTGCCTGTACCCCCTACTCTCTGATATTTTCCACATAAGGTTCTTAAGAGTTAGTGATCCGGTGGCAATAACTGTAACAGCTCCCCCTTTAGGCAGACATTCCACTCCCTTTCGGGTGTGAAGGTCTGCACTAGTGAGACACTGGTATCGGTTACGTTAAGTACTTCCCCCAGTGGGTCGTTACCCATGCGAATGGAAATAGGCTAAAATATATAACTCTAGTTTATCCCCTGAGGAGGAGTGGGCTTGCTAGCTAACTTAACTTAATGTCCCCACCACTAGTGTATGGGGTGTCTGCGTTTATTTAACGATACTGTTTGTGGAATAAAATGAACTGGCAATGCTATTGACTCAATGTTATAAAATAGCTAACTTAATTTCACACAGCCCTAGCAAACCCAGCACCAAAGTGATAACTAGCTACACGCAGAGAATAATTTAAATTAAAAAAGGAGTCATTTAATCTATGACATAACGTACATGTACATGAAGCATGTTAATAATACTAGTCTATCAGAATGAAAATATTGACATACCCATGAGTTAGTTACTCTATGATACATGCTACAAACTGAAATAAAATGCAACAAGATATGATAAATGAATGCAATGAAATGCTAAGATGGCTAGTACATGCTCTTCAGCTTGATGGGCTAAAGAACAGACTTAGCAAAGTACAAAATAAATTTTTCAGTACAACAATAAGGATTAAAGTAGGATGAAACTGTAGACATCCTTTCTGGATCAGGAGCTAGGATTGCTCCATGAAGATGAGGTACTGTTACACCTTATGAGGGAGATTTGAGTATCAGTGTCTTCAAAAGCTGGGACCTGTTTAGCACGATAACCACCTCGAGGAGATGCAACATAAATTGGGCCCACAGTTGGTGGTCCTAAACTGAGTGAATGTGTGTCCACTAGAGCAACAATTGTGGGAGTTTTATTTCCGGGACAATCCTTAAAATTCGAGGAATGCCCGTATTTCTGATATGTGGCAATAAACTTTACTGTAATCTCTACAAGAAGCTGTTACAGTGCGAGTAGTCTGGGAGTTTTGATTAGAGGAGGGTCTTGCCGTGGATCCCCCTTTAGCTTTGCACTGGGCTGCTAAATCCCCTACTTTTTTACAATTAGTACATACGGGTGGATTAGAAGATTGTCTATTTCTTGGGCGGACTGATAAGCCAGTGGGGTCAGGAGGAACGATGCGCTTATTTGAAGTCCTGGAGGCTTGGTGGTATGAGTCTCATAGCCATCAGCTGGTTGGCAGCACTCGGTGAATAATTTCCACTGCTTCTCTCCTGTGTATAGGGCCAGAGGGCTGGAAGCATAAGAGAGGAAGTCTTCAAGTTGCATTCAATTTAATGTATCCTCAGTTTCTTGGCACTCCACAGCGTCGATCCATTGCCGTGAGTCTCAGTTCTCTTTGTAAGACCAGTCGGACCATGTTTGTTCGATCTCCTTGGGAAGATCTCGCCATCTTTGCCTCCAGTGCTCAGGCTTAATTTCATAGGCAAACACTACAGCCTTTCTGACTGCTTCAAGATTTTCTTTGTCGACATTCTCTAAGGAATTTAAGGCGTCCTGACCCTTTCTGTCCCTGCATTTTGCAAGAATCATGGCCGCCTCAGTGTCAGTCGGCTTGTACTCAGAGAAGGGGTTTTCTATTTGGTACAGCCATGCTTCTGGCTCTGCTTCATTCCACTTAGGCATGAGGTGGCTGATATTTGAGATAATGGAAAGCGCAAAGACTGGGGCGGGATTTTCGGCTTGGTGTTGGGCCAGTGCCATGGTACTGTCGTGTTTGGCCTGTTCGATTTCGGCCTCCTTCTCCTTCAAGGCTAATTGGTACTGTTGCTCCCTTTCCTTCTGTTGTGCCAGGGCTAGCTCATGCTGTCACTGTCTCTCTGTCTCTTGGCACTCCTTTTCTTCCCTTTCTATTCTCTCTTGGCACTCCTTTTCTTCCCTTTCTATTTCTCTTGGCACTCCTTTTCTTCCCTTTCTATTCTCTCTTGGCACTCCTTTTCTTCCCTTTCTATTCTCTCTTGGCACTCCTTTTCTTCCCTTTCTATTCTCTCTTGCCACTCCTTTTCTTCCCTTTCTATTCTCTCTTACTCCTTTTCTTCCCTTTCTCTCTTGGCACTCCTTTTCTTCCCTTTCTATTCTCTCTCTTTTCTTCCCTTTCTATTCTCTCTTTCCTTTTCTTCCCTTTCTATTCTCTCTTGGCACTCCTTTTCTTTTTCTATTCTCTCTTTCCTTTTCTTTCTTTCTCTTTGCCACTCCTTTTCTTCCCTTTCTATTCTCTCTTGGCACTCCTTTTCTTCCCTTTCTATTCTCTCTTGGCACTCCTTTTTTCTTCATTTCTCTATCCTTTTCTTCTTCTATTCTCTCTTGCCACTCTTTTCTTCCCCTTTTCTTTTTCTATTCTCTCTTTCTTTTCTTCCTTTCTATTCTCTCTTGCCCTCCTTTTCTTCCCTTTCTATTTTCTTCTTTTCTTCAGTTTCTATTCTCTCTCGGCACTCCTTTTCTTCCCTTTCTATTCTCTCTTGCCACTCATTTTCTTCCTTTTCTATTCTTTATCTTTTCCTTTTCTTCCCTTTCTATTCTCTCTTGGCGCTCACTTTCTTTTCTCTTGGCGCTCCTTTTCTTCCCTTTCTATTCTCTCTTGGCACTCCTTTTCTTCCCTTTCTATTCTCTCTTGGCACTCCTTTTCTTCCCTTTCTATTCTCTCTTGCCACTCCTTTTCTTCCCTTTCTATTCTCTCTTGGCACTCCTTTTCTTCCCTTTCTATTCTCTCTTGGCACTCCTTTTCTTCCCTTTCTATTCTCTCTTGCCACTCCTTTTCTTCCTTTTCTATTCTCTCTTGGTGCTCCTTTTCTTCCCTTTCTATTTTCTCTTGGCGTTCCTTTTCTTCCCTTTCTATTTTCTCTTGGCGCTCCTTTTCTTCCCTTTCTATTTTCTCTTGGCACTCCTTTTCTTCCCTTTCTATTCTCTCTTGGCACTCCTTTTCTTTTCTTTCTATTCTCTCTTGCTTTCTATTCTCTCTTTTCTTCCCTTTCTATTCTCTCTTGGTGCTCCTTTTCTTCCTTTCTATTTTCTCTTGGCATTCCTTTTCTTCCTTTCTATTTTCTCTTTTTATTTTCTATTCCTTTTCTTCCCTTTCTATTTTCTCTCTCTTGGCGCTCCTTTTCTTCCCTTTCTATTCTCTCTTGGCACTCCTTTTCTTCCCTTTCTATTCTCTCTTGGTGCTCCTTTTCTTCCCTTTCTATTTTCTTCCCTTTTTATTCTCTCTTGGCACTCCTTTTTTTCCCTTTCACTTTCTATTCTCTCTTGGCGCTCCTTTTTTCTTTCCTTTTTTCCCTTTCTATTTTCTCTTGGCACTCCTTTTCTTCCCTTTCTATCCTCTCTTGGTGCTCCTTTTCCTCCCTTTCTATTCTCTCTTGGCGCTCCTTTTCTTCCCTTTCTATTCTCTCTTGGTGCTCCTTTTCTTCCCTTTCTATTCTCTCTTGCCACTCATTTTCTTCCTTTTCTGTTCTCTCTTGGCACTCCTTTTCTTCCCTTTCTATTTTCTCTTGGCGCTCCTTTTCTTCCCTTTCTATTCTCTCTTGCCACTCATTTTCTTCCTTTTCTGTTCTCTCTTGGCACTCCTTTTCTTCCCTTTCTATTTTCTCTTGGCGCTCCTTTTCTTCCCTTTCTATTTTCTCTTGGCGCTCCTTTTCTTCCCTTTCTATCCTCTCTTGGTGCTCCTTTTCCTCCCTTTCTATTTTCTCTTGGCGCTCCTTTTCTTCTCTTTCTATTCTCTCTTGGCGCTCCTTTTCTTCCCTTTCTATTCTCTCATGGCACTCCTTTTCTTCCCTTTCTATTCTCTCTTGGCGCTCCTTTTCTTCCCTTTCTATTCTCTCTTGGCACTCCTTTTCTTCCCTTTCTATTCTCTCTTGGTGCTCCTTTTCTTCCCTTTCTATTCTCTCTTGGCGCTCCTTTTCTTCCCTTTCTATTCTCTCTTGGCACTCCTTTTCTTCCCTTTCTATTCTCTCTTGGCACTCCTTTTCTTCACTTTCTATTTTCTCTTGGCGCTCCTTTTCTTCCTTTTCTATTCTCTCTTGGCGCTCCTTTTCTTCCCTTTCTATTTTCTCTTGGCACTCCTTTTCTTCCCTTTCTACTCTCTCTTGCCACTCATTTTCTTCCTTTTCTATTCTCTCTTGGCGCTCCTTTTCTTCCCTTTCTATTTTCTCTTGGCACTCCTTTTCTTCCCTTTCTATTCTCTCTTGCCACTCATTTTCTTCCTTTTCTATTCTCTCTTGGCGCTCCTTTTCTTCCCTTTCTATTTTCTCTTGGCACTCCTTTTCTTCCCTTTCTATTTTCTCTTGGCGCTCCTTTTCTTCCCTTTCTATTCTCTCTTGGTGCTCCTTTTCTTCCCTTTCTATTCTCTCTTGGCACTCCTTTTCTTCCCTTTCTATTCTCTCTTGGCACTCATTTTCTTCCCTTTCTATTCTCTCTTGGCACTCCTTTTCTTCCCTTTCTATTCTCTCTTGGCGCTCCTTTTCTTCCCTTTCTATTCTCTCTTGGTACTTCTTTTCTTCCCTTTCTATTCTCTCTTGGCACGCCTTTTCTTCACTTTCTATTCTTTCTTGGCACTCCTTTTCTTCCCTTTCTATTCTCTCTTGGCACTCCTTTTCTTCCCTTTCTATTCTCTCTTGGTGCTCCTTTTCTTCCCTTTCTATTCTCTCTTGGCGCTCCTTTTCTTCCCTTTCTATTCTCTCTTGGCGCTCCTTTTCTTCACTTTCTATTCTCTCTTGGCGCTCCTTTTCTTCACTTTCTATTCTCTCTTAGTGCTCCTTTTCTTTCTCTTGGCGCTCCTGTTCTTCCCTTTCGCTTCTCTCTTTGCTAGCAGTATGGATCTGGTCTTGAATCTAAATTACTAGATCAGGTGCCTTCAGGCCCATAAGTGACATTTTTTATTTCCTCAGCAGCAGACATGTTGCTGATGCTTAGAGTGGGGTCTGATCTTCCCCAGAAATGTTAAAACCTTAGGATGACCATACATTCAATTGCACGAAATGAAATGCACTCCACATGAAGTAGAACACATGCAATGTTTGGAAGCAAAGTTTTTTTTGTTGGCACTTGATGTGCTGTTTGCTTGTAGTTCATACACAAGGCTCGTGAATGCCTCCTGGTGATGGGAATGGCATTGGCACTAAAAGTGCAATGTGGTTCCAAAGAACAGAGGTATGACACACTATGAGATTTACCATAGATGTGACTGAGTTCTGAAGAACTGAATAATTTGAAGGCACATAAGTGCAATTAATGGGTTTGCAAGGCACAAAAAAATGTGCAGACTGGTTCACAAGGAACAGTGACTGTTACAAAGAACAGTGGGCTTGGTTCACAAAGAACAGTTTGGTTGAGCTTACACGAGGCAATCAATAGTCAAGCCAGTTATGCAGAGTGCTTAAGGCAAATAATTAAATGGCACATATTGGACGATGGCACAACGTACTTTGGTGTATAAAACACAGAAAAATGTTTAACTTGCCCACGGACGCAGAGGTGGTGTTCAATAGAACAAAGTGAAATTAATCAAATAAACATGCAGTACAATAATGGCACGAGAATGAGCCATTTGGAATACAAAAGAAAAGAAAATACAATTAGCACAATAAGCACAATGGCAAGTATGGGCTGAGAATCAGCTTTTAAATTTCACAACTGGGATGTATAATGAGACTGGAAAACCCCAGTAAAATGCTGCCTAGTACGTCAAATGGGTTTGCTTTACTTGAAGCAATAATTATATTCGCTTGTCCAAGGTGTAGCAGAAAATCAACGCTCGCAAGACAGTGGCTTTATATAAAACGTGATTCCAGAGATTAATATCTGACACTTAAATTCAGGTTTTCTGACTTGAAGCACTCGGTTATTTAAAGGCAATGGTCATATTTGAATCAACTCATATGCCAAGCTTAATGACACATGTTCCCAACAATAATCGGTAACAAAGGATAACTTAAGAAAAAATCTCTCAAATGAAATAAACAAAATGTAACTTAAGAATAAGTAATTATAGATTGCTTTCTTCACAATAGGAGTTACTACTTTTGTAAATAAAGATAATAGCAGAGCTATTTTTGTTAAAAGAAGAGGTACATAACGTTTGCATCCTCAAAGCTACAATGAAAAGACAGCCATTACAGTGATGGTAATTACTTATGCAAATATAAAAGCAGTGAGTATTATGAATATACTGCCAGTGCAGTGGTGTGTTTTGACAGATAACAGTTACTCTCAGATGGTGGCTTACTCTACATCTAATTCCTAATAAATAGCAATCATCCTGGCAAAGTCACCACTGTCATGGTTTACGAGGAGACGACTGTGCATTGTAATTTAAGTTAATAATTTTAACCTTACAAAAACCCCTCATAAGCCCACAAACTGATAAAATGAAAGAATTAGTAATAACTGGAAAGGTCGCCAAGTGAAAGTGTGTTTCTTAACACTGGTTTATTATTTACAAACACAACATGGTAAATTTAACCAGAAAGAATTTGGACACTCGCTAAAAAAACAAATGGAGAAAGGACACAACAGCAATCACTGAGTGAATGACAACGCATCAAATTTACAAATGTTGGCCACTTGCAAGTGGTCCTAAGTCAACTGGAAATGAACTTCTATCAGCCTCAGTATGGGCAGATTTCCTCAGGCAATCAGGAACACAGAGGCACAGCTACATAGGTAACTGCGCTGATAGCACTCCTGGAAATGATACAATTCCAGATGAGACTTACTAAACGCAATCTCTCTATGGGTGAGTTAATGCAAAGTTTGGAGGGAATTCCCTTACTCTACTCACTTCTTAGCAGGGGCGAGAATTACTTTATGCACTGTTCAAGGAATTACATGCTGGGTTTAGCAGGTAGTTGTTCAAAGAGACAAGGAATTTACCTAAGTGATGAAATGCAAGAGAGAGAGAGATGATAGAAAATTAGCCAAAGAAAAAGACACTGGCCAACCAATTTCCCTTCCGGGGCACATACCATCTTTGCTTCCCGTTATTGCTTGCACACACAGTGTTATGTCAAGGTGATCAAAGTTTATCTGTGATGTCCGGGAATGGCACAATCAATCCAGTGTGTGAAAAAATGTGAGTTCCACAGGCTTGGGGCTGATTTGGGCAGAGATTACCCATGGCTGAGTATCGACTGAACTGTACTGAACTCAAGATGGAGGCTACCCTCGCCCTATATGGCTTCGGTTGTTGCTTGAGGCATTGCTTCGGGCTGCAAGGTCGGCACATACCTGTGGATTAACCCTTTGAGGGATGAGCTAAATATACATTAAACATATCCCCAGACTGGGCAAACTTTAAGGTTGGGCAGTTTAAGAAGAAAATATCAGTGGAAAGAGGAAGATATGCAAATGTACATGGTGTAAGAAAAAAAATTCTAAAAATTTTTCCCTACCTTCCACGGGAAGTTGAAAGTGACTAATTACAACCTTGTGTGGGGCCCCTTTTACAAGATACTTGTAAAAATATGCTGATTTTACCAAGTTTTACATGTTTTTTCTAATAATTTATTTTATTTTGTAAAATTATAATCATCGCTCACTCAATATCTTAACAGAGAAGAACTAAAATCAGTAGCAAATTCTGAGCATATTTGTTGTAAAATATTTACGAGATTTACTGAAATGGGGAGATGCAGTGACTTTTTGTGAGATTACATGTTTTTTTTCTAATATTTACTTGCAATTTTCTTTGCAAAATTACAATTATAGCTGACATACTATCATAAAAGATAAGATCTAAAACCAACAGCAATCCCTGGGTATATTTATGAGCAAATAAATAAAAAGACATGGGCATGGGATACAGAGGGGCAACACATTTCTCCATCAAGTCTCAGGGCACACTAATCCCCCTACCGTCCTGTCACTGCTGAGCTACGCAGTTGCCATAAGTCATGTATCAACCACTGAAGTGCTATGAACATCTCTCCCGCTAAAGTCAGCCAAATCGTATGGCACGTAATGTTAACACTCATATGAGTTAGCCTGTCCATCACTCAAAACCTGTTGAAGATACTTATATGATGATGCCCGTCCATTAAGGGTCAAGGAAAGAGGTCTAGGTCCAAGTGTGTCCCTTTGGGACACATATAGCCCGTCCCTTGAAGAGGGTGAGATTGATTATTGCTAAAACTCTCGTCTGCTTGTGGGCCTGCCTGTACTCCCTACTCTCTGATATTTTCCCCATAAGGTTCTTAGGTATTAGCGATCCGAAGCAATAACCATATAGCATATATATATATATATATATATATATATATATATATATATATATATATATATATATATATATATATATATATATATATATATATATATATATATATATATATATATATATATATATATATATATATATATATATATATATATATATATATAATAATATATATATATATATATATATATATATATATATATATATATATATATATATATATATATATATATATATATAATCATGAAGCTATAAATGTATGTATATATAATCAATCAAATTCATCAATTCACGCTACCTCTGGAATATCTCTGATGGAGAATTATCACCGAAGGGGAATTTATAAGTGATAAATGGATTGGTACTGCCAGGTCACGGACCCTCGACACAGAACTTACCCAGCAACTCCAGTCGACGTTACCACTGAGCTATCAAGAGAGGTATGAGTCAATGCCGAGTCTGCTGTACCTTTTTTACCAGTCGTGAGCAAGGAAGTTGTACTTAGCCTCAGCATTAACCCACCTCCGCCATGATAGTTCATCGGTACATTTGGAACACACAGCTCTTATTATGAAATTTTTTATCACACCGTGATCTATATACAATCATGAAGCTACAAATGTCGCTTAATATCAAATTCACGCTACCTCGGGAATATCTCCAATGGAGAATTATCACCGAAGGGAAATTTATAAGTGATAAATGGATTGGCACTGCCGGACACAGAACTTCCCCAGCAACTCGAGTCGACGTTACCACTGAGCTATCAAGAGAGGTATAAGTCAATGCTGAGTCTGCTGTACCTTTTTACTCGTTGTGGTAACGTCGACTGGAGTTGCTGGGTAAGTTCTGTGTCGAGGGTTCGTGACCCTGCAGTACCAATCCATTTATCACTTATAAATTCCCCTTCAGTGATAATCCTCCATCGGAGATATTCGAGGTAGCGTGAATTTGATATTGCGACATTTGTAGCTTCATGATTATATATAAATCACGGTGTGATAAAAATTTCATATATATATATATATATATATATATATATATATATATATATATATATATATATATATATATATATATATATATATATATATGCTTGTGTATGTGTGTATATATCTTTTACCATAGTTTCCCGTCATAAGGTTTCTGTCTTATTTAAATCTCTTATATTTGGTTCAAAATTACTGCTTAATTAATTAGTCACAGCTTCTGACAACATCGTTTTTAACTTTTCTCCTGCTATTACTTATCTTGTTACCCTTCTACCTCAACTATATAGTTATAACGTGCTTTATGTGAATGGATATTCTTTTGGAGCCTGTTCAATTCAACTCTATTTTCTATATAAATAAGGTGTGATGCCTTTATTATTTTTATTTTGTAATATTTCTACATTAGGTGACGAAATTATTAATTATTTGATGCATGAATTGTAAATTTTCAATTCGGTTTAAATTATATTACTTTTATTGATGTTAAAGTGGCTTTTAAATGATTTTACAACCTCATTCCATTGATTTACATTTTCATATCTTTTCAAAGAACCCTAATGATGTAATTAAGACCATTACAAAATGCTGGAAGTATAAATGCCCAAATCAATGCTTATGCGTCTTTCTCCCCTTCAAGATGTGTGTGATGTGATTTCTACCTTCGCCTTTTACACACACACACACACACACACACACACATATATATATATATATATATATATATATATATATATATATATATATATATATATATATATATATATATATATATATATATATATATATATATATATATATATATATATATATATATATATATATATATATATATATATATATATATATATATATATATATATATATATATATATATATATATATATATATATATATTTCCTAGGTTTATATATATATTTTATTTCCCTGGGTTTATGGTAGGCCGGCAACGGAAACTTTATTTAATTGGCCTTGGAGTTCTGACTTGCGTAAAGGGAAATCGTAAAAAAATAAGAAAAAGGGGAGAATTTAGGAGCTGAAGGCTCTACTTCATAAGGAAATGTTACATAAACACTTGGGATAAATTAAAGAATTATATTTACAAAAGCAAGCATTTGAAGGGAAAATGGATAAGTAAATTGATAAAGGGCTTGCAACGCCTGAAGATCCTTCTACTGGAGTCTTGACTAAAGGCAAGGCACAATCCAAGATGAGTCCACTGCGAATAGGTCCCTCTGCAAGAGAGATTTACACATTACACGCCAGTAAAGGAACAATATAACACCGAATATGACTCGAGTTTGCACTGAGGGTGCCAAAGACTCAAGGAATGAATTACCACTTTACACTCGAACACAGGACATTGAAAATGGCACTGGATAAACTGGCACAAGGGCAGAAGTGAAGTGCTGGTGCTCCAAACTTTCTAAAGGGCAAACTGTCGTGACTGAAAAGTCTTCACTCGCACTTTACCTTAGGGGAAGCGGGTCTCTGATGAAGAAGGACGAGGGGCAATCACTGACGATGCACGCTGTCCCTTGAGGATGACTGGAGTCGGACGGGGGAAATGAATGGTCTCTCAGCAACGGTACCGCTCGCCCGCGTGTATGGCTGTCCCCCTATGACTGCTACTGCATGGCTCCTACTCACGCTACTAACTAACTGCTTAACTGCTTCTCTTCCTTTTAAGACACGCGGCCAGGGGTAGGAGCTGTGTGCAAACAGTGTGTCACTGGCCAGGTGTTCAGCGATTCTGTGGCCTGCAGAGTTAAGACAATTCAGCAGCTTAATCTGCCTTTAGAAAGGCCGTTTTAAGAAGCTTAGTTGGGTTAATCTTCTGAAGGGAATGGCATGTAGTGTCCTCTCCTTCCCCCTTTTTATCCATGTCATCTCCAATATGTGTTCCAGGTAAAAGAAGGACAGATCGGAATGTTGATAACCGTGCTCTGATTTCTAGGTCAAATACGATCGGCCATGCGGTTCTCAATAAACAAAGGGTAAATTAGGTAGGGGAGGCGCGCTGTGCACGACTTCTGGTAGATTATAATAGCTCCCCACGGAAGATAACATATGAGCCTTCATTCAGGCTTGTATGTTGATATCCAAGAAGTCGACACAGCTGGTTTACTTTACTCTTCTCCCAACAAGAAATGGAAAAGCTTTTACTTTACTCTATCCCCACGCAAAATGGAAAATACTTCCAACACATTAATACTAAACTCCTTTAACATGGCCCATTAATTTCTTCAAATTTACGGTATACGTTACTTTAAGATTACGAGGACAAGATAATTTTGAGGCAGAAGACAAAATTTAAGAATTAATTTACATATTAGTTCCTTAATTCTAAATCAACAAGGCATGCAGTTAGTACAGTATGCCTTGAAGAGGCTGTGTAAATGATAAAACAGCGTTTATATTTGTAAATGACATCCCCTTTACGTGATATTGTAATGATACATAATTCGCCAACTCGACAGCTGACAGCTGACCCTTACTCTGGGGATTGTGACAGTGGTGGCCGAGCGAGAGTATTCGTGAGTTTTAATTCACTAACTTTAAACCATGCTAATTTTATGGTCCACTGCCCACAACTCGAGTATGGCTATAAATAGATACTCACTCAATGTTATGATGGGATGAGCAGAGAAAAGATGAGGGGTCTGGGACAAAACAGAGTTCTTCGAAGGAAAGAGAAAAAAAATAACAAAAGGAAAAATTAACAGGATGTTACGAATGAAAACGTGACAGCATATGAAAGGTGGAACACGTCTCTCAGATTTTATGAAGGGGTCATTTAAAATCACAATGGCAGGAGTCTATGACTTGCGATTCATTAAGAGAGAAAGGTAAACAAATAACTAAAAGAGTAAATGATGTTGGCAGAAAAACCAAAGGTAATAGAGTGAGGTATTTATTGTGATATGCGGGAATTTATCGTCCTTCACCCATAAATTACGGCCCGGACTATCTCTCAGCCCCAGGGCTGAAAAAAGGGAACCCAAAGGGCGCGACTCCTTCAGGAAGAGCTGACATGCATGCCCTGTGCCAAGGTAGGGGCGCAAGGGCGTGCCACTTCCCACTCTGTTATTCTCAATGATTTATACATTTTGAGGGGAATGGTATCCCGTATTTAATTGCTTCTTGTGGTGATAATTTAAGAAAAGATTAATAGAGAAGGATAAGGGATAGAAGTTCTAGAGGAACGGAAGAAGATAGTGGAGTGTCTTAACATCCTCCTCTGGATTAGAGCTGCCAAGACCTTCGAAAGATGAAATGGTGGCACAGGTGCCAGGGGAGCTCTAGAGCTCTTTGTAAACTACCTGGAAATTCCCACACCCATGGTAATTCAGCCACGAACCTTTCTTACTCGGCCGGGGAAGCGGAGGGCCCGAGACCAGAGGCAGGCGTGGAGTGCCACCTGGGCCAGCTGCTGCGACAGCTGACGCAGGAGTCTTCCTCGCTAGTTCTACCATGATCCGTCGCAGCTCTTTGAGTTCATCAACCAAGTGAGATATGGCAGAATCCTGACTCACAAGGGTATCTGCGGTGGGCGGCGAGAAAGCAGTAATGGTCGGCAGGGCCATGGACGACTCGCAGGTATCAATGACCAGCTCAGGCACGGGTTGCGAGGCCGCACCTTTAGGTGAACTTCCGCTGTGGTCGAGGGGAACCGTCTCTCTTACCGACGCTGGTAACGGTGCCAGGCCGGGAGAAGAGAGGGGGTCCTGAGTTGGATCCCTTGAATGAAGATCGGGGTTGTGCTCTGGCGCTGGCACTAAGGCAGTCAGGCACTATCAGAAGTTTCTTGTGCTCGTCGGTCAGGACGGACGGTGCTTGGCACTGCTCGGTGCATGCAAGTGGCACTGGCAGGAATTTGGCATCTCCAGGAGGGAGATCTGATTGGGACCCTGGCGCTGGCACTGAGGCAAGGCCGGGCACTGGAATTGGATCGGGAGCCGATCGAGGGGCCACTGTACATCGTACTCAGGTTGCACTGGTAGGGACTGCACGTCCTCCTGGTACCCAGGGGGCGCCAGTCTTGACTGAGGGAGAAGCAGGGGAGGATTACTCGCACCCGAGGAATGAGTTGGGGCACGTGGACCCCTGGATTGTCGTGATTTCTTTGAGGACTGAAAGTCCTGTCCCAGGATGACGTCATAGCCTCCGGGGAGATGGCTTGTTACTGCAAGATTGCAAATTTTTGATTGCTGAGGTCTTGTGACTCTCAATTGGACCGTAGGGAGTATCATTTTAAATTTATTTACTCCCTCGATCGTGAAGAGTTTTCGTCTATTGACGATAGCTCCATAGGGAACTCTGTCCCTTCGTATGAGGGAGATTTTGTGCCTGAGTCATATATATATATATATATATATATATATATATATATATATATATATATATATATATATATATATATATATTTATACATATATATTTCCATGAGTATCAGGCCTTAAGAAATAGATCAATATAATACAGTAAAAATGGATTCTGTAAGTGAAATAACATTTCATTAATATTTTGCTGTTTTTCATTAAAGGATATGTAGAATGAGAGAGAGAGAGAGAGAGAGAGAGAGAGAGAGAGAGAGAGAGAGAGAGAGAGAGAGAGAGAGAGAGAGGGGAGGGGGAATTGAACTGAGGTGTTTATGTACATTGGTAAGCTGTTTTGTGACTTTGCGGGATTTTAATTTTACAATTTATTGATATTTTGCTCTGCCCAGCCCGGTTATTGAGCCTGCACCAGATTCAGATTCTGGCTCTTTGAAGCATGTACCCAAAGGAACATCCAGCACTTTTGGCCCTGATGCCACTTACGTCTCCTCTCCAAATCCTGTCCCTGAGCCTGCCTTAGAGTTAGTGCCAGAGCACACTGTCGATTTTCCTTCAGGAGATCCCAATCTGGCGACCCTCTCATTTACCTGCCTGGCCCCACTACCAGTGCCCGGCTCAGAGCCAGCCCGAATTTCAGTAGGGTCTCTCCCGGATTCCCTTGACTGCAGCAGAAGCTTGTTCCCCGGCGCGGCCTCACATCCCATTCCTGAGTTGGTTCTTGCAACCTGCGAACCTCTCGCAGCTACATACACCTCTTCTTCTTCTTCATCATTGTCCTCAGAAGACAAGATTCTGGTGGACGATCCTCTTTGAGAAGTCATTTTTAAGCTGGTAACTGATGTGGAGGCCATGCAACACAATTTAGCAGAACTAGCTGGCACCACCGCTGTCCTGGTTGTCACCGCAGCCAAGGCAGTAGCCAGCTCAGTGTCTGTTTCGCCAGTTGATGTCTAACCCAGTCACTCCAGGTCTATGTTCTGAGGGTAGTTTTATTGCAGGCCCAGACCAGGCCCAAGGGTTTTCTCAGCCTCCTCTGGGGCCGCATGTCCAGGTTCCAGCAAGAAGACCTCAGCCTAAGGTTCGAAGGAAACCAAGGAAGAAGAGGGGTAGGGAGCATAGAAGGTCCAGGTAGTTAACAGAGCCAACGAGCTCTCATGGCACTCGTGTACAAGAGAAATCCTGGTACATACTTTGCCTAGAGAAGGATGCCTAGGTTGTCTCCTACCTTAGTTAGTTGTGTTTGTATATGATGGAATTTAATTATAATCAACCATTTTGAATTTAATTTTACCATTTGCCCAAATTAACCTTAAATTTATTTTTATTATTATCAAATATTGGGTACAGCTAAACATTCCCACTTATTTTTAAAATGTTTTAGAAACACTTTTCATTTATCTTAGGGATATATCATCTGCTTGTGAACTAGTTTATAATTTTGATGGTCCTGCATTAGCTAAGTCTGTGTGACATTCAGTTAGTTAATTGATAGACTTCCTAGATTTAGCCAGCCCAACAGACAGTACATTCCTTAAATGAACGTAAGCACCTTGCTCGTAGCCTTAGATAGAGCCGATTCTTAGGTACTCTTACCTTAATTTATCTTTAAAGTAAAGTAAAGTGCCATACTTGAGAAGGTTAGGTTCAGTTTCATCTGGCAGCTGCCCTCTTGTACAGACCTTCTAACCCAAAAGGGCCTGGAAGGCCTGTTTAAAGGGGGAGCTATAAGGCCTGATAAGAAACTGAACATTTCAGTTTTTAAATAACTAAATAACTTTCAGGAGTCAAAGGGTACTTTTAAGGGCTCAGAGTCCAAGCCCATTGTCTCACCTCTCTAATATCTCTCCAGAAAGAACACCTGGGTGATTTACTGGGCTGAACCCTTTCAAAATTCCTGTTTTCTGCTCCCTTCTCACAGATTACTTTTGTGTTCAGAGTCATACAAGGAGAAATCGCCAAGGGGCACCCGGTTGGTGAGAAATAGATGTTGAGGGCTGTTCAAAACAAGTCAGTAGCGAGAGAGAGGCTGTTCAGGCCAGACCTCCTTCCCAGGTCCTTAACCAAAGCTTCTTATGGGTGGACCACCTCTTGTCTGTGAGGGCTCACCAGGGCCCCACTGATCTAGCCTTCCTCAAATCTCCTAAAGGAAGGGAGAGCCCACTCATGCTTTTGCTAAAAGCATACCCAAATTGCATTAGGTATGTCTGGAAACAGAGAGGAATCTGCCCTTAACCTTTATCTTTTCCCTCGACCTTTTCACCTTTCATTATTCCGTGTAAAATACTTTCTTAAATTAAGTGAATTGATGAAGTAATTATTCCCCTTGGCAGTAATAGAAGTGAATCAACTACCTCCTCGAATCTTGTTCTTTATCTATATTCATAAGAGAGGCATATTGAGGTTAATTTGTACTCATCAAACATCTCCCTGCCTTTCAGGAGTCAGTGTCCAGTGTTAATTGATTAGTGTAAGTTTCCTGAAACAAGTGTGCATGAATTCCACACTGACGCAACTGTTGACGTCAGCAATAACTTATTTCTCTGGAGACAGATTCCCCCTTTGCAAATTATTTCCTCAGTGGATTGATTCTGTTTAATCAAGTGATGCCTTGCATTCCGTTGCTGTTAATATATTCTGTAAGCTGTAAATAAACTAATATTTACTTACTCAAGCTAACACTGGCGACCTTAAAATTCCCTTTCCCCCCTCTTTTCTTGTTTTATGCTTCTGCGGCCCCATTAGCAATGCTATCTAGAATTCCCTAATTTAAGAACCACGGGTTGCAAAAGTAACTATATATATGTAAATATATACATATATATATATATATATATATATATATATATATATATATATATACAGTATATATATATATATATATATATATATATATATATATATATATATATATATATATATATATATATTTGTATATATATACAAGCATTAAGCTACCAATGTCCTTTAACCCTTAGTGGACGGATTGAGCTTCAGTGTGAAGTAAAACAGGTTTGGGGAGGTGGACGGATTGAGCTTCAGTGTGAAGCAGAATTACGCACCACTGTTATGGTAATAATGATTCGAAACAACGGTGCCAATACTTCTATATGCTATAAATTCACTAATGGCAACTTTTATACAGACGTGAGAGTTAGGCCAGTATCAGTAATGCTTGTGACTTCAATGGGGAAGGTACTCTCTCTCTCTCTCTCTCTCTCTCTCTCTCTCTCTCTCTCTCTCTCTCTCTCTCTCTCTCTCTCTCACATGAGTCTTTTTGTAAATTTTCTTGTAAATATACGAAGGGGTTGCTGTTGTTTTTTTGTTTTTGTCTTTTATGATAGTATGTCGGTTGTAAATGTAATTTTACAAAGAAAATTGCAAAGAAATATTAGAAAAAGCATGTAAAAGTAAAAAAAAAAGTTACTGAATCTTCCTTCTCGTAAATTTATGTGAATATTTTACAACAAATATGCAAAAAATTTGTTACTGCTTTTATTTCTTATCTGTTTTGATATTGTGTGAGCAGTAATAACAATTTTACAAAATCCAAAAAACTTCTTTATTAGAAAAAACATGTATAAGTTGGTAAAATTTACGATTGCCTTGTAAATGAGGCCTCACAAGGGGTTGTAAATAGTCATTTTCAACTTCTCGTGGAAGGTAGGGAAAATTTTTGAGATTTTTTTTCATTTATACAGTGTGAATGTACGTGTCATTCTCTTTCCATTAATGCGAATTTTTTTTTTATTTTGCCGACCTCAAAGTTTCGCCGGTCTGGGGTGCTGCACATTGATAAATTATGCCGTCCCTTAAGGGTTAATATCCAATTCGATCTACCTCGGAAATAATATATTTTCATATATGTTACGCGAAGGGGAATTTTTTTAGTTGATAATCCGTTCGTCGTCTCGTGGGCTCGAGGCTGGAGACGTCGAACTTATTATCAACAAAAAAAAAAATTCCCCTGCGGGTATCATATATGAAAATATATTATTTCCGAGGTAGAGCAAATTGGATATTAAAGGACTTTTGTAGCTTAATGCTTGTATATGAACCACGGTGATGTGATAAAATTCATTTATATATACATGTATGTTTGTGTGTTACATATGGGATGATCTCTCAAGCAGAAATTTTCGAAGAAAAAGAAAATTAAGAAGAGGGGAAACTCAAATGAATAGTGGAACAGATATAAAAAAAAAATGGGTTCAGCGATCACGCACGATCATCCTTCGCCCAGCTTGGGAGAGGCGCCCGAGTCCATGGGAGCTTCCTGTCATCCCGTTTCTGATCTGACAGTAGTCTCTTCTTTTCCGTTGCGTGATTTTCTCACTGGATGAAAATCATTACTACGACACACTCAGTAAATTTCTGATTAGACTTTAATTACCATCAGCCAATCAACACAGTGTCTTGATATCAGCCTTCTCAGTTTCCTTTTGTTACCATAGGGGCGAATGATTCAGCTGTATTGCCACTTTTCTATTGCCACTTTTCTATAGGGTGGGTTATTGATCATGAATTACTTTAATTCTGACTTCAATTTTCTTCCTATAATGGAACCACCAAGGACTTTGAATAATATCACGGAAAGTACACTTAAAAATATTCACAAAAATTTACAGCATTTCTCAAGATCATGTTACAATAAATTTTACTGAGCCCGGATGGAAGAGAGCGATGCTACAGTCGCTGAATAAATCAATCAATGCACAACTCTTCTGGAAAATATTGAAAATAATTTTAAATAAAAAATGTTAAAGGATTGTGAATACTTATTCCACGCAACTGACAACAATTAAAATCAACACCATAAAATAAAAAAAAATGTGAGACTAGCAATACTGAGAATCAAAATAAAGTAAAAAAAATAAAAATAATAATCACAATTATTAGATTCACAATCAATGTACATAAAATAATAATAGGCAATGCACAATTCTATAAAAAGAATAGGGTTAGAATAATTCATGCAATCATTACTTCAACTACAGACAAAATAATGACTCTACTAAAGAACTTACATGCTCGACATTCACGAATGGTCATCAGGTTCTAAGAAAATTCATACCATCACATGATCATGGATCAGCAGATTTTGAAGGTCTTACCACTTTTGCCAAAAGACTGCATCGAGGGGCTGTAGCAGTGAGATGGTGACAGGGAAGATGCCATTGGTGAATGAGCCATTCAATAGGGTAGCAGTACACCTGACTGGATCTATTTTGGCAGTGTGAGAAAGTGCAACAGATACACCCTGACGGAGGTAAAATTCACTACAAAGTACCCAGAGGCAGTGGCACTTGCTAAAATAGAAACCAGTGGTTAGCAGAGGTGTGACTTGAAGTTTTCAGCTGGATAGGATTCCCCAAGAAAATACTCAGTGACAAAGGTATCCAGTTTACTACCAAGATGTTTGAGGAGGTGAGCCATCTGATGAGCACTAAGCAGCTGCTCATGACTGTATAACCCAAAATGCAACAGATTGTGTGAAAGGATCAATGGTATGATGAAAACTATGCTAAAGATATACCAGGGAAGACCAAAGGATTGAGATTAGTATCTACCAGCAATCCTGATTGCATGCCAAGGAGTAGACTACCACAGTCAACCACCAGACTTTCACTGTTTGAATTGCTTTATGGAAGTCCAGTGAGACGACTGATGTAGATTCTCAACGAACTATGGGCTGAAGACTGTGAGGATGTATTGTGCAACACCCAGTGGGCCTACATGTTGGAGCTGAGAAATCATCTGGGAGAGACCTGTCAACTAGCCAGAGAGAGTATATATTTGGTGCAGGAATGCCAAAAGCATCACTATGACATGAAGACTGAACACCGCTAGTTCAAGTAGGGACAGAAAGTGTTAGTGTTAATCGTATGGACTACAAGGTTGATGTCAGTGGAGAACTGAAGACTTCATGTGAACTTCCTGTCTGGCTAAAATGAGAGGGAAGTCATTGAAGCAGCAGCAGCCGTTGTCGAAAAAGAGAGATGCCTGAGTGCGACCATTGTTTTGAAAGAAACCTACAAGGACCAAGTAATCCCAGATGGTGCTGGTTGGACTTTGACCACAAACAGAAGAAGAGGTGTACTAAGATGTCAAGGTTAGTGACGACTTATGCAAGCAACGGAAAAGAAGTTATTATAATTGCTAGAGGAATACCAAGACATCCTAAGAGGCAATCCAGGAAGAACTTTGCTGGAAGAACACTGCATCAAAGTGACGACAGAGCAAAATTATATGCTACTAAAGAACTGATATAGTAAGAAGTTAAGGAGATGCTCGAGATGGTAATCATCAAAAGGTCAACATCTCCATACTGTTTGCCAGTAGAGTTTATCAGGAAAAGGGCTGGATCAAACAAGTACTGTGTGGTTTACCATCAACTTAACATGATAACCAAGTCTGACAACAAGCCCGTGGGAGATCCAGAGGCTATGATGGTAAAACTTTTGAATGACAGATTTTTCGGCCAGGTGGATATTGGCAGATACCATTGGAAGAGGCATCACCGGAGAATAAAGTGCTCATAGTACTCGGTGAATCAAACAGTCACTGTTGAGTTCATTAACTCAAATGGCATAATTTGAGTTAATGAACTTAACAGTGCCTTTCAACAGGGTGATGAGGAAGATGCTGGCTGGAGCCAAGAATTGTATAGGGCAGATTTTCATATACAGACAGACTGCAAGCCATTTGTATATATTCAACATTGCATGATAGAAAGTCCAGAGATCATGTGGTAGGCCATAGCAACCTAGCTTATAAGTTTCAAATGGGGAGCATTAAAGGAAAGCTCACTTTTGGCAGATATTACTGCAGCAGGTAAAATAACAAAAAGCCTTATGAAATTATTTTCTTTGGTGAGAGTGTATTGATAAAGCAAATTAATGAAATTATCATTTTTTCCTTTGTTCCTAACACCATTCTCTGTTGCTGTTTCGAGGGCAGATGAATTCTCTAATTATCTCTTTGTTCGAGGAACTTTATACTGTATTGATATGTTAAATTTATACATAAGTTTCTTTTAAAGTTGACTAAGAAGTTAGAGAAATTTTGTTATTTTTATTATATTTAAAAGCATGTTAGTTACAGTTACACATATCTAATTGTGGTAATGCATGTGTGTCACCAAGACACCAAGAACGAAGAGCAACCATAAATAATAGCCAAGGAGCAAGAGAGAGAGCAAACAGACAGAAGGCAGAAGGAAATCCTGACATCCTCTCAGGTGTGTCAAATAGAAAGAGGTCACACTGATTCAGTTCAAAGGGATTTATTTCAGCTTTAGCTGAAAACAAGGAGCCGTTCTAAGGATAATACCCTTGCAAAAACCTCCTCAGTGGGTTATGACCATCCAAAGTAAAATCGCCGTGTTGTGTGTTGCAATTAAATTTTAATTCTTATATTTGCCAGTCTTAAAAGGCCACAGGCCGCTACCACCACAGAGCTTCCATTCACACATTTGAGTGATAGTTTATGATGAACTATGTGCTCATGGAGTGACCACGAATTATGGGTTTATTACCCAATTTCTCGTAACAAATGTAAGACTGAAAATTGTGGTATTCCAATAAAAAAAAAGGAGAGATCAAAATAAGTAGACAGAATGAAGGCAAATACTGTCAGTAAGTGTAAAAGTGTTCAAATGAAATGTATTTAAGAGTTATTAGATCACATGCGTGAGTTCTTCAGTGGGCAGTTGATGTTTTGTGTATTGCACTTAACAAATATATAAGCACTGTCAGTTTCTGTTAGATACTGAATCTTATTTTTATTATCAAATAAATATGTCTTCAATAAATAGCCTCGCAGTGACTGTTTTCTTTCGTGTGTAACATAATCTCAAACGAATATACAGCAAAATTACTGATTAATATTATTTTATTTTGTTTATGCAGTGTATTTTCTCACATGCACTAACAGAGTATCATGTGATGGTCTTTTAAAAGGAAGGGAAGATTTTATAATCATTCCAGGTTTCTATCACCTGAATCAAAACGAGCTCATAAAACGTTGCAATAAATAGGATTAAATTCATGGGACAGTGACCGCCTTCTATGTCAAGGAAATTTATTTCAAAAGATGTCATTCAATTGAGCAAAGAGAAACTTATTTTTAAGATTGTTGAAAAATTACAGTTCTACTTGGGCCTTTTATTAAAAAATCATATTTCAACTTAGGTACCTAAGTTAAAATTCTGATTGCTTTTAAAACTGTCTTTCACAGGACTACTTTCATACAAGCACAGCGCTGATATGGATGGATTTGTCCCTGACTTAAGTGACTCAACAGCAGTGAGTGAAGTTGTGTTTCAGGTCCACATACAGACACTTCCAGGCCATTCACAGTTTGAATCTTCCCTTACCTACAGTATTAGGCAAGATACTTTCTCGGCGAAGGTAAGAAATTAAAGGAATATCTGTTGTAATATTTAAGACTGTAAGTAACAAATATAGTCCAATCGCTGAAGGAAAATAATTGCTTATAAAACAACAAAACTTTATTACCAATGCGACCAGGGTATCAGTAGTTAATTAATGGTAAAATTTTGAAGCTCTTGCAAGTAAGGCAGACATAGTTTCTGCTTTCGCAAGAAAAAAATGAAATGCAATGGTGGGAGGCACTTTACTAAATCTTTGTCGCAAGTCAGCTCCTGTTAGTATCACTGATCATTAGACTGGGCAGAGAATGATCATTTATAAATACGATCTGATTGCTTTCCACAGGTGATCTTAAAGTAATGACTGTGACAAAAGTTTAAGTTAATTTAAAGTCTATCCATTCTATGAGCCCTCATTTCCAAATCTTTCATATGTAACTTTTACTCCAACCTTTTCTCTGAAGAACATCATTAATATGTGGTCTACCTGTAATGATAAACTGAAAAAGTTAATCTATGAATTATTAGACTTCATTTACAGAATTGTAATCATTCCCTTGCTTTTAGTTCGTCTTCATAATAATGATTATAGTAAGAAATTCCTCAGTAGTCTCAAATAAAATGTGAAGCTAGGTTTTAGTTGGGCCTGTATGTTATTTAGCAATCTATGAGACAACATGATATTTCATATCAACTACAAAAATGTAAACTTTACATGAAAACCTACATCCATGGAAGACAGGGATACTAGGGGCCAAAAGGCAAAAGCAGTGCCAAGCACTCCTCTCTCGTCCAGCTGATGACTTCAGTAGGTAATATGCTCCTTACCGGATGAAAGAGAGCGCCCCCAGGCAGCTTAGCTAAGCCAAGGGCAAAGATTGATGCTGGCAAATCCTCCACATATAGAGAAGGACGGCTAAATCCGTTGCGGCAACAGCAGTCAATAAGCAGGTGCTCCCAAAGTCAATGGCAGAGGGCCAAAAGCAGCAGCAAACAGGTGAATAAGCGTATCTCAAAGCAGCAACAAACAGGTGAATAACCGCATCTCAAAGCAGCAGCAAACAATCCACATGCCTTGAAGTGATGGCTCAGAACAGACTGTCGCCTTTCCCCTTGGAACCAAAAGTAAAACCTCTCAAAGAGGCGGAGCAGGACTGCAATACTTGAAAAGAGAAAACAAAACTTTAACAAGAGGTAAACAAGCAAAGGCCGCTGAGGAGGAGACAAAAGACCTTAGGGAACTCTGCCCAAATGGCTTAATACAAAACTTAACATAAATACAGTTGAATTAAATAAATCAAAAAGGCCTACATACTGACACCTTCTCACCCAACAAAAAAATTAAACCATTTTTTTTTAGTTTTACGTTAAACCAGAATTCAAGCAACAATTAAATCAGTTTTAACTTGATTAAGTGAGATGAAATGATAAACACAAAACAACTAAGTACTTAGGCAAAATTATCACACAATGACAATACAAAGTAACATACTACTACTACTACTATGCAAAAACCCATAATAATACAAGACCTTAAACCTATCAACAATGGTACCAAAAGTATTTTATCCCGAAAACCTTTCAAAATAAAGCATATTTGACAAAAATCTTCCCGGCATTGGGGTGGTAATTACCAAGGATAGCAGATCACAAAAAAATTTTACCTATGTACAAATGCCACTAAACCTACAAGAACACTAACACGTATCAGGGGTTTTCAACTCTAAACCTTCAAACCACCTCCACGACTCAAAGCACACAGACTAAATCATTGAGCTTTACTTTTGCTTCTTTATCATAACCAATCGGTTTCCTGAATGTGGGCTATAACATGTTTTCCACAAACAACAGTCTTTATACACACACCAACACACAACGACAGCATGGGCCTCCCCTGCGCAAGACAAAAAAAAAAAAAAATTAGCGTAGCGTAGTTATAAGCCTGAAAACACAGGATAACCTGATTAGTAAATATTATACAACTGCTTAAACTCATAATTAACCTTAATCTTACGTAAACCTTAACCTTATACAAGCCTGATCCTCAAATATTACCCAATTCATCTCACCCTTAACATTAATGTTAAATAAACCTTATCCTTAACTTAAAAAACTATTACAACATTACATCGCCGCAAACAAGAGGGCGACAGAAAATAGATATAAGGTTATTACACACTAAATGTACCTTCACCTCACTTACCCACATAAACTTACTCTGCCAGCACACATACCGCAACTACAACGATACAGAGATTACCTGATTACCTGCAAAGACCCCTATAATTATACTAGAACCATTTAACCTTATTCAGCAATGCGTCATAATGCATCAGCAACAATATTATCTTGACCAGGAATATGGGCAAATTCCAGATCCCATTCCTGTAGCAAGAGACTCCAACGCATTAAACGATGATTTTTATTTTTGTACCTGCTGAGGAAAATTAGGGGGTTGTGATCAGTTAAAATCTTAACAGGGGAACCTGTGGAAGAAAGATAAACCCGAAAATAGTCGGGTATTTTTCTCTCTCTCTCTCTCTCTCTCTCTCTCTCTCTCTCTCTCTCTCTCTCTCTCTCTCTCTCTCTCTCTCTCTCCCTGAACTCTGTTCCTATTTCTGCGGTATGTAAATCAAAACCTAGGTTACAAAAAATAAAGTTTATTATGCAAGTCTAACAACAAGTGAGGTAAAATGAAATTATGCATGCTAGATAATAAATCCCATTAAACCACACCCCAAAAATAAAACTAAACAGTTGCAAGAAAAACATAATGTGTGGGGATTAATTCCTGTCTCCCCACCAAGTCCCCTAAACATTTCACATTATCCAAGTTTATTTCCAAATAGCTTTCTATTTCGTCATCAGTTCCTTTTTGAGTTGGCTATATGCCATGACTGACTATGGTTTTCACCCCCTTATTCGAAACATCTGTAATGACACAAAATATCTCCCTTAAAAATCAGAATTCACTCAGTTCATATCACACGGAAAACATATCGAAAGGACATAAAGATCAACACCGGGCGTTAACATAAGAAATTGCACTTGCAAAAGATAGTCATTTTCTAAGTTCACACTCACCCTTTTGGCAAGGAATCAGAGCCTGGAATTTCTAATATAAGTCTACCACCGCATCTCACACTGCAATCAAATATATTTTCCAAAGCTCTTAACACAACCTACAAAACCCTTCGCTAGGTAGGCTACACTCGAACGAACGAACGAACGAACGTCATCTGCAGGCATGCCCATAATCCGGATTTATAGCTGGACAAAAGTTCTAGAAACTTCTATCCAAAACAGAGAGGGAGAGATCCGCCTCGAAAAGGTGTCACTGAAACCAGCTTTATTCCAATGGTGACTGTACGAAAGGTGCTGCATTACCAGACGCACAGGTCACATTCCTCTCATTCCACATGTCGTTGTATCCGAGGCAACTTCTGATCAGGCAGCCAATACTGAACTGTGTTGAATGTGCTGTATCGCGCTGAGCAGTGCTGAAATCGCTCTGAGCAATGCGAAATCTGAAATTATCAAGCATTCACATTATCTGCACTGAACGTCACATTATCATGATTATAATACATGCATATACATATATAAATATATGTATATATATATATATATATATATATATATATATATATATATATATATATATATATATATATATATATATATATATATATATATATATATATATATATATATATATATATATATATAATATATATAAAATAACATATATATGTGTGCTTGTGTATATACAATATATATGAAAATAAGAAGGCCCATAAATCACTATTTAAACGTTGAAACCATATATTTCAGGCACTTGTTTCTGTGCCCCTGTTCACTGGTAGAATATGGACAGGTGGAAAGTTACAATGGCATATATACAAAAACATGAAGGTGTGGCCTTAGGCTTCCGATGTTATGGAGGTGGCGTTTCTTAAGAAGGAGAGAATGACCAATTCCCCAGTGGTTTTTGGCCTCATTAGCTCCCGTTTGGCGATGGATCTGGCGGTCGCGTTTCTTGGGTCATCTTCTTCAGGAGGGGTTTGAGGATTAAGGTGTCGATGGCGTCCGATTTCCAATGTCCTCCTGACAGGTTCATATTGTTGGTTTGATTGATGATAGCAGATTCCAGCATCTTTCTTTTGTACGGACAGCTACTCTTGAAAACCAACTCCGCCCCACTCCAGTTAATGACATGCCCTGTATTTCTGAAATGTAGGAAATTCCCGAACTCTCCGAAGCGTAACGTACTGATCTTTTGTGCTCTGTTATTCTTTGCGAGAGCGATCTACCTGTCTCGCCTACATAGATGTCATGACAATTGCTACAAGGTATCTTGTAAACTCCGGCTTCTTCCCTTTTGTTATTTAAGTATACGTTAACGAGCGAACTCCCGATGGATTTGGGATAATGGAAAATGAAAGGATTATTAGAACCGAGTTGTTCGGTGGCCTTTTGGATGTTTTCATCGTATGGAAGCTTTATTTTGTTGTTGAAATCTATTTGTCTGTTGTGAGTGGGACCTCTATAGTATATTTTATTCGCTTTGTTAATAGCCCTCTCGATAATGTGTGGTGGATAGAGCAGTTGAGTTAGGTGTTGGCGGATCGTGTTAAATTCTTTATCCAGGTACTCATTTGAACATATCCTAAGTCCTCTGAGGAATAAGTTGCACCCTACCATGATTTTTACGGAGATGTCGTGGTAGCTTAAGAAATGAATGTAGGAGACAGTGAAGGTGGGTTTTCTATATACTGTAAATGCATACCTGTTCTGTTTTCTTATGATCAGTACATCTAGGAACGGCAGTTTTCCGTCCTTTTCCCATTCTGTTTTAAATTTTATGGTCGGAACTAGCGAATTTAGCCTATTAAAAATTCATTAAAGTCCCCAGCTATTGTCCCAGAAAGTAAAGATATCATCTACATATCTAAGCCAGATCATATAATGGGGTTTGATAGACGACAAAAGTTCTGTTTCGAAATATTCCATGTACAAGTTTGCTAGAAGGGGTGATAGGGACTTCCCATGCTACAGCCAAATTTTTGTTTGTAAAAATTACCATTGAAAGAAAACACGTTGTTAGTTACACAGAGGTTGATAAGTTTTAAATTTTTATCTATGCCAAGAGGAAAATGGTCTTCATATGGTTGTAACTTCCTCTCTAAGAAAGACAACACGTCGGCAATCGGGACTATAGTAAATAATGACTCGACGTCTAGGCTGAGCAATTTGTTGTTGTTTGAGGGGATGTTTAAACTATTAAATTTATGTATGAAATCCTCTGCATGTTTGACGTGGGGGGATGAGAAGGTTCCTAGAAAGGGTGATAACAAGTCTGCGAGCCATTTTGATAATTTGTACATGAAAGAGCCCCTGCTAGATATTATGGGGCGTAAAGGAATCCCATCTTTATGTGTTTTCGGGAGGCCGTAAAAATAGGGGAGAGAGGGGTTGATTACCTTGAATGTCTCTAGTAATTCTGTCTTTTTTATTGCCCCCTATGGTTCTAACTGATTTGTTAAATTGAGCAGCAATACTATAGAGGTCCCACTCACAACAGACAAATAGATTTCAACAACAAAATAAGGCTTCCATACGATGAAAACATCCAAAGGCCACCGAACAACTTCGGTTCTAATAATCCTTTCATTTTCCATTATCCCAAATCCATCGGGAGTTCGCTCGTTAACGTATACTTAAATAACAAAGGGAAGAAGCCGGAGTTTACAAGATACCGTGTAGCAATTGTCATGACATCTATGTAGGCGAGACAGGTAGATCGCTCTCGCAAAGAATAACAGAGCACAAAAGATCAGTACGTTACGCTTCGGAGAGTTCGGGAATTTTCCTACATATCAGAAATACAGGGCATGTCATTAACTGGAGTGGGGCGGAGTTGGTTTTCAAGAGTAGCTGTCCGTACAAAAGAAAGACGCTGGAATCTGCTATCATCAATCAAACCAACAATATGAACCTGTCAGGAGGACATTGGAAATCGGACGCCATCGACACCTTAATCCTCAAACCTCCTGAAGAAGATGACCCAAGAAACGCCGACCGCCAGATCCATCGCCAAACAGGAGCTAATGAGGCCAAAACCACTAGGGAATTTGGTCATTCTCCTCCTTCTTAAGAAACGCCACCTCCATAACATCGGAAGCCTAAGGCCACACCTTCATGTTTTTGTATATATACCATTGTAACTTTTCACCTGTCCATATTCTACCAGTGAACAGGGCACAGAAACAAGTGCCCGAAATATATGGTTTCAACGTTTAAATAGTGTTTTATGGGCCTTCTTATTTTCATATTACACTAGTATTACAGGAAAAGACATTCACAATGTATATATATATATATATATATATATATATATATATATATATATATATATATATATATATATATATATATATATATAGGTTGTATGTTGTATATATGCATGTGTGTGTATGTTCCAGCATAACTGAAATGCATTGACCAATTTCAACAAAACTTGGCATACATTTGACTTTCTATCATGAAAAGAACAGTGTGGGGGTAGGATATCACTAGCACCAAAGGGCACCAAAGTAGGGGAAGGGCTTCCTGAAATGGGGCTGATTCTGCCTGTGAAACAGGGCTGGTTATTCCTGTAGACTTAGTAACTTTACGAATTTATCATACCTAATTTCCTCATCCATATGACTTACTATCTGGAAAAGAATACTGTGGGGGGTAAGTCATTAATGGCACCAAACAGGGTGGGGGTTGGGAAGGGGTGACAGAGAGAGAGAGAGAGAGAGAGAGAGAGAGAGAGAGAGAGAGGGAGAGGAAGTGAGACGGAGAGTAGAGAGGGTGTTAAGGAGAGAGAGAGAGAGAGAGAGAGAGAGAGAGAGAGAGAGAGAGAGAGAGAGAGAGAGAGAGAGAGTTACAAGAATCAGGATGTCTCAAAGACTTATTAGTCCATCCGAGGAGACATCATGTGCTCACTTATCTCTAGTAGCAGGTTTTACTGTTCATGCACCACTACTATGAGATTCAGGGCCTCTGTAACACTGTTTTTTGGACTTTGCTCCTTATCAAAGCATCGGATGTAGCTGAAACTTGACATATGTATATTTTACAACCACACACAAATTTTGTCAGCATTATCAATAACCTAAACCCGATAGTTTTAATTTTTATAGAGTAAAAATTTTCTAGCCGACGCCACGGCCAATGATTACGAGCCAAGAGTCGAAAAACATTCATTACGTAAGCAAGGTAAACACCGTTTGACGGAATGTTGCCCTGCCCATTCACCAGACAGAAACTCAATTCACCTTGTTCCATCGGCTCTGAAACCCATAGCAGTCAAGAATGGCTAACAGGATTTGAATTTGTCCCCGTGGTTGCAAAACTGCATTTGTCTTACGACAGTCAAGAGTAAGCCCGTGGCCATACTTACTATAGCCTGAATAGGTAATTATTCATTTTCTAGTTTAAATCCAATGTTTATGGTCTGATTTGTATTCAGCGTAACGTGATTATAATATTTGTAATGTCATTCAGGATTTTGAACATTTCCATTAACTATTCACGATGCCACCAAGAGAGAGAGAAAGAGAGAGATTGTAAATAAATCATGAATAGTTTTAGGAGTTTTATTTGTACATCTAATGGGAATTTGTAGAAGTAAAGTGAACATAATTCATTTATCCTTTAAAATAATTACAACATGTAGCAAAACAAATAGTAAAGATGATAATGCAATGAAGGGATGATACCATATTTACCTTTAGCTTCAACATCGGCAATAGTATACCCAGTTGTTATAATTTGTTAGCTTAATGAAATAACCTATCATCTAATGTTAAACTTAATTTCTGAGGAGGCCATGGCTTATTGCACAGTGAAAAAACATGACAAAGACTTTATGAATGGCGGAACGATACATAGATGTGGGTGGGGTATCTGTGCTAGCGTAGCAATACTACTGTAGCAGTAGTGCCACAACAGTAGTAATAGCAGTAATATACGTGAATTAAACGTTTAGGCCAACTGCTGGGATCCTTGAGGATCATTTAGCACTTCTTACAACTACTCGAGAAATGAGTTTTTATAGCCAGAAATTAAATCTTCTAATCCAACAATGCCCATGATAGCCTTCAGTGTTATCCTGAATTATAACGAGGCCAAAGTGGGTGGAGCCTCATGAAGTCATCATTCTGACGATAATTATTGGTGAAGGTTTAAAGCCAAAATACGGTACCGGCTATTTTTTTTTTTTTTTAGTAAATAGGTAGATAGCCAATAAATAACAATTGCTTGACATTGGATATAGCAGTTATCAAATCAAGCTAGTCTACTATGTTTTTGAAAAGTACTAACTATTCCCTACATCTTGTCAATCTGATTGTGACCTGTAAAGTAGACTGTAACTTCTTAGGAAACTTATTTTGGGAGTTAGACTAATAATCGAAGTGTTTTTGTATTTATTAACATATTTTGTTGGTTTGTTCATTATGACAATTATCAGTGGAGAGGTTTCAGAGTTCATAAAGGTGTACTGCTTTGCTTGTATTTAAATTGTTATGTCATTGTTGCCAGAGGTCTAGCCTTCGTTACGTATAGCCAATCATCCATCGAGAAAGAGGGAAGAAATGCTGTCATAAGTTACGTAACGAGTGCGTTAGAAACCTTTTCTCTGAGTAAGTTGGCCCGTCTTCAAAAAAAGTCACTTTTACATTATAAGTACCAAATTTATTCAACCTACGTAATGCAGAATACGGTCAAAATTTATATGTAGATATAATGTGCATTCTGAATAAGCATTATATTTATGAAATGCAAAGATAAAAAGTTATTGCGAAAAAACCGTGTTACAGAGGCCCTGAATTTCATAGTAGTATTCTTCTAATGATTTTGTGTAGCTTTCTTTTAAACTCCTCCACACTGTTGCTGTTTACAATCTCTGGTGGCAGTTTATGCCATGTGTTACATATCTTGTATGTAAAGAAGTTCCCACAATGAGATGTGTTGTATCTCTTCAGTTCTAGTTTCCATCCATTATTTCTTGTCTGGTTTTCGTTTAATGTGAAGAGGTTACTGTCTACTTTTGTTATGCCTTTCAGTATCTTCAACATTTCTATTAGTTGTCCTGGCAATAGTCGTAGTTCTAAACCATACATGTTCAGGTTTTCTAGTCATCTTTGGTAACCTATTTGCCTGATGGATGGAATTAACTTGTGGCTCTTGCTTGTACCCCTTCTAATCTATTTATGTCCTTTCTTAGTGTTGGTGACCAAAAATGTATTACATATTCAAGATGAGGCCTAACTATGGATGTGTAGAGCTGCAGCACCGTTTCCTTGTTTCTGTATATATGTATATATGTATCCCACTAGTTTTTGTGCCTCCTTCTTTTCAGCTTTTATGCACTGTTTTGTGGATTTTAAGTCCTTGGTAATAATGACTCCAAGGTCCCCTTCTTGTTCTGCACTATTTATGTCATTCCCAAGCAGCATGTAGTTGGCATGAGGGTTGTTTATTCCTATCTGTAATTTACACTCATCCAAGTTAAATGGCGTTTGCCATCTTTTTGACCACTCTCCTATTTTCCTTAGATAATTTCTTAAACTTTCCATTGTATCTGGGTCTGCTTCATTTACACCTAGTTTGGTGTCATCTGCAAATTTGACTATCCTGCTAGTTAAGCCTACATCAATGTCATTAATTCCAAAAACAAGAGCGGGCCAAGGACAGAACTCTGAGGAACTCCATTTGTCACATCTGCCCATTCTAATTCTTCACCGTTTATTAAGACTCTGTTTTCTATTGGTTAGCCAGTCTTCGATCCAATCTGCTATTTCTCCTACGATTCCTAAAGCTCTAACTTTTATCATTAATTTCTTGTGTGGAACTATGTCAAAGGCCTTTTGAAAATCTGCAGTAGGTAGAGTATATCTATTTCTCTACTTCTGTCATAAATACCAAGCATGTTAGGAAAAAACTCCAAGAGGTTTGATAGGCAGGATCTGTATTGTCTGAAGCCGTGTTGGCTGTTTAACAACAGGTTGTTTCTGTCAGTGTGATCCACAATTTGATCTGCAATTATGGACCCAAAAACCTTACAAGGGACTGACGTTAGACAGATTGTCTATAATTTCCTGACTCTTCTCCTGAACCTTTTTTGTAAACTGGGGGCACATTACCTAGTTTCCATCCTTTTGGTACCTTTCATTGTTCTGCAGTTTTTTCTGTAGAGTTTATATAGGTGAGGAACTATCTCTTCTTTTAACTCTTTAATTTCTCTTGGATGAATCCCACCCGGGCCAGGAGATTTGAACTTCTTTAGTTTTTCTATTTTGTTTTTAACGTCTTCTTCTGTAAACATTATTTTGTCAAGCGGTTCTGCCCCTTCATATTTAATAGCTGGTACAGGGATTGAGGTAGTGTCTTCAATTGTGAAAACACTAGTAAAAAACTTATTCAATAAATCTGCTATTTCCAAGTATGAGTTCTCTAGGTTTTCTCTATTGTCTCTTAAGGGATCTATGCTATCTTTTACTGGCTTCCTAATATAAACATGTGCAAAGAATTCTTTTGGGTTTTCCTTACAAACTGAGAGAGAGAGAGAGAGAGAGAGAGAGAGAGAGAGAGAGAGAGAGAGAGAGAGAGAGAGAGAGAGAGAGAGAGACCTTAAAGATAAAACCACTGACTTAATTACTAATTAGTTACCTTATATATATTTTCTATGTATTTATATCGTATTATGAGTTGAAATTAGCCCTATCGGAAAATATTTGCAACTTTTTTTCTTAATTCACCAACAATCAATAAACAGAGATTCTTAGATTTTTTTTATTCCGCACAAAAGTAAAATAAATTGCCTTTCTTTTGATATATAATTCATTACTATTTTGTGTTAGGTATGATATGACAAAGGGGAGTGAAACAAAGGCAAAATGTACGAACGAGTTTTAGGTTATCAGGAAGTGACACCCGTTGCTTACTATTTTCCAAAATATCACCAAATATAGGTACATTGAAATATCTAACTTTTATTTGCATGATGAGAAAATTCAAATTATATATATATATATATATATATATATATATATATATATATATATATATATATATATATATATATATATATATATATATATATATATACATATATATATATATATATATATATATATATATATATATATATATATATATATATATATATATAATGTGTGTATGTGTATTTACAGCACACACGCTAACAACAAAGATTCCCAGTTTTTGTTTGACAATTTTTTCAGAGATGAATAAGTTCCATTCTACTTAAATAAAAAAAAAAATTCTAATGAACAAACTGCTTCAAAATGAATGTTGGATACTTTGTAGGAATCGAGCCAAAAAGAAACGATTGTTTCGTCTACGCAGAAGACGTTAGGACGGAGGAAGGGAAAGAATGACATGTAAAAAAGGAAGAATAGGCATATGTTTTTTGTAATAGTAGCCTATATGAAAGACAAGGTAATAAAAATAATATAGCTGGGTTATGATGTTGCATCTGCACAGGAAAGGCCAAATATCCCCTACGCAAATATAGCCTACCTTGAAAGGCATCTGTTATTATGAATACTCTGTCATTGTCACTCATATTCTTGGAATAGTCCGCATTAAGTATTATTAATACAAACCTTTCCAGATCGATGACGTCAGCCGAACCAACAAGTATGGTGACCAGGCTCACTGCATCGTGAAAACGCAAGACCAACTACGAAAATTTTGTTATTGCAGAGAGCCTCCGCCCGCTCCTCCTCAAGAGAAAACATAATGGCGTCGAAATGAAGGTTGAGCGTAATTTATATAACCTGAAGACATGATGTGCTAATGTTTATTCTTGTATGAATATTAACTGTCTATCAGTGTGATTACCTTTTTATATGATTAGCAACGGTCTGTCAATATAACTGCTTTCAGTGAGATTTTTAGAGATACCTGATTAAATTTTGTAAGTTTAAAATTTTTTATATGAAGACCATAAGAAAATATTTTAATTCATGTCGCTCTAGTTTTTCCTCTTGAGTAAAATGACTTGAGAGACATGAAACCTTTTTATAACTACTTATTCTACAGATTCAAACGTAAGTGAACTGGGATGTAACGATACAACAGATATCTTGAGTTTATGCCATCTCTCGTCGACATGTTTATCGGCAATGCAGGGCAATAAATATAATAACTCTTTTTACAACTTCCTTTATTGTTATGCTGTTGCTGACATTGCGCACAATAGCTGCTGTAGACTAGAAGTTTGTTTGTTTGTTTAAGTTGGAGGTTGCACTCTTCCTCTGCCGCTACGGCGGCGCCTCCTCAGTTGCTTATGTGGCGTTTTACTAGTTTTGGATATTTATTTCATTTTGTAGGCTATAGTTCTGTGCATACGATATTGTATTTAGTTTTTTTTATATTTGATTTTTATTATTTAACACATTTTGACGTCGACATTAACAAATAAATGAGGAATGTAACAAAAGCTGAAAAAAATATATTTCCCTTAGGCTAATAAAAATGTTCTGTTTCACCTCTTTCCTCTTGATTTGGCTGTCGCACTGTATTTTAATTAATTCACTTATTTTGGATTAGATTTTCTCCTCCAATTGACAAAAATAGGAGTTGACGCTTCCTCATACTGTAGGCTATATGTCTACTAGTTTTTACCCTGAAAAATACTAATGTTGCAAGAGGTTTTTCTTTTTGTATATTTGTTCTTTAATTTCTCCTACTTCTTGCATATTTCTGAACTCGCTCCACAGTACCACAGCATGGAATATGAAAGGTTGTGGTGGGAATGGCCTTTTAGCTTTATGATGAGGAGTGATTACAACCCTTACTGTAAGATAGAATAGGCTAAAGTATATTCAGTGTATTCTTCACGATGTGCTTTCATATAAATAATGGAAATGTTCTGGTGAAGGGTCAGTTGACTCTCTTCGCCTTCTTCCGTCTTGGAAACGGCTTATGACTCTCAGCTACTGGTGAATTAAATCCTCCAAATGAAGTTGTGGGTTCTTATCTTCATGAGATGACAGGAGGGGGAGTGAGGCAAGCTACTTTCCATCGGTCTGCTCTGCTGCCTGTTGTCTGATTGTCTTCTCCTCCCTAGCCATTATACTGTATGTACGGTTACTCTACTGTAAGTGCCCACTCCAACAATACCACTTGGCAGAAGTTTTTATTTCCACTGACTTGGGCAGTCTGGAAACATCTTAAAAAAAACAGACTATAAACACCTCTAAGAAAATTGTTATTAGCATGTTTTTAAACATAAGAAAAACGATAAAATATTATTATCATCTTACTAATATTCAGTTAAAGAAAAATAAGCCGCTAAATGAAATTAACTTCTGATAACAGTTCCAGACTATCACAGAGAATTGTCTACTATCGAACTTCCACAAAAAAAAAAACTGTATTAAAGGACGACTTTACAAAAGAAAATGATACTCACAAATTATGCCTTATGCCTCCAGCGAAGAAAATCCGTCTCGTAACTTTATTTCTCAATTTAGTCTGCTTCAGTCCATCAATTGCCTTTTATTAAGGTTCCTTCTATTTCAGCTTGTCCAGTCAACCGTTCTTCACTTTGCTGGTCAAAGGTGCTGCTAGACTTGCATAATTATTCACGTAATTCTGTAGTAAGCTGTAAAACTAGGAATATGCCATGGTCCTTTTTGGTGCTGCATCCTGGATCTTCAACAGCTTCGCTTCATCTATGGTGATTCTAAAAGAGCTGACCTTGTTTCAGATGAATTCCAGTTCACTGTATCCCTGTAGTAACACTTGGAAGGTTGGATAGTCAGTCCTGCTTTCCTCACTCTCTGGAATAGGTCTTTGAGTCCCTTGGTGTGACCCTCCCATGACGCAGCATAAGTCGACATGTCATCCATAGAATGATCAGTCAACATTCTTAACACCCTGTTCATTAATCCAAAGTGCTTCCTCTTGAACTGGTAACATCCACTTGCAACCGTGAAGGCTTTCTCCTTTGACACCTCCTTTGGGCGTTAATACTGTCAGTGCACCTCATCTGGTGCACTGTAGGCATTACTGAAGGTTCTTTGTAGCATCCCTTTGGCCCCTAGCTGCAACTCCTTCCATTCCTTTTGCTGTACCTCCGTTCAAATTCTCTTTCTTCCTTCTTACTTTCCACCCTCTCCTAACAACTGATTCATAGTGTAACTGTGAGGCTTTCCTCCATTTACGCCTTTCAAAACTTTTTATTGTCAATTTGTGTTCAAGTGCTGAATGATCTTAGCACTTGGCCTTTGGCCTAAATTCTATATTCTGTTCTACAGTATTTTATTTTCCTGTGACACATCTTCCGCCGGTATCTGCTAGTATCCCATACTGAAGTCGACCTTGGCAAAAAATCTATCAAGGCGAAGTTTTACCTTCATAGCCTTGAGTTTTCCCATGGGTTCGTTGTAAAACTTTGTTAGGTGTTCAGTCATTTGTAGCCCACACAGAACCTGTTTAACCTATTCTTCTTTCACATCATCAATACTGTCTGTACTGATGAAGTATGGAAAAGTTGACCTGTTTGATGATCTTCATCTAAAGCGTTTCTTCAACTTTTTCCTGGAACGGCTCCCTGATACATCTTTGCTCTACATGGCTGCTCTGTCGTCACCCCAGTGCAGTATTCTCCCAGCAAAACCCTTCCTGCATTGCTGGTAAAGCTGTCTTGGTATTCTTCCAGCAACTCCAATATTTACTTCTTTGACGGTTTGCTTAAGTTGTCACTAAAGTTGATATCTCAGTGCATCTCATTTTCCTTCTGTGGTTGAAGTTTAAACCAACTCTCATCCAGAAATACCTGGTCCTTATCAGCTACTTTCTCAGTGACAGTTGCATTTTTCTCTGACAATAGCTGCTGCTGCTGCTTAATTTACTTCCCTCTTGTGATAGCCAGTTTGGATTTTTATGTGAAGTCTTCAGTCCTCTGTTGACATCAGCCTTGTGTGTATTCTAGATGATTTTTCAACTCGATGACATACTTGTAGGTATTGCATATTTCTTCTTCACAGTTCTATTCCATAATTTATCAAAGATACAACCTGTGTTGATCCTCTCCTAGTACTTTGAAACCATAGCTTGGATAATGAAAATCTAGTGCTACACTGTAGTAGCTCTTGATATGCAAACTTGATCTCTGGTAGACATCAGTCCCAATCCTTTGGTCTCTCCTGACACAGCTTTTTCAGAATACTGTGTTCCAGCACCCTGTTGATCCTTTTTCAAGTCTGTTACATTTCGGGTTATACATAGGCTTAAACAATTGCTTGATGCTCACCAATTGACTCGCCTCCCTCATCATCTCAGAAGAAATCTACGTACTTTGGTCACTGAGCCTCTCTGGGAAATCCTATCCCTGCTGGAAAATTTGAGTAATACATTTGCAACCTGCTGGTTTCTGCTGCCTCTGAGTATCTCATAGCAGTCCAACACCAATATGAAATACCTATTCCCCTTTTACAACAATGACAATGTAGGTCTATTTAGGTCTATGGCTACTATGTTGAATGGTGCTTCCATCAATGGCATTCTTTGCAGTGGTTTCATGCTGGTATGGCCCCTCTCTGTATTCTTCTGACAAATGCTGCAGGACCTCCAAAACCTGGTAATGTCTGCAACCATTTCTGGCCAATGAATTCTGCAGGTTATATGGTCGACAATCTTCTTACCTCCAGGTTAACCACTGACAATGGACTCCATCACTCGGGCACAATACATCTTCAGCACTAGGAATTACTGCATTTCTCCAGTCATATTGCCCTGGAAGAGATAATATAATATGTCAATAATGAATTTTAACTTAGAAGATTTTCATCCTTTCTCCTGTGTTCTGCATCAGTCTTGCCTTTAGCCCACTACTTGGGTAGTCTTGGAACCTTCTGCAGGGTTTCATTTAGCTTGAGATTTCCCATGGGGTCATTGTAAAACTTTGTTAAGGTGTTCTATCTTGGATGACAGAAGTTACTGCTAGTAGCTTGATGCTGTATTTCTCCCATTGGGCTTAGGCTCTGGTCACAGCCAATGCTGTCTCAGTACTAACTTTCTCCAAATTCATCCCTGCATCACTTTCCTTTGGTTCGTCCCTTTGGCTGTCTGTCCCTACAGCTTTCTTGACTTTCTCAGCCTCAGCTTTAATAATTTCTCCAGCACTTTCTATGTCTGGAGTGTTTCTATGGAAAAGGTTGTAACTATTGTTATCTAGCCACATAGCATGTAACTCTCCCTCATAGTAGTGTCTACATAAATCTTTGCAACTAGATGTCTATGAATATTCCTATCAGTGAGTGCACAAAGACGCTTGTTATCAGCACATGGTTCTCAGTTACCAAATTTTATGCACAACCAGACTTGTACTACCTGTAACTCGTAACAGTTACCTAGTCCTTGCCTTAATGCCTTTCACTAACTGGTCAATTACATTGCCTCTTCCTCTGTTCTGCAAGTCTACAAGCCTTAAACACAAGAGGTAATTTAGCTCCATTTGTCATCTTCAACAAAGTCTTCCAGCTGGGCTAAGACAGCATCATCAAAAATCATAATAGCAGTCCACTCCAATTCTTTCACTACCATAGCCCTTACTGCCTTTTGCTTGAACTTCTGCTGGTCCTTACCCTTTACAAGCCCGCAGTTTTTGTCTAAAAGTCCTGGCTTATGACACATAAATTAATTATCTTCATTTTTTCCAGACCTCTTCCACTCCTGTCTTGAAGTCCTTGGGCCTCTGGGCACCCCTAATAGACTTCTTCGTTGGCTTTTGTCATTGCACTAAGTTAAGTCTTTGAACCTCCTAGTACAGCTTCGCAAGTTTCATCATCTTGCCAATGTCTCTTGGTACTCTTTTCCTGACAAACTGTTCCCTGTTTAGTAAATCTGCTAGATCATCAAACACTTTTTTGCATTCAGACTTTTCAGTCCATTTATTGAATTACTTCTGTAGCCTAGTTACAAACTGATTTGCAGTGTCACAGTGTTCTAGTATAGTCTTGGAATTTCTTCCCAAGTCATTCTTCAGTCATCTCATACCTGTTTAACAATGCCTTTTTTAATCCGTCATAATTCGAAGCCCCATCCAAAAGTCTTAGTCCATCCTTGGTTCTGCAAATCACCTAGATCTTTCAATGAAAATGACCATGTTGTTATGTTTTTCATCAAACCTAGGCAATTTAGGTTTTGCAGTGACTGAGCAGTGCTCATGCTGCTTACCTGTCTGTCTGCATTAATAACCTTAGCCTTAAGTCTAACCACTTGTAGACTGTGTTTCTATTGCCTCTGCATCCAGTCTTGCTTCCTCTCTTGCTTTGTCTTCATAAGCTCTCTGCTTTTCCACCACTTCTTTGCCTTTTGGTTCTTCCCTTCATTTGCCACCGTCATCTCTTTGTCACTCTGCAACGGTTAAATTTTGCTGTTCAATGATTTTTTTAAGTTTCATTGCCATTGTCACTTTTATGCTACTCATCTTACAGGCCAACAATAAATTCACACCAAATCCCCTCAAATTACTGGATTATGTTACAGTATGTGATCTGAAAGATTGTGGTGTCTTAATAATGTGGTACGATTCAAACTCCGAATGACAGAAAATAAAATCTTTCCACAGTATTCTTCACGATGTGTTTCACATAATTTATGGAATTGGCATAGCGGAGGTTCTATTCACCCTCTCCTTTCATTATCTTGAAAACGGCTCCCCATTTTTAGTTGCTGCTAAATTAATAGCTCTAAACAAAGCTCTTGGTTCTTCTCTTCTTCATGAGATGACAGGAAGGGATGTGAGGTAGGCTGCTCTCCTGTTTGTCAGTTTGTTGTCTGTCTGTCTCCTTAGAAACCATTATATGGCTACCCTCAGCACATACTACAGCACTTGAGTCTACTCTGCAACACCAATAGGCAGTTATACAGTTCCCACCGACTTTGGGCAGCCTGAAAAATCTTAACAAAAGTAGATTACGTAAAACATCTGATAAAATCATAATTAACATGTAATGAAATCATACTAACATCTTAATAGCATTTAATAAAAAATTATATACAGCTAAATGAAATTTGCAACACTTCGTGATCATTCAACAATAATACAGAGAATTATTGCCCATTTTCGAACTTCCACTAAGTAAACTATTAAAGGGAAACTATACAATATTAAAATTATAACAATAATACAGAGAATTATTGCCCATTTTCGAACTTCCACTAAGTAAACTATTAAAGGGAAACTATACAATATTAAAATTATAATCTCTTAAATTATACTTTGACACACTTTATTTTCTAAATTTTTTTCCAATCATCATTATCCCACTGTCTAATTATGGCTTCTATTTCTACCTTATTTGTTGCCTTGGTTTGTCTTGTATTCCTATTTAGCTTTTCCATATACTTTTTTGCTGCTCTACAACATTTTCATTCTTTTTCCTGTAGCCTATATCTTCCTAGAAGTTGCTCCTGTCTCACTCTTCAATGTAACATCACTTAGTTACAGCTTTTCTCTATGACTCAGTAGGCTATGTTAGGTTTCTGAGTTTTGGGCTTGATCAGGTATCTCATTTTTTTACTGGTTGAAAAATGCTGCTAATATCTAATTTAATTCCTAAATAAGCCATAGTTTCTACTACTTCAGTTGTATCAATGTTGACCTTTCTTAAATATCATAGCCTAATGTTACCTTTCCTTTATTTATTCTTAATCCATATATTTTCCCTATGTCTATTAACCCTTAAGGGACGGCATAATTTATCAATGTGCAGCACCCCAGACCGGCGAAACTTTGAGGTCGGCAAAATAAAAAAAAATTCGCATTAATGGAAAGAGAATGACACATACATTCACACTATTTAAATAAAAAAATTCTAAAAAATTTTTCCTACCTTCCACGAGAAGTTGAAAATGACTATTTACAACGCCTTCTGGGGCCTCATTTACAATTCCAATCGTAAATTTTACCAACTTATATATGTTTTTTCTAATAAATAAATTCCTTGTATTTTGTAAAATTATTATTACTGCTCACACAATATCAAAACAGATAAGAAATAAAAGCAGTAAAAATTTTTTTGCATATTTGTTGTAAAATATTTACGTAAATTTACAAGATGGAAGATTCAGTAACTTTTTTTTTACTTTTACTTGCTTTTTCTAATATTTCTTTGCAATTTTCTTTGTAAAATTACATTTACAACTGACATACTATCGTAAAGACAAAAACAAAAAACAACAGCAACCCCTTCGTATATTTACAAGCAAATTTACAAAAAGACGCATGTGAGAGAGAGAGATGCAGTACTTTACCCCCTTGAAGTCACAAGCATTACTGATACTGGCCTAACTCTCACGTCTGTATAAAAGTTGCCATTAGTGAATTTATAGCATATAGAAGTATTGGCACCTTTGTTTCGAATCATTATTACCATAACAGTGGTGCGTAATTCTGCTTCACACTGAAGCTCAATCCGTCCACCTCCCCAAACCTGTTTTACTTCACACTGAGGCTCAATCCATCCACTAAGGGTAATGAGCTGAATATTGTTTTACCTCCTTTACAATTTATGCTACCACCAAGTCATTATCAGTAGAGACTAATGTTCGTTATCTTCACTAATTCTTCATAAAGCCGTTCTCCTCATCTTGTAATCTTTGTATTATCAAATATTTTATCAGCTTAAACAGCATTGTTGATCCTGTGCATCCTTGCTTCAAATACCAGTAACTTCCATCTCTTGCTCTATGACTCTGAGTGAATTCTATATTCTTCCATTCTATCAATGCCACCTTTTCTACTTAGGTTTTCTCTACCAAAAAAATTGTTAATCTGAATCAAACGTGACTGTTTCCAACATAACTCATAACTACTGACCTGGGTCCTTCACAGCTCCCAGGCGATTATCAAGATAGTTCTCTCACATTTACCTGGATAATCCATTGTCTTACCAGGGGATTTTCAAGATAGTTCTCTCAGTTACCTGGATAATCCATTGTCTTAGCAGGGGATTTTCAAGGTAGTTCTCTCAAAGTTACCTGGATAATCCTTTGTCTTACATCTCCACTGGTTGCGAGTCAATAATCATGCTTACATATTTCCAAAGGGTGTTATACTGGAAAAGCATATTTCACTGGGTGGTGTACAGTAAGAAAAATAAACATGCCTCAAAAAAGGACGTCAATAAATCAAGACAAAGAAATTCAAAATGAGCCTGAGCCAACAGCAAAGGAGGAACAAAAATTAATTCAGTCTGAACTGTTCTATACAATTCTGGCAACAGGGCTTTCTGTCACAATCGCCAAATCACAAAATTTTATGCAAGATTCATTGAAATGATGGTGGGCAATGGACAGGAATCACACATGACTTCTGTCCAACCACACTGTTGGAAAAAGGAATGGAAATAGTTATAGTATTTATAAATATTTAAAACTACTGCAATCCACATAAAATCTTGTGGCAGGGTGCACGAGGCCCTAGGTACATAGTTTGGAGACAAATGCTCTAATGTATAGCCATAAGCTGCTGATTTAATAGCCCATCTTGAAAGTTTTGTAACTACTAAAGTGGGAAAAATTGCCCTAAACCTAACGTCAAAACAAAATATATGGTCTGTAACTAACGCAGGATAGTCCTTCCTGTTGAATCTGAGAATAATTCTATTCTGTCTTATTAATGGTTTTTTCAGCACATGCTCGTATGTCTGTATTAGAAGCATCAAAGATTAACTTGATTGGAGAGTCCTTCTGATAATGAAAAATAGCCTGATCCAGGAGCAGGAGACATTGTTCCATTTTATTTCATAAAGAATCTTGGCAATCCATTGACCAGTTTGTCAATGCATAATTTAGGAGATTGTCAATATCTTTTGTAGAGGCCAGTTCTCCAGCATCGTTTTCTGCAGCAGTGCCGAAAAGAATAGGCTATGAAAACTGTAATTTTCTCATACGTTCTTGATGCATTAAGAGAGTACATGTTAATTTCGTACGTAACTTTAGTTTGCAGCAGTTTATTGATAAAATATTAGTGAAGTTTTATTAATTTGTAATTTCAATTAAAAGCACATCAATATTGAATAATAATTTTCTCAAGGGTTTTACGAAATCAGTTTTTGTTAGATATTTCCAGCCTGCAGAAGCCGTTCAAACTGACATAACTTCTGCCCAGTGGTATCACACAAAGTAGGCGGGAATGTTCTGGCGAGCGGTAAGGATAACCTTATAATAGCCTAGTGACGAAGGAAGACGGCAAACAGGAGCACAGCGCAGCAGACCAATAGAAGGCAGCCTAACTCAGCCTATCTGACATTCCTTCCTGTTATCTCTTGAAGAAAAGATGATGCCAGAGCTTTGTTAAAAGGAATTTATTTTAGCGGCAGCTGAGAGAGAGAGAGAGAGAGAGAGAGAGAGAGAGAGAGAGAGAGAGAGAGAGAGAGAGAGAGAGAGAGAGAGAGCTGTTCTAAGAATGAGAAAAAGAAGTGTAAACAGAACCTCCACCAGACCATATTCGGTAAAAAGTAAAGCACATCGTGAAGAGTAGGCTACAGTGAATAAATTCTATATCTTATCTTTTAGTCAAAAGGCAACTCCCACCTTGAAATTTCGTATCACATAAGGCGACGTTCATTTGATAACTTTGTTGAGTAACTGCTACAAAGGATGAGCTACACTGACCAAATTCTGAATAGAGCTACTATGAAATTCTAGTAAACTTAAGAATGACTGTAATTCCTGAATATGTATCAAATCTTAGGCAACTGAACTTCTTGAATTTCTCACGTTTATCAATTCCATTTCCATCAGCAATAAAACCTAAATATTCCACAGATGTTATTACAAACAATATTAATTTATTTCTCAGAATTTTAGAACCAGGCCCAAGATTCTTTGAAATACCAACTTCAGTCTTTCCTGATGTTATTTTGCTTTTCCTACAGCAACCGAAACACCATCACTGAAACTGAGCATTCCTGGTATTCCAGCAAATATTTTGTCATTGGTATTCTGCCAGACTGCTAGAATACTAGTTACCTCCATGAGGTAATCTCTTCAGACCAGAAAAACATAAAGGATTCAGTGAATAAAATTCTTGTAACATTTCTTCCATGTTCAGCAACTTAAATATCCGTTTTGAAAAATACAACACAACCTGTTAAAGCTGCAAACATGTGTTTGGGATTTGGTAATGGATGCCGTGATACTTGTATTTGTAAGCTTGTGGTCACTTTATAGTCACCCACAACCTGACCTCGTTACAACTGGCAACTGACGTGTTTTGACATATTAGTGATTAATTTCATTAGCTACTACCATATACAATTGATACATCTGCATAATGATATGTTTACTATTAACTATAACCTCCACTATTACGTCTTTTTTTTATTTTATTTAGTAAGTTGGTTTGAGATTAAAATTCAACTCATTTATGTTTTATATAACTGCAAGCTTGATTCTCTCTGGAAATGACTTGGATATCTTGATTTGGGCATCCACCTGATCCTGGTTTTGGTAACCTAAACTTTGCAACTGAATATCTGACAGAAGTTGTACATTTTCCTCACTACAGAGTTCTCTGATCCAACCAAGAGGATCTTCATCTCGCTCAAAATATTATTTGGGTTTATTTAATTATCCCTTTGACTTGGAGGTATCAACATTAGGTGTGCTTTACACTTGAACGTACTTCTTATACACCTCTCCTTACCTAAAGCGTTTTTTTTTTTTGTAATTATGCCTAAATAGTCATTTTTCTTATCTGTTCACTACTTCGTCACTGCATTAACGTTCTAAATTCCTGGCACTCGACGCAACACACCAGTTACTGGATACTGGCTATTAACAAGTTACCTGTCTAAGAGGACATTTTAATTTCCACCACTATTTACTTGCCCCAAACCAGTTAATAGAAGTCTTTGCTTCAGGTTTTAGTTTATGTTACAAATTGTAAAAAACCAAATTCTCACAGAACATATAATATCACAACATTCTCACAGGCTGAAATAACTTTGATTAACAGTGATAACATACCACTAAAATGTTGGTTTTTCGCTACTAACTCTGAACAGGTATTAATCAAATTACTGGTGTGAGGTTCAAGAAATGTCAGGAGTGAAAGACTGATTCTTTATTATCCTCAAAAGGTGTTTATAAGACAAAAAGCGAACGGAAAGGCGCCCACCTGCGCCCATACAGAATTTGTGTTTTCTGGCAAGCATAAAAATACGTACAATATTCGTTACATGGCATATAAAAGGTAGATATACATATCGGCAGAAAGGCTGTACAATGATACATAAGATGAGGTATATAAAGAATCTGAAATAAAGGCAGGTAAAATACATGACGTGATTAATGTACATCTGAAAGGAGAAACACAAGGAAGGAAAGGCGTGATTTGTCGCCCTCACAAATACTCCTCCTCCACAAGACAATAATTAGAGGAGCAATTATTGGATGAAACAATATTAATCATGGAGGCGCTGGGGCAGTCGGAGTGGGCCCCTGCTTCTGGAGAACTGTGGGTGCCAGGTGGAGCTGACACCTGGGGTTGGCTGGATGCGTGTCCTGGGCCGCCCCAGGGCCACGCCTTGTTGGGGAAGCAGGTGCGTCTGCAGGCAGGTATTGTGGGGGAACTCTGGGGTGCCTGCCTACCTCTTCGCAAACTTCGCCGTCCAACAGGAATGCGGGTTTAAGTCTGTCGATGGTGATTCAGTCCTCCCGCCTGTGGATGACTCGGTGGGGGCCCCTGTAGGACCTGGTTAAGGGCGGGCAGCAGGCATCCACCCTGATGAAGACGTAGGCACAGGAGTCTAAGGTGGGTAGGCTATAGGTGATGGTTCTGTCGGTGAAGGCCTTGTGGCAGGGCGCGAACTTTCGTGCGAGTTCCCTCAACCTTGGGAGGGGGGTGTCGGCGTCGTCGGCCGATGGCAGGAAGAATTCTCTGGGTATGGCCAGTGTTTCCCCGTAGACTTTCTCAGCAGGGGAAGCATCGCCATTTGCTTTCAGTGCAGTGTGGAGACCCAGCAGGACCCAGGGCAGCTGTTCCTTCCACCTCTCATTGGTGCAGCATGCCATGAGAGCTGCTTTAAGAGAGCAGTGCGCTCTCTCGACCATGCCATTCGCTGCAGGGTTGTATGCCGTTGTGCTGTGTAGAGTTGTACCCATCAGGCGTGCCAAGGAGACCCAGAGCTCTGACAGGAAGGCAGGTCCCCTGTCCGTAGTGATGCTGTCTGGCACTCCGAAGCAGCTTATCCAACTGGTGAGGAGGACCTCTGCGCATGATGTTGTTGATGCTTCATCCATGGGGGTTGCTTCGGGCCAGCGAGTGGACCGGTCTATGACCGTCAGGAGGTATCTGGCTCCCCCCGACTGTGGAAGGGGCCCAACGACGTCGATGTGGATGTAGCCGAACCGCCAACGAGGCTGGGGAAAATCGCTGATCCCGAGCTCTGTGTGCCGGGATGTTTTGCTTGTCTGGCGCGGGTTGCAGCTCCTTGCCCACTGGCAGACGTCCTTGTTGATGCCGTGCCAGACATACTTGTCAGTCATGAGGCGTGCTGTTGTGCGCCCCGATGGATGGGAGAGACTGTGCACTATGTCAAACACTTGTTTTCTCCTTGAAGCGGGCACCAGGGGTTGTGGGCGGCCTGTGCTGGTGTCGCAGAGGAGAGTTGTGTCTGAGTTTGCTAAGGGCACGTCTTCCCATTTGAGAGCCATCACTGCTGTCCTGTAGTCTGCCGTCTCTGGGTCCGCTGCTTGTTCTCTCACGAGGTCTTCATAGTCGATGCCGAGGTGAAGGGAATTGATCTCTATTCTTGGCAGAGCATCGGCTACTGGGTTTTTCTTGCCAGGGACATAGTTGATGATGCAACTGAACTCGGAGATGGCGGTCAGGTGCCGTTGTTGCCTTGCAGACCACGCGTCTCCCTGTTTTGCAAATGCGTGAACCAAGGGTTTGTGGTCTGTTAGGATTGTGAATTCGGTTCCCTCCAGCAGGTACTTGAAGTACCTGACAGCCTGGTAGATAACCAGCAGCTCTCTGTCGAAAGTGCTGTAGCAGGTCGCAGCTGGAGAAAGCTTGTGGCTGAAGAAGGCCAAGGGCTGGGGCGTGCCGTTCACCAGCTGCTCGAGTACTGCACCATAGGCGATGTGTCTGGCGTCCATTGTCAACCTGAGGGCAGCATCGGGGTTGTGGTGACTTAAGGTGGTGGCACTAGAGAGGGCCTTTTTCATCTGAATGAATGCCTGCTGCTGTGGAGCTTCCCACATTAGTGTTTTTGGTTCCCCTTCAGGATTGACGTCAGGGGGTACATAATGTGGCGACATCTGAGATGAAGTGCTGGTAGTAGTTTATCATCCCGAGAATCTCCTGAAGGGCCTTGATGGTTTGTGGTTCTGGGAAATTTTCTATAGCTTTTACTTTAGAGGCCATGGGGCGCACTTCTGCTGGGGAAATCTCGTGGCCAAGGAAGTCTACTTTTTCTTTCCCAAAAATGCACTTGTCTAACCTGACAACTAATCCGCTGCCCTACAGGGGTTTCAAGATGGCACGGATGTGGCAAAGGTGTTCCTCTAGGGACCTGGAAAAAATGAGGATGCCGTCGACATAGCAGATGCAGAAGGGATCTCCCATGATGGTATCCATCAGGCGCTGGAAAGTGGCACTTGCATTCCTGAGACCGAAAGTGAAATAGGAAAATGTGTAGCTCCCAAAGGGCGTGATGATGGCGGTCTTTGGGACATCGTCGGGATGTACAGGGACTTGGAAGTACAACTCCAGTAGGTCCATCTTGCAGAAAATTTTGGCTCTGTGGAGGGCGCCCATCAGGTCTTGCATGTTAGGGATGGGGTAGTGGTCTGGTGTTGTTACCAAATTCAGGCGCCGATAGTCCCAGCAGGGCCTCCATTAACCATTAGATTTCTTTGCCATGTGGAGGGGGAATGCCCACAGGCTTGATGCCTTTTTACAGATGCCCCTGCATTCCATTTCTGTGAAGGCCCGTTTGGCATCTTGCAACTTCTGGGGCAACAGACGTCGGAACTTGGCATGAGTTGGTGGGCCCGTCGTGGTGATGTGGTGGAAGATGCCGTGCTTTGCTGAAGCCCCTGGTGCCTGGCGCAGTTCTGATTTGAACATGTCCTGGAACTCCTGTAGGAGGGACGTGTAGCTGTTGGGGGCTGGGGAGCAGATGGAGGGCACCCAGGGTCCGGTGGAGAGCTGATGGGAATGGCACGTCCCTGTGTCGACGAGGCGTTGTTTGGCGACGTCGACTAGAAGTACGTGGTGCCCTAGGAAGTCCGCGCCCAGCAGAGGAACTTAACATCTGCTATGACGAAAGGCCAGTGGTATCTGCACCCAGGATTGAGATAGCCTGGGTCGTCGTGCCATAAGTGTGGATGGGAGTTCTGTTTGCTGCTATGAGGGAGGGTGCTGAGTCAGGTATTTTTTCTAAACCTTCCCTGGATGGCGGGAAAACCGACTGCATTGCCCCCGTATTAATCTGCAGGCGGCATTTGGAAATCTCGTCTGTGATGAAAAACCCTGCTGGGTGGAGGAGGTGGGTTTCACAGCCACAGCTGTTACTTGTGGCCACCTTTGTCATTTTTTGTGAAAGAACACAGAGGCCTGGAGGTTCTGGCATCGGTCCCGAACTTTCTATGGTAGAAACACAACACTGGGTCTGGCCATGTCTTGTGCACTCTGAGTGGCGGTCTCTTCTTATAAACGGCATTGATGTCTCCGTTGTCATCACCGTCTTCCTCCAACAGGTTGCAGGCTTCCAGAGCGGCAGCCGCGAGGGCGGTGGCATGTGTCGAGGCCTTGGTGGCCTCGTATAGTTTCTGGGCGTCGTCGACTAAGGCATCCATGTCCAGGTTCTCTGCATCCCTTATCTGGCACCAAACTTCCCGCAGGAGGCACCGAAGGAAAATTGCCTTTGTTTGGTTTATTGTCCTTTCCTCCCATTCTTGTTGCAACCTGGGAGTGTTATCAACGCCCGCAGCTGGTCTCAGGCTTCCCTGGGTGATGCATCTCCGAGGGGCTGGGATAACAGCTTGAATGTGCGCTGCACTCTCTCGGACATGGGCATGGAGTAGGAATTCAGCAGTTTGTTCTTTAAGTCTGTGTATGTGACTTTGTCTGGTTGCACGTCCAGCCAGGGGGAGGTTCTGTTGAATACTTCTTCTGGGAGCGCCGTCATGACTATGTCTGATTTTGTAGCATCGTCTGAGATGCACACCATGCAAAAATGTGCGTCTGTGCGCCGGAACCATGATGCCGTGTTTTGCCACGAGACCGGGGGAAGTTTAACTGTCTGGCTTTGTTGGTGAGAGAGGCATGCAGATGATGCTCACAGGTTTGCACTGAGGTTCTACCTCTGACATCTTTACTTCTCACACATCAAATCGTGGGAAAATGCGCCATATTGGGTCCGTTAATGGTGCTGATTTGTTTGAGAGGTCGAAAGAAGGGGCAAAATGCGCCCTTTTGGGTACGTCATATTTAGTCCATTAATGTCATGGTTTCTGCCAGGGAGGGTGCTATCAGAGGCCTAAACTTTACACCGTAGTTAGTCCGCTAAAGGTTTTCTGATGGTAGGGTGTGGCCATATTTAGTCCGTTAATGGCTGGGCCAAAACCGCGCTACCTGTCCCTGACCCGGGGTCACCAGTGTGAGATTCAAGAAATGTCAGGAGTGAAAGACTGATTCTTTATTATTCTCGAAAGGTGTTTACAAGACAAAAAGCGGACAGAAGGGTAGCGGGCAACCCGAGGGCCTCCTCTGCGTCCATACAGAATTTGTGTTTTCTGGCAAGCATAAAAATGTGTACAATATTTGTTACATTGCATATAAAAGGTAGATATACTGTACATATCGGCAGAAAGGCCGTACAATGATACATAAGATGAGGTACATAAAGAATCTGAAATAAAGACAGGTAAAATACAAGACATGATTAATGTACAGTCATTCAAAAATGTTTTGCAACATGTTCCAGAAGTTTTCGTTCACCTGACAGTAATTTGTTCTTTTGATATTTACGAGGAAATGTAATTTTCTTATGCGATTTTGGTTATTAATCATATGGTTAACAATATAAAAAAAGAATGGCAAGTGAGAATTCATATTACGAAAAATGACGAAACATTTTGAAAAATTTCACTTCAGATGATTGGGCAAAAGAGTCAAAGAAGAAACTATATTTCGAATCCAGAGAAAAGCTATTGACTAATAAAATAATATTGAATAACCATCAATGAAATTATATATAAATAAAGAAAGAAAGAATTCAACCATTATCGTTGTCAAAAACAAAAAGAAAAAATCTCATAACGTCGTATGTTATCGTGTGACTCACATTCAGACAGGAAAAGTTTAAACTCTCTTCACGTGCACCGATAAGATGGGCAACAGACTAAGGCGCCACAATTTTTCATAAGACTAATGTTTCTATTGTAGATATTGCTTGGCAGCATAGCGTAAATAAAACAACCATGTATAGAGGGATACAACAACAGAGAGAACGAGAAACATGATAAATTCATTGTAAAAACTGAGGACAATCCCACTGTTGCACTACGTTAAAGATCATCATCGGATGATCATTAAGGAACCTCCTAATTCCCCTGGCAACCGATGTTGCTATAAAGAGAACATTACGCTCTCCCTTCAAGTTGCTTCAAAACCATCCGTAACAGGCCATGAGACCATCCATCATACTCCTGTCAAGAAACACTTCATATCAGCGAAACACAAAGAATAGAGGCTAGGGTTTGCGTTATAATATAATCCAGTGGCCGATGATTTCTGTACAAGTCATCTTTTGCGATGAGGAGGAGACATTCTCCACTGATGAGCATGGTAGTCGTCATCACTGCTGGCATTTAGCATTAACTAAATTAATGTTGAACTTTGGCTAATTTTAATTCTTTAGAAACTTAGATAATAAGAAATACAAAAATAGGCGTTATATATTCAGTTAACTTCATAAGAGGCATCAAAATGATAGGCCTAAGTAGCAATGAAAGAAATAAGAAATTACACATGATAACGGCATTTTATATATATATATATATATATATATATATATATATATATATATATATATATATATATATATATATATATATATATATATATATATATATATATATATATATATATATATATATATATATATATATATATGTATGTATGTTTGTATGTATGTTTGTATGTATGTATGTATGTGTGTGTGCGATTATATTCTATGTATTACAAAAATAGACGTGAAATCTGTTAGTCTAGTTCAGTATATTTTATATTAAGTTTCACTAGTTCACAATATACATAGGATTAATCATTCAAAAATTTAATTAATAATAATGTGAAGCAAATCTTTACAAAAGTCGTATTTGTTGATGTTAATAAGACTAATAGTTCAACTTGTAACAGTCGTAGGCCTATGCCTACAAAGTTCACACATATGAAGGAGATAAAACAACGATAGTGATGGCAGTTGGAGATGAAAATATAAAACATAATAACAGTGATGACCTCTGAAGTATTACAGTAACATCCTTTAATTAAGTAAAATATGACAACAGTAAGCAGTATCAGAAAAAGCCCTGTTTAAGGGAAACTATTCAGTTTCTCGGACCCACCACTAGTGTTCAGTTGTTTCACGCGCTTACAACTGAGTTGCCAAACAGCGCCAGATGTCGCTATTATAAGTTGTTGTCCGAAAAATGTTGCAAAACTTTTTTGAGTGATTTACATCTGAAACGAGAAACACAAGGAAGGAAATGATTTATCAATGATCAAACAGACTGTTTGATCAAATCTAAGAACTACTAAAAACTGGAAAACAGATGCAGTCAGAATATCGGAGACTAAATGCTCATCACAGATCTTGCGTGACAGAGTCAGATGCCGGTCTTTTCTCACACTGTTTCGTATCATCTATGTAGATAAGAGAAAAACTGTAAGTGTTGACTGAGATAAGGTTCATTTATTCATTTATGTTGCTATAAGTGCTTTTCTTTGTTGAAGCCCATCATTCTTTAGATGAACTATGAGATCAAAGATTACCCACCATAGGTCTAAGTCACCAACTACGGACTACCTGATCTGGTGTTGTAGCACATATAATCACTAAATAACAATATTGATTGCCTATCTATCTGTAGGCACTAGGAACTCTACTGAATTGAGTGTCAGAAACAATGAAAATGAACAGTGTACCTGACCTAAACCCACTGTACCACAACAGTGTGAAAAAGTAGGCGTATGCTGCGCTTTTCTGGCACAGAATATTTAATATTCAGAACTGTATTCTGAAACTCAGTCCCGCGAAACTCATTAGGAAAGCTTATTCAACACAAGAAAATATCAATGAAACATTAATAAATAACAATGTCCCAGTGTACATAGAGCATGTGTGTAGTCTACACAGTATAGAGTAAGTTTTAGTAATTAGCGTGACAGCAGGTGCAATCTTTTGTCTTCGCTATTCAAACACTAGGAGAGCATTGTCTCCCGCACAAAATTCACCCAACTTACATTAGTCCTGAAAAGAGGTCATGCTCTAGGTCTATCTATTTATATATATATATATATATATATATATATATATATGTGTGTGTGTGTGTGTGTGTGTGTGTGTGTGTGTGAGTGTGTGTGTGTTTGTGTTTGTTTCAAGAACATTGATGACTAAAAAGCAGACTAGGCCTAGGCTGTATGAAGACGGTAATATCAATACTGTCAGACGTATTTCCCTTTCATGACTAAAGAACTACATGTATATATGTATGAATGTATATATAATATATATGTATACATATATACATAATATATATATATATATATATATATATTATGTATATATGTATACATATATATATATATATATACATATATATATATATATATATATATATATATATATATATATATATATATATATATATATATATATATATACATATTGTCAAGAATTTATATTCCTTCCTCCTAGTGAATCGCCATGTAAATTATTTCTAATAAAATCCAGCATATCAGTTAACTAAGAATCAAGCCAATATGGCTGACAAAGAGGGTTTCCTACTCATTTTTGAACCCAGGACGCATTCCATTCTGCTGGCCGGAAATGCCCAGGCCTGCTAAACAATAGCTCCCCATCTTCAACCCCTTACTACAAGAACACACCTAGATTTCTCCCCTTCTGTGGGGTAGTGTTTGCGAGTTCAGGTCAGAGAGGTTATGGGTATTATAGGGTGCAAGCCACGCAAAGGGGAAGCTAGGATCTTAAGCTTTAAACACCTAATCTATAAGACCATTTTCCCTTGGTTTCCTGACTGGCACCAGACTATTCTTTCAGGTACACTAGGATGTGCGAAAACACACCAAGCCCGTGTCAATTTTGAAAACAAGGGCAGAGACTTCCCAGCCAGGCTTCGTGACAGATGTCTGTCCCCCATTCTCCGGTAACTGGTCTGCTTACTCGAATGCCCATTGGGGCTATATTCAGGGCTCAAGTATACATCTAAGGTAAAGTCTGAGAGTTAGTCTGTGCCAGTAGCCACCTTTTCCCCCTTTTCAGTCTATCTAATCCTTTCTTATTGCCTCTTCACAAGTTTTACTCTCTCATTGTGTGTCAGCCGTGCCATCCCCATTCATCCTTTAAAGCGCATTTGTTCAGTAACCTCATAACATGCAATTAAGTCCTCCCTTTAAAGTATTAAATTGGGCTAACTAAGATTTAGAAGGTAGGATTATTCATTGTGCTTTGTTTAGTAACAAGGGAGGTTTCATTTGTCCCCACATGTTTGTACTAACTCGTGAATTCTCTTCCAGGAGATGACATAGCCTGCCCAGTTCGCAAATCTATGCCAAGATACCCTTTGCTGACTGCCATCCAAATTTTGCAACCATTCCTGGTCGCAGCCTGATTGCAAGAATCCATTGCCCACACAGAAATCATCTTGATTAACTAATGTCCATTATCCTGGAATTTACCCCTTTCATTGCATTGTTGCCTGTGAATTGATGCATTTTGGGCATATCAGAGTTAATTGTTTCAATGGGAATTGTTGCATCTGTGGCCCGTCATATTTGCATTACGTGTCTTTAAATTACTGCCTTTATGATCTATCATATGTGATTCATGTGTCTGTAAATTGTTACATTTTTGGTCTCACATACTGCGCCATTTTCTGTAAATAAACCCCTTAAATGTAAAAGAATTCTAATTCCAAATTGGAGACCTTCATTATTTAGGTAAATCGAGGAAATTCTGTGGTAAGTTCCTGTAAACTTCCTTTTGTTTATAATCAGGGACCCCCCTTGGCACCGAAGACAGTCTATAATAATAAATTGTCCAAATTTCCACCCCAAGGACCCCCACTTATAATATATATATATATATAATATATATATATATATATATATATATATATATATATATATATATATATATATATATATATATATATATATATATATATATATATATATATATATATATATATATATATATATATATATATATATATATATATATCTATCTTCATTTAACGTGCATGTTTTTTCCATTTTTTATATGGGGTAAGCACGATACCTTCTCTTGAAGGACTTTGATTTTGCGTTGGGGTAGACCGTAGCCTTGATCGGCTGCCCTGCCTGACATCGCTTAGACCCCGGTAGCTCAAGTGTACATGTATCGTACCAAATCCCCAGCTCCCTTTCTCCCAGCAGTGAGGAGAGTTGAGCGGTTAGGTTGACAGTTCGAGACGTGTGAGGTGTCTGTTATGTTTTTAGAAGATGTTTGTGTGTGTATAAGTCTGTAACACCCATTTGCTTTCAGCAAACCTATCCATCGATTGCATACATAATCCCGGGGTGTCTACACGGATAGCAAAGTGTCCACCTCTCTGACCGGTCGGCTGCGGATTTGAACCCGCGCCACAGACCTCTATGAAGTCCGAAGTTGCTGCTCTACCGACCTGGCCATCGAGGCTCTATATATATATAATTATATAAATATATATATATATATATATATATATATATATATATTACATACATAAATCAGATAGACCTACAGCATGACCTCTTTTCAGGACTAAATGTGAGTTCGAAGAATTTTGTCAGGGAGACAATGCTCGCCTAGCTACTGATGTTTGAATAGCAAAGACAGAAGATTGTACTTGCTGTTATTCCTTCCAATATCTCAGATTTTGTGGGTATCGTGTTTTACACTCCTACGCGCCAACATATTGATTGTATCTTGTAAATCCATGTCTGATTTGTGACACTACAGAAGAAAGGCTAGTCAATGGCAGCAATAACATAGGTATAGTACAGTTCTGCCAATAATGGAGATGAAGCTGCGTATAAAAACATGAATAAACAACTGGATAACCAAGGAAAACAACACACACAAACGCCAAGTGGCCCAGTCAGAGCCTGAGTCTTTCCATGGGTTGTTGGCTGGCCTCGTGGCCCACCCAGACTTAGTGGGTAACTGCTTGTCATGAATGGGGACAGAAAAAGGGCTTAGGTCTAGCAACTTCACCATACACACACACACACATATATATATATATATATATATATATATATATATATATATATATATATATATATATATATATATATATATATATATATATATATATTATGTATGTATGTATGTATGTATGGGAGAGAGAGAGAGTTACACTATCTTAGTGCGTAATATCCCCAAAATATATTTATATTTTTATTCATAATATAATCATTGATGTGACAGCAAAATCCTTTTGGAAATTTATATACTTTAGTATACAGTATAGGCCTATGATATTGCATATTAACAATGGATTCACTTCGTATTTAGTAAATCTGAAATAGGAAAGGCTCGGTAGAAAACTGAATAATTTATGAAAATTTTAAGCTGTTAAATATGAAAACTCTTTAATCAGTGTCAAGTATTATTACAGATGTAGGCTATAGCCTACACTTTCCAGAAGAACTTTAAGAAAATCACCAATAACTTGTAAATCTGCGCAAAAAGACAAAAAAAGTAATCAATTTTACCACATTGTTACAGTGCACTTTATTTAGACGAATAGGAACAAAAAAGTAATTTGGCAGTAGGTTTTCAGTAGATATTGTGTTATGCGTACCTTGAAATTTGCACTGCCTGAAGTAGGTATACCGGAATGAAAGAAGAATAACCCAACACCCACAGCATGCTGTCTGCCCCTCTTTCTCATGCCACCTTTATGTATATATATATATATATATATATATATATATATATATATATATATATATATATATATATATATATATATATATATATATATATATATATATATATATATATAGGAATGAGACTTTTGGCGTAGCCCGTTTGGCGTCGCTGTTTCGGCTTGGCCGATTTTGGCGTAGCCGATTTGGCATATAGAAATTTTCGGCGGAGAGACTGTTAGGCGTCAAATGACTACTTTGTCGCTGTAAACGATATTTAGCCATCAAATAGATACTTGTCGTTATAGCGCAATTAGCTCTCATTTTAACAATTGTTTAACAATTGAACAATTGTTTTTTTTTTTTTTTTTACATTTACTTTTTTGGTAGCTTTAGATTTTCAGTCGTCTAAGCCCTATTGTACGAAATGGAAGGAGATATTTTAACAAAACGTGGAAGAAGCAAAGTGATTCACGATGGATAAATTTTTTATTTTTGATGCAACGAGCAAGAGTGATTCTGAATTAAAATTCTGGCGATGTGAACAGAAAGATCGGTGTAAAGTAAGATTACATATGAAGGATGGAAAAGTGATTCGCCAGTTGAATCAACATACCCATGAACCATCTGCTGCAAAAGTAGAAGTTGAAAAGTTGAAAACAAATATTAAGAAAAGAAGTGCTGGAAACGCTGGAGCCACCAACCGTTGTAGTAAATGAATGTTTAACTGGCGCCTCTCAAGCAGCTTTAGCCATAGGGCCTGACTTGCCTGCAATGCGAAAACTTATTACTAGGAAACGAAAATTATTAAACAAAGCGCCAGCTAACCCAACTCATTTGGAGCAATTAGTTATACCTGAGTCCTATACACTGTATGTTCCCCACTGGGTATGGAAGAAAATTCTATTGGGAGACACAGGAGAAGGCAGTAAGAGAATTTTAATATTTGGAAGAATAAGCTGGCTTCAGCATTTAGTCTTCTCAGAAATTTGGTTTGCCGACGGAACTTTCACCATTGCGCCAAGTCTTTTCATCAAGTATATGTTATATCGGCTAAGAAGCATGATGGAGTTATTCCTATAGTTTATGCTCTTTCTTCCTAACAAAAAGATTAACTTATTCTCGTTTATTTGAGTTACTTAAAACCATCGAACCAAATTTGAGAGCAGTTTCTATAATTTGTGATTTTGAGCAAGCTGCCATTCATGCCTTTCAAGATGCATTTCCACCGCTCGAATTAAGGGATGTTTTTCCATCTAGCCCAAAACATGCACAGACATCTTGTTTCATTGGGTTTATCGAATCGCTATAAAACCGACTCGACTTTGCGTTATGGGCTAAAATGATTATAGCGCTCGCCTTTGTGTCATTAGAAAAGATGGACGAATACATGGATACACTAGCAGCGGGTCTTCCAGACGAACTAATACCCTTGTTCCATTGGTTCGAAGACACTTATATTGGACGACAGAATAGGCGTCGAAATGCAAGAATGAACCCTATGTTTGCTCCCGAGATCTGGAACCTTTATGAACGCACTGTAAATGATGAAGATCACACTAACAATCACGCTGAAGCTGCCAATCGACGTCTACAGTTCGAACTAGGAATGCATCATCCTTCCATCTGAAAAATTTATTGATGCCTTGAGGAAAGTTCAGAAAGGACGTGATGCATTTCTAGAAAAAATTAATCGCTGGATATCCACCTCCCAAAAAGCTAAAGAAATATAGAAATGCTGATGAAAGAATAAAAAAATAGTAATGGAAGTTGAGTCATCAGAGCCTATTGAATTCCTGAAGGGTATTGCTCATAATTACGAAATGAAAAATTAATTCTAAGGTTAAAAACTGTACTAAATTTTATTTTTCTAAATAATGTATTTTCATTTCAAGTTTTTAACTCGCATTATCCCATTATTGTTTTAATAGGATCCTTTATTCTCTAAGTGAATAAAATTTATATTTTTCCCAATTCAAGTTCTTTATTTACATTCTTCCACTAGTGTTTTAATAATATAAAAATTATTACTGTTTTATTTTCCTGAATAAAGTTCAGAAAGGACGTTGCATTTCCAGAAAAATTAATCGAACAAAGACGTCGAAACAATCTGACGCCTAAAATGGCTACGCCGAATAGTGCTATTAATTTTCTGACGCCGAATCGGCTATGCCGAAACGGCAGCGCCAAATGGGCTATGCCGAAGAGGTAGCAAACCCATATATATATATATATATATATATATATATATATATATATATATATATATATATATATATATATATATATATATATATATATATATATATATATATATATATATATATATATATATATATATATATATATATATATATATATATATATATATATATATATATATATATATATATATATATATATATATATATATATATATATATATATATATATATATATATATTTATATACATATATATATATATATATATATATATATATATATATATATATATATATATATATATATATATATATATATATATATATATATATATATATATATATATATATATATATATATATATATATATATATGTGTGTGTGTGTGTGTGTGTGTGTGCGTGTGTGCGTGTGTGTGTGTAAAATATGTTATATGTAGGCTTGCTTGTGTTTGCCTACGTGTGGTCATGTGCCTATGTGCTACTGTGGTGATTGTTCATACTGAAACTTCCAACGGAGGTCAGCAATAGGACGGAAATGAGATGAGTGAATGAAGCGATTTCATATTGTAGATAGAATTTCCTTCTATTGATAGTCAACTATCGTAATTTTTTTTTCTTTTTTCTAGGCTCAAAATTAATAGGAAGGTAGGCTAATAAAGATGTCAAAGATATTTTCTGAACATGGACAGCCTGTGTTTGGGGATTCAGATGAGGAGTACTTATCAGAGGTAATAGGGATAGAACGAGAGCAAAATCTGGCTGGGTGGACAGATAACATCAACCAAAATGACGGATACGAAAGTGAGGAGCTACAGTAGACGAATATGAAGATAATGCAGCTGAAGTAGATGAATGGATGCCGAGCAGACACAGAAAGCTGTTAACATATCAGAGAAATGGAAATTCTTTGGACAAATGTTTTGCCATAGGAAACTTTGATAAGTGCACCCTAGCAGCTGAAACAAAAGAATATACTGCTCTAGTGGAAAAACCCAAACACAAAGTAGATGATGGCAAGAAAATAACTTGGATAGAAAAGAGCCCTCCAAGTAATGAGAATGAACAAACAAGAAACATTCCAACAACCAGAGGTGTTGTAGGAGAAGCAAAAGAGGCTGACACACCTTTGAAGGCATGGCCATTGTTTGTGTCTAATAACATAATTGATACAATTGTCCTAAACACAAATGAAAAAATTCGGCAAAGGCTGGGCCAGTTGAAATTAAGTGAGGAAGAAATGAATAAAGGAAGTCATATAAGATTAATTGACTTGTAAAGTCCCCACTGAGCGAGTTTTCTATGGTGACGACCCGTTTTCTTTGCCTCTATGATTTGCCGCACCTGGATTGGCGGGTCACGTAGATCCAATCATTTAAACTGTGTATACAATTATTTACCTGTCTCCAATTTGTATATCACGTATTCCTCTTTCTCAGGTATCAGACTGCATTCAACTCAATTTCTGTCCATTTGTATAACTCAAAGTGTATTCGTTCACTGTATTTGTTGTTAATTGTTATCGACCTCAGGTCACCCTTGTTCTCATTGTATTCCGCGGCATGACGTCAGTCTGCCGCTATATAAACCGCCTGGGTCACCAATAAAGCAGCAGTAACTTTATCCTGCTCGTTTCTTTTGCACCTCTTAAAGTGGTGACCCCAGAGTGGTTCCCGGAGCTATTAGCAGACTCACATGGCGACTCAGTCTTGGCTCCAGGAACTACCCAATTACTTAGCAGACTCACAATGGCGCTGTAACCAGCATTCAGGTGTGCTGACTCTTGTCGGCAAATCACCAGCGTCATTAGAGACTCACACGTCGCGCCTCCAAGCACGTTTTGACACGAGTATCCCACTCCAATTAAGAGGGCTAGAGTGAGCATGGACGCGGACATCCCCTCCCTCGTTCAGTTAACCGCTAGCCTCGCGGATTCAGATGTCTACCTCCCACCCATATCACCCGCGCCTGCCCACGCACCGAGGCTCTCGCGTTCCTCCACACCGCTGCCCACGCCCCGCACGCTTCCCTGCCCGGGGCCCTGCCCGGCAGGACATGCAAAAGCCGCCCTTGCCATAAAGCTGCCGCCTTTCACTCGGGAACCCATCAGGATTGCTGTACAGGGTTGAGAGTCAATTCAGGCAAGCGGAACTCAACGACATGGTACTGCAAGCTGGCACAGTACTCAATGCCCTGCTGAAGGAGATCTACAAGAAACTCGTCCCCTGGGTGTCCGCTGCACGCCCCCTCACCTACCACCTCCTAAAGAAGTCCCTCCTTGAGACCTGCTCCCTGCCGGTCACCGAATGGGCCGCCCACGCCCTCGACCTCACCATCAGCCCACAGGAGGATCAGAGCGTCATGGAGTCATGGGGCATGATACAGGACCTCCTCACCCTCCCCGACACCGACGGCAGCGGAAAGCAATCCGAAATAAGCCTGTCGCGGGAGCTGCTCCTCCGTCAGCTCCTCCCAGAGGTCTGCACTCAAATCTCCGAGCCCTACGCCATGCCACTCGAGGTCCTGATCCGCACAGCGCAGCAGCTAACTGACTCCGTAAAGGCGACAAAGCGGGCACCAGCACCCGCACACCCCATCAGCGCCATCCAACAGGATGGCGCAGAGAAGGAGATAAGCGCCATCACCAGGAGGCGCCCACCATCTCACAACAGGTGGAATCCACTGGGCCCTTGCTACTACCACAGGTGGTACGGCAAGGACACCTGGAACTGCCAACCGCCGTGTTCATTCTCCCGTCCAAAAAACGGGGGAGGCGGCAGCCAGCAGGACAGGCCACCATGGCAACCAAAGAACCCAGAGGCCCAGAGCCAGTAGGCTTCTACGTCCACGACAGGATAATGTTGGTCCGGCAGGATAATGTTGGTCGACACAGGGACAGTTAGATCAATCTTCCCGCTGTCCAGAGAGGACCCAAAGCGTTCACCGGACCCGGTTGACTTCCTGACAGCTGCCAATGGGTCCCCCATCCTCTCCTATGGCACCAGGCTCCTGTTGTTCTCCATCCTTGGCCAGAGGTATTCCTGGGACTTCGTCATCGCGGACGTAAGGACCCCGCTCCTGGGTGCGGATTTCCTTGCCCACTTCGGGCTGGCGGTCGACATCGGTCGAAAGAGCCTCCTCGACACCGACTCCTACCAGTCCCTCCCATTAGCAGCGGGACCCAAAGTGCCTACCATCTGCTCCATCACCCCACACCAGTACTCACAGCTGCTGGAGTTCCCCAATGTATTCAGGCCCGAGCTCCGCCAGGTACCCAGGGCCCCAGCTAAACATGGCATCTACCACCAAATAAAAACAAAGGGCCCCCTACGCACACAAGGTTCCGGAGGCTTCCCCCTCAGTGCCTTCAGGAGGCCAAGAATGCCTTCGCCGAAATGGAACGGATGGGAATATGCAAGAAGGCCTCCAGCCCCTGGGCTTCCCCTCTCCACATGGTGCAGAAACTGGACAGCTCCTGGAGACCCTGCGGCAACTACAGGCGGCTCAACCTCGCAATGGAACCTGACCGTTACCCCCTGCCGAACATGCAGGATCTCATGGCCTCCTTCCACGGGCCAAAATGTTTTCTAAGGTGGATCTTTTGAAATCTTATTTTCAGGTACCAGTTGCAACAGAAGATGTCCCGAAAACCGCCATCATCACGCCTTTCGGGTCCTACGTCTTCACCTTCTCCACCTTTGGCCTGAGGAACGTGGGGGCAACTTTCCAGCAGCTCATGGACAGCATCCTGGGGGACCTGAAGTTCTGCATCTGCTACGTGGATGATATAATTATATTTTCTAGGTCCCACAAAGAGCACCAGAGGCACATCCGGGCAGTCCTGCAGCACCTGCAGGAGAAAGACCTCGTTGTAAGGTTCGACAAGTGCACCTTCGGCATCGCGGAGTTCACCTGCTTGGTCAAATACCTCCCTGGCAAGAAGAACCCTGTGACAGATGCCCTCTCCAGGATCGAGTTAACGTGGTGCAGCTTGGGATCAACTACGAGGACCTCGCCAGGGAGCAGGCCGCCGACCCAGAGACTCCAGCCTACTGCACCGCCATCACATCCCTGAAGTGGAGGGACGTGCCCCTCGCTCCGGGGTCCAAATCTCCTCTGCGACGTCAGTACCGGCCAGCCCCACCCCCTGGTGCCCGCCTCCCGCCGCCCCCTGGTGCCGGCCTCCCACCGTCGCCAGGTATTCGACGTCATCCATGGGCTGTCCCGCCCCTCCGGCAGGACGACGGCCAAGCTGCTGTCAGAAAATTTTGTCTGGCACGGAGTGCAGAAGGGCGCGAGGACCTGGGTGAGGCAGTGCCTGCAGTGCCAAACCAGCAAAGTGGGCCGTCACACCGAGTCTGGGGTAGGCTGGTTTCCGCAACCGGGCAGCGGTTTGGCCATGTTCACATCAACATCATCAGGCCCCTTCCCCCATCAGGCGGGGCCAGATATCTCCTGACAGTGGTCAACTGCTCAACAAGGTGGCCTGAAGCCACGCCCATGAGGGAAGCCACTGCCAGCGCGTGCGCCAAGGCCCTGCTCTCCAGTTGGATCAGCCGCTTCAGCGTCCCTGACCACATTACAACCGACAACCTTCCTGTCCGAATTGTGGTCCGCCCTGGCACGGCTGCTGGGGACAGCTCATCACACCACCACCACCTACAACCCCGCAGCCAACGGCTTGGTCGAGCGTTTTCACAGGTCCCTGAAGGCGTCCCTCATGGCCCGCTGCACCTCTGAGGATTGGAAATACCAGCTGCCGTGGGTCCTCCTCGGGCTGAGAACCACCCCCAGGGCCGACGGCGACCTGCCCGCAGCTGAGAAAACCTACGGCGAGCCCCTCATAGTCCCGGGTGAGCTAGTCACAGAAGACTGCCACAACCCATCTGTCCAGAGGCTTCACGACGTAGTCGGGCAAGTTCGTCCCCTGAAAGCGACATATACCGACAAGTCGGTCACCTTCACGCCGCCCGGCTTGTCCTCCACCACCCACGTCTTTGTCAGGGATGACGCCGTCCGCCCCCCACTGACCAGGCCCTACAGGGGGCCTTTCCGCATGCTGGAAAGGAACAACAAGGCATTCCTGCTCGCCCTTCACGGGAAGAACGATTGGGTGTCAGTAGACCGCATCAAGCCCTCCCTCCTGGAGGAGGACACAGATGTCACCACACCGCACCCTCCGCCTGGACAGTCGTCGCCACAGCCGGCCCCCTGTAAGGAGCGGACACGCGGCTGCCCCCGGAAGCACCCGCCCACACCCGCAGCCAGCCGCCCCCCACACACAGCATGTTCCCCCGCTGTCTTCACGTACCCCAGCGCCCCAGCAGATACGCCGACTAATCAGCCATTACCCACATCTTGGGGGGGGGAGTATTTGTAAAGTCCCCGCTGAGTGGGTTTTCTATGGTGTTGACCCGTTTTCTTTGCCTCTACGATTCGCCGCGCCTGGATTGGCGGGTCACGTAAATCCAATCATTTAAACTGTGTGTATGATTATTTACCTGTCTCCAATTTGTATGTCATGTATTCCTCTTTCTCAGGTATCAGATTGCATTCAACTCAATTTCTGTCCATTTGTATAACTCAAAGTGTATTCGTTCACTGTATTTATTGTTAATTGTTATTGACCTCAGGTCACCCTTGTTCTCATTGTATTCCGCGGCATGACATCAGTCTGCTGCTATATAAACCGCCTGGGTCACCAATAAAGTAGCAGTAACTTTATCCTGCTCGTTTCTTTTGCACCTCTTAAAGACTCAGTAGAAATGAAGAGCTTTTTCGGTCTGTTATATGCAGGAGGTTTGCTCGGACTAAATACCCATGATTATCATATACTGTTTCATGAATCATTTAGACATCCAATATTTGGTCCGGTGATGTCTGCTAAAAGATTTGCTTTCATCCATGCCAATATTTCTTTTGATGACCTAAAAACAAGACACTGCAGATGGGTACACGATAGGTTTGCTGCAGGAAGAGATGTTTTGAATGCTTCAATAGAAACTGTAGTTCGGTGGTGCAACCTGATGACTTCCTAACAATTGACGAAACGTTATATGGTTGCAGAACACAAATAGGTTTCCGTCAGTACAACAGGAGTAAGCCTGTTAGGTATGGCCTTTTATATAAGTCTATCAATGCTGTGAGATATCCCTTCACTTTCAGGACTGTTGTATATTCTGGCAAACCCATCAATGGATCCGGGTCATTTTACATAACAGGCACCCTAGCTACTGAGAAGGAAGGCCCTTATAAACCAGTTAGTTCATAGAAGATTAGTCTGAATGGCATGACAATTTAGAATTAAAATTTCACATACCCACTGCAAAAGGACTAACAATTTAAGTAATACAGCTATGTACGGGTGACAAAACTAACCTAAACCTCATAGGGTTTAAGTTAACATAGATATTTAATTAAATGTATTACAACTACACACTCATAATCAAGTTAACCTGTAATGTGGAATATACTAATGATATAGGGATCTACAGAAGTGTCCCTTATTAAAAACAATTGATACTAATTAGTTTCTAATAACAACTTGGTTTTTTTCACTACAGGGCTGCCATTATGCAGGACCCTAAGCCCAAGTGTTCCGTAGCAAATTGCTTGGTTTGCTTTTTGCCAGTGGGTATGGCCCATACCACCTGACGTGAGCATAGTCCTTGTAAAAAACAAGAAAAATTTGCTTGGTTGCCAGATACGTGCGAAATTCATAGTATGCTCCCGGCAGCAAGTTTTAAGGATAAAACAGCTCGTTTTAAGCTGTCTCACTGGGTCCTAGGGTTCAGGAAGGGTAAGGAAGGGGGGAGATTATATCTTTCCAACAGAACTCCAGCAGGAGATATTTAACTCTTTCTCAGAAGATCTATGTTCGGGCCAAAACCCAGTAACATCAGTCCCCAGTACCTCCCAGGTTAACCCTGCAGAGGAAGAAGAGGAATCTTCACTTGGAGGTGACTTTCTTACAAAAGAATATGAAGTTGATATTGCTACCAAAATGACCTTCCTGAATCCAGAAGGATCAGGGACACAACTTTCAGCTAACCATGGGAGAAACCTTCCAGAAAGAATTCAATCCCCCATGCAGCTTTCAGAAGCTGAACAGGATCCTTCCCCCAAAAGGGATACAAGGATCCACCTAACCCCAACTGAAATTACTACATTTTCGGAGTGGTATAGTAACTCACCCAGGACCTCTGGCCCCCGGGTAACAGGCAGTTACAGTTCAGCTGTGGATGCTCTGTCAGATAACGCAAGCACCCCAAAAAGGGATACACAGCTTGCAGCATTTCATCAATTCCGTAAGGAAATTGTGAGTAACATCGAAGATGCCCTTGCCACAGAACGACAATATATAATGGACTTATTAAATGATTCTGAACAAGAAATCAAGGAAATTAAGTCAGTAGTGTGCACTCCAAATTGTAAAAGTACTGCATCCTGCAACCAAAAAGGGAGAGTGGATACAAATTCTTCCTGAAACAAGGTCTAAGGTTAAATTCCAACTGGAACCAACAAAATTACCAGTTCGGACAACAAAACTTCAGATCAAAACATAACGGGCTCCAATATTCACCCCAATGATAATCCTTGGCGAGACGCCTCAATGTGCATTTTCTCTCCTGATGGTAAGTATCTAATTAATGAGAGAAAAACATGATCAAAGTTGTATATGTGGAGTTTAGAGACAGGGCAGCATTCCCTAATACAGAAGGATGCCTGATACCACCTTCGCTAGACATGAAGAAACCACAAAAAGAAACAGTTTTCTTACCTGCGAATATAGCATTAAAAGCTATGGATGACACCCTTTACCAGGTCAATGGAAAATGGATCTATATTCCCATTATGAATAAAACCTGACTTGCTCACCAAGTAGCCCCAATCATCTGTCCCTTCACTTTTAAAATAATTAACCATGTGAAGGCAGACTTTCAGAATTATGTACTAACTAGAAAATGGGAGCCAATGGCAGAACTAAAATCATTTGCCACAGTCATCCCCAGTTTCAAAAAATTCCACCAAAGAATGGGCAATGCTTCAACGCCCTTTTGAAAGGAAAAATCTCTCCTTAGATGTAGCTACTCAGCAATTTGAGACCCCTATCAGAAGAATCTCAGATGAGACAGCTTCAGATTTCCGTGCTAGGACCCACCTCCTTAGTGTTTTAACCTCTTCCAATCTACTAGAAGGTGCCACCAAAAGGCTTCCAGAAGATTCCAGGACAATTTTTGTGGTTGTGGCTAAAAGTCTTATGAGAACCCTATGGGAAGCATTCTGTTACTTTTTAGACTGGCTCACAAAAGCGCGAATGGTAACATTGGAAGGCTTCAACAAGTCACTTCCCAATGTGACTCCTTTATTACAGTCTAACCCCTTCTGTATGGACCTGTTTGAGGAATCTGTTGTAAATCAACTCAACAAGCAAACACACCAACAAAACTGTGCAGTGTACGCTTTTCTGGAAAAAAGGGAAATTCAGGAAACAAAAAACCCAAAATTTCCCTTTACACAATCCAAAAACAGCTCACTTTGATAAAAAATCATATAAGCCTTCAGTCGCCTTCAAAAGTTTTCCTCAAAAACAGGTAGGTGGTCAGAAGGGACAACTCCCTAGCAAGGGACAACAACAACCACATCAGAAAGGAAATCCTTTTCACAAGGTCCAAAAACTGTCTATAGGGCAAAGGTAGAGGAGGAGGGGGGATACCAATAGGAATTGTTTGGTTGGGGGTTGGCTTCAAAGACACCACAGGGAATGGAAGCCTTTCCCTTGGGGACAGCATTCTTCTGAACAGGCTGGGGTGGAAATGTTCTCATTGCCCCCGTGCCTTTAAAGGGGTTCTTTCAAAAACCAGACCCCTCTCTGGATGATTATGTGCAGAAGCCCTGTTAAAGGAAGCCATAGAGAAATGTGCATATATTCACCACCAAGCACGTCTCTTCAGTGTTCCCATAAAGGATTCCTCTGAATGAAGAATGATCTTAAACCTATTAACATTGAACAAGCACAGTGTTTGTCAAAAGTTTCAGATGACTACCATTGACAAAGTGCGTTCAGTCATTCCAAAAGGGACTTGGACAGTCTTGGGATATTATTCAGGGCCTGTTGACTCTCCCCATCAATACTCAGAACAGAATAAGGAAAAACATCAAAAGGTTCCTTGCACAGCCCAGAGTTTCCAGACAGCGATTAGAACGTATGATGGGCTTGCTGCAGTTTGCATCAGTAACAGATCCAATACTCAGATTGCAACTGAAAAACGTGAACAAATTTTGACTATCGCACGCAAGAAAAAAAAGATGCGAGATCTATCTCATCAAAAGAATCAGAAAGTTGGGGAGATACTTCGGCCTTGGACCCGGAAGAAATCTCTGGCAAAAAAGGTCACCCTCACTCCTCCATCAGTACGAGTGACAATACACACAGATGCCTCGTTGACAGGTTGGCAGGGAGGTCGTCAGCTACTCTGAGGAATTGTCATATCAATTTACTGGAGCTGATGGCTGTCTTTTTGTCTCTCAAAAAAACCAAACCTTCAGAAAAGACACGTTCTGTTAGTTCTAGACAACACCACTGCAATGTCCTGCATCAAGAGATCGGGATCATGTTCACCTCCTGTCAATATGATAATGCTAGCCATCCTTCGGATGGCACAAGTAAAGAAGCATCGCCTGCCTGCAATTCACCTCAAAGGGTCTCTCGAGGCAATAGCAGGCTCTCCATCAAGGAAAACAACAGCCTCAACAGAGTGGACGTTGGACAACCACTCTTTTCAAACAATAGCCAACATGCTTCCACAACCGGAAGTGGATCTGTTCGCTACATACGAGAATCACAAACTCCCAGTATATGTCTCCAAACCTGGATAGTCATGCAACAGCAAGAGATGCCTCCTTACAAGACTAGAACAAGTGGAGGGCAAGATATCTTTTTCCTCCATTGTCCCAGATTTCGAAGGTTTTGAGCAAGCTTCTCACCTTCAAAGAAACAGCTGACTTAACAGCCCCAAATTGGCCAAACAGGCATTGGTTCCTATTACTTCAACAACAGGTGAAATGATCAATTCCACTACCGTCCGCTGTTCTATCCCAGAAAGTAGGAGGGAAAGTCATTTACTATCCTCCTTCAGAGCCGACACCTTCGCATATGGATGTTTTAAATATCTACCGTGAAAACTACTCACCAAACATTGCTAGGTACCTAGTGCAAAAATTACGGATATCATCTATCCGGCAATACCAGTCTGTACGGAAGATATGGTTAGATTATATCCATACTGCAAGCCCAGTCAAGATCTATAGAAACAATCTTAAATTTTCTTATGTACCTTTTTGAAGACAAAGGCAGCAATTAAATTTTCTTATGTACCTTTCTGAAGACAAACACCTTGCGGTAACAACAATCATGGCATGCAAGGCAGCATTAACGGAACCCTTGCTTTGTGGATTCAGAATTGACTTAAGCATAGAAGATGTCCCTCCCCTTCTGCGATCATTTGCTCTACAAAGACCCGCTCCCGAAAGACTTCCAATTTCTTGGTCCCTGAGCAAGGTGCTTAGATTTCCGTCTACTCCTCAATTCAGCTGACCTAATTCAACCGCAACTCACATGCTACAAAAGGCAATCTTCCTGACTGCATTAGCATCAGGAGCTCATATTAGTGAACTGGGCTCTCTTAGAGGGGGACGATACATCACACGAACAGCTGACAATCAATTATTATTGTCCCCTGGCTCATCATCCTTGGCCAAGAATGAGGCTCCTTTAAGAAGGAAATCTGTACAAATAAGAAAACTCAATTTAGCAGACAAAACATTAGGCCTATTCAAGCACTTAAGGTTTATCTAGAGGTCCTGGCAAACATCCCAGAAGGTCCAATTTTCCTACACCCTAGCATGAATATACCACTCTCTGTACAAGGGCTGAGAATAATTTTAGTGTCCCTTATTAAAAAGGCATGCCAAAACTTCTTTCCTTAGGTCACATGATTTTAGGAAAGTAAGTACGTCGTTGACCTTTCAAAGAAGCCTCCGAGTGTACAAGGAGGTAATCAGAGACAGTATTTTTAAAACATTACTGCCATGCGCTTGGACAAATTCGACTACACTGTGTATCAGTAGGTGGTATGATTAGTCCTGCCCCAAAGGCACTACAGTGGAAAACCAGGGGTCTTCCTAACGGGTGGGTATGCTGACTATTGCTGGGGAATGGGAAACAAGACTGCAACCATACCCAGCATACTTAGTTAAGTCACTACAGAACTTCACCCTAAAAACATAAGTTATTTTTTAGTTTCTTGTTTTTTGTTACCAAAACCCAAAAGGTTTTTTAGAATAAAGACTGGGGCTTGAAACTTGTGGCTTGACCTTGGACCAGAAATGATTTTTCTTTGGGTTGCTGGGATTGAAATATGAGAGCTTAAGCCTTTCGTCACCTGTCAATTTCTTTGTAATGCTCCTTGAGGACGAAACAAGTGACTACACTTTCAAAAAGCAGGTTTTGACATAGGAAAAACCTATTTTTGGTAGTTGCCGTTGAGTCCTCAAAACCCCCCCACTTCCCTGACGAAAAGGCGTGGGATTTGGGCAAGGGATCATCCTGCATTCACCAGCAGAGAATAATGGCCCCAGGTCTTTTATCCGCCCGGTCATAAACCAGATGGCGGATGCGCATGTACAATAGTCACTTCTTGCAGGTTTTGATGTTGGAAAACTGGGTTCAGCTTCGCAGAAGATAAGGGAAAATGCCTTCTTATCTTTGAATCCATTATACTCCATCACGAGTTATAGTGTTTATCATTACAACACAATACCTGGCTACAAGAACAGCCTAAACGATATTTCTTTGATATTAGTCTAGTTACCATGGTGTGCCAGAGGACTCAAAAGCGACTACCAAAAATAGGTTTTTCCTATGTCAAAACCTGTTTTCTGCATCTGTCTTTTGAAATGGTATTAGGAGTACTAGTAGTGATACAGAAACCTCATTCATTACCAAAATTGAAAAGCAAGTCATAGATTTTGAAAACTTAAGAAAATGTTGTGAGGACAAAAGATCGAACTGGGCATTAACTGATTTATTTACCTGGGCTCAGGTATACATAGCAGTGTGGACGGAAACGTGGTGCCCGACATCCAATTGCCGTGACCCGCACTCTGAGCAATTTATGTTTGTTGATAGCCAAACAAATGGCAATTTTAAGAGACATAACATACATACAATGATAAAATATATATCAGCAGAAAGGCCAGGAAACTCTACACATGAATATTTACATGAGATTCTTGACATGTTAATAAGTGTGATGCATGAATGTGATTGATGCGAAATGAAGAGACGGCTGACGTCTTTGCAATGTCTTCAACGCATGAAACTGTAAATGTTATTAAATCTGTTGCACCCTATAGTCTTGAATTTCTCTGTATAATTCTGACCAACAGTATTGCCTGGATGGTATTTTGCTAGGTCAGAACATTTTTCTTGTAATTTTCTGTCTTTAGAAACTCCCCAAATATTTTGCACCTGATAAAAATCCAAACCGCAAATCTAAGGTGATCCGTATCATCCTTCATGAAGAAACCGATTTCCCATTTGTGATATTCTTTTCTTCTCTAAATGATCAATTCTCATGTTTCACATTGATTTTTCCCCATGTTATGCGCTTCCTGAGAGAAATTTTCATGTGCTTCTATTCATTTCTCTATAAGAATCAAGATCAGTAGCTAAGGTTGCATTTACACCAAGTAAATTAATTCAAGTCACTTCATGAAAAGTCATTTGACTTGAATCATTTTGAATCGTTTCAGTTTACACTGACTGAGTCAAACTGAATAAATTGCCAGTACCCGTGGAGCCTTCAAGGAGCAAGGACAAGGAAACACTTCTTGCTGTGAATGGAGGAACATAGGCAGCATGGAACCCAAATCTGGGTGCAGGAACTTCATGCTGCAGACATGATTTGGGGAACTTTCGGCATTTGTTCCCAGATTTGATAACCCAGAAATCTTTTTTATTTTTCTAGATAAGCACAGAAAACTTGAAAATACTGATGGAATTGATTGCGCCCTTCATAAGAAAGCAGAATTCTAACTACCAACGTGCAGTTGGAACTGAAGAAAAATGGCAATTTCCCAAAGGAAAGAAGTACATAATTATCACTAAAATGTTTATTTTTCGCTATTAACCCTGACCAGGTATTAAACAAATTACGGGAATTTTAGCCTAACAATTGTGTTATGTTAAGAAATGTGCTGAGCCACAAAACTATGAAGAAAACTGTAAACAAATAATAGATTTTACTGACAAATAAAATATTCTATAATTCTCACTAATGAAGAAATCTAAAACCGCTACAAAAGAAAAAAAGGCAGTTGTCAGGCATTTTGATAAAAAGAGGGGAGGGGGTGAAATATCATAGAAGTCAGGTTGGTGATTCATGTTCTGCTAAAAATCGGAAAATGCATACTTTCCAATATTATGTTTTATTGTAAAAAACTATTAGATGAGAAGCTTATAATCCATTAAAAGATCACTAACCTTACCATAAATTGTTTCTGGATGTGAGACATGTACAGAATAATCGGCTCTCTAAAAATATTAATTTTGCACTCATATCAAGTAGCTGGGTTGTTCTCTGGCAGCAAGAAAGAAATATGTTTTGACAGCCAAAGACACAACTACAACATGCAGGTAAAAATCTGATTCTGGTTAAGGTCTGCAGTAACTAGACATTAATCAAAAATAAGATTTTGAACTTTTACGTTAAATAAAAAAAACTGGTAGCTAAGTAGAATTAATGCAAGCACTCTGTTATCCAATGATCTTCATTCCACAAGTTGGCCACAAATTGTTATTAGCTATGGGCATTCTATCCAGCTGCTAGACATTTACAAAAAAGGATTTTCAAATACACATTTTTGACAAAAATGATCAGCTTGGTTGTTTTCTGGTAACTTCGAGGAAAGTTTGTACATATTCTCTTAACCAATTACATATTCAGCCACGTTAATGAACTGTGTTTTCTGGTAATAAGCTATTTAGTTAGCTACTAGACATTTACTAAAATTGAAAATATTCAAAATCAAAATCAATCTTTGAAATGTCTATTAGCTGGGCAGTTATGTAGCATATTCTTGTATCCATAGATATTGCCTACCGAATCTATATAGAAATGATTTCCGCCTAAGGATTAATAACGTTTTATGCATCCCAAACTTCTTCCTTGTTGAACCATTTGAGACTTGTTACCCACGTGACAAAAAGAAATAATTTCCGCTCTATTCAGACCTAGTATAAAGATCCAGGTATTATTTTCTAATATCTGAGATTAATAATGAAATAGGTGACCTGAGATGATTTGCAGACCTTTTGGATAACCATGCAATCCACTACATATTGTTTAAAATCTCATAGCCAGTGTAATATTGCAAGTAAGCAGAATAAATTTCTGTTATATCCTTAGTTGTGAAATCCATGGGAGTCATTGCAGAATGATGGGTCAAATTTTAATCAGCGAGAAATTTTCCGACAAACCTCCAAAGTACCTGTTTTTTTGCATCAGTCTTTTGAAATGGCATTAGGAGTACTAGTGGTGATACAGAAACCTCAATCATTACCAAAATTGAAAAGCAATTCATCGATTGTGAAAACTTAAGAAAAGTCTTCACCGGATGAAACTGTTGTTATCAAATCTGTTGCACCCTATTAATATATGGCCTGGGGGGGTTCCCGTGTGCATGAGATGTACCCTAATTCACCCACTTGCCTTTTACAGTAGACACCTTGAATTATCTGAAAAATCCGGGTGGACTTTCTGAAACCTGGCAGCAAGTGAGAAATTTAGGCTTAATTTCACTATATCGGGTGACAATTTCGACCCGTAAACTCTGGGTACCTGACCTTAAAATACCCACATCTCCCTTGAAAATCAACGTAGGAGGCTCGTTTACCACTCACAATGTTCCTTTTAATGGTCTCTTTCCAATGATATATAAATGTTTAACTTTTAGGGCTATATTAGGTCATAAATACCCAAAATATCACCAGAAATCGAGAAAAGCTGATGATTTACCTCATGAAGGAAAAAATGGTAAAATCAAACAATATTAAAGAATGAATGGCATATATTGACAATAATCAACACAGCAACACTATATTATTCAAATAATAAGCACTTTATTACTTCCTAAACACACAGAAGCATACAGTAACTTTTCATAAAAACTTTATTTTTAAAATGCCCATTTATGGTCATTGCTATCTAGGTGGTGGCACTTTATCATGGTATGGGGATTAATATTTGATGATAAAGTACTTTGAAAAACTTCATAAGTGAATAAAATTATAAAAATATATAGCTTGCACAATTTCCTTAAATAATTATTGACTTTATAAATTCTGGATATAGCATGAAAATTTTATTAACCTATGACGTAGCTTTAGTATTAAAAGGGTACTGTGACATTGCAAATGAAGAAGTTGTATTGGTTGAATTAAACTAATTCAAACATCCATAACAATAGTTTTAATATCAAAAGATAAATTCAAAGGCAGTATATATTTAATAATGTAAATACTTGTATTGAATTTATAATTGAAATGTCTGTAGTTTATTTTCATGGCTAAATATTCTAAGCTTTAACTTACATTCGTAAAGGAGTCAAATTTACACAAGTTCTTATGGACGAATGACAGTATTTGCTTGTCATGATTGTGCTTTTAATAAGATTCCTCATTCCATACTGCAACATAAAGGATTGCTACATGTTGCATCACTTACAACTAAGACACTTTGACATTTACAAAAGTTGCAGCAAGGAACGTGATTGCTGCGACAGGGACAGTGATATGTTCCACATTTTGTACAATTGCACATCACAGTGACTTCCTCAGGTATTGGGTTCTTTCCATCAGTTGGCACCAAAGATCATCAGCTACTTTATAACCATATAACATAGGATCAAGGGGCTCCCATTTAGGTTTAGATAAAACAGAAATCATGTGATATGTAGTAAAGTATGCTCTTTTTTTATATGTTGTATTGTTGCATAGGGTTCTTAAAACATGACCTCTTGGAATGATGATAAATATAGTTTCTCATGTGATCTGCTGTTTTACACACTGTTGCCTGCTTCAGCACTCCTGTCAAATACCCTTCAGCCATGATAACTTGACTTTCAAAATTATTTTTAGTTCCAAATTCTTTTAAATACATTTCTGGATGTGCCTTTAGAGCAGCAAGTTTAGTCCCAAATTTGCTCGTGTAATCACAGCCAGTCAGGGAATGCACTGCAGGCAACACTTGGCATAGTTCCTCCCTAGCTGAACAGTCAATGTATGAATGGCAATATACCTGACTGAATCCCCAGATCCAGTTTTAATCCACAGTTCACTGCATCCTTGATAATGAAGCTCATTCCAGTAATGCAAGAACAGAATTAAGACATCAATACCAGATGAAAGGATTATAAGTTGGTTACATCCTTGTTGAACTGCATGAAGTGCACAAACAATGCATCGTAGGTCAGCTTCTTCTACATCAGAATTCAGTTCTGGAACTTCAGATACCAATCCAGCAGACAATCTTCTTGAGGGTGGCTTATATTCATCTGGACCTCTGAAATTGCTAACATAAATCTCTAGTGCTGCATCTTTCCATGGATAATCTAAAGTCATGTGGTGAAGAAGGGACTCCAGGTTTTTCTTGTTTGCAATTGATGACCAAAACCTCTCCATTTCCACAGGCAAGGGTGTTTCCTTATTGATATAGTGCAGTTCTATTGGAGGCTTCTTTTCTCTTTTCTGACGCTCTGAATCTTTTATTGACATTTCAACCTAAGAGTCAAACACAAAATATATTTTTGAAGCATACTTTGCTATACACTGAGTTGCATTTAACATATTATTACAAAAATCTCCAAATGTTCTTACATTAGATGTCTTCATTTTATGAACATTGGCCATTACATCTACAATGAATCCGGTACTTCATGGCGGTTGAAGGTGTAGTTTGATCCTCTGTCTTCAATTGTTTCTCCAGCTCATGAACTATGGAACTCTTTGTTGTTTTATTCATTAGGCCATCCTCATCAAACAAATATGAAACAGGGAAATATATTGAAGTAATTCCTCCATAGAGTGCCCTCGTTCTTTAACAACATCAAGCATTCGATACAAGTGAGCATCTTCACGCAGAGTTGATTTCTGTTGGCATTTTCCTGATGACTTGCTTGGTTGATGAAGTGAAGCAAATGTTTTCAGGTTTGTTCTGTGAATTGTGACAGAGATACGAACTTCTTTAGTGCTAAATCTTTCTTTGCGGAAAATTTCGTATGCAGTCTTGCCAATGCTTTCAGCGTTTAGTAGTTGTTTTCTGATATCTTCGGTTGCTACTTCTTTGTCATGATATTGTGAAGTCTTCCTTCTTCTGCAGGTATTAAAATGGGTTTTCATTTCTTTCTATGAGTCTTATAATTGCTTGAATATGTCTCTCCTCAGATAGAGTTTTTGATGCTGCAAAAGATTGGTTTACATCTAATTCGTATGTGATTGTGCTTGAACTTGACACTTGTCTGTGTAAATTTGTAATTGCAAGGACTTCATGATAAGTTATCTCCCACTTAGCAACATAATTTTTTTTGTCTTGAACTACCGATGGTTCCTGCAGGCCTTTTCTGAGATCCATTAATTGTTTTTTCTAGGGCCATATCAGCTCCAACTGCTTTGAAACATCCTGGAGTTCGCTTTATTGCGAATTTTCAGCCAGGGAGAGAACTATGCCAAGTGTTGCCTGCAGTGCATTCCCTGACTGGCTGTGATTACACAAGCAAATTTGGGACTAAACTTGCTGCTCTAAAGGCACATCCAGAAATGTATTTAAAAGAATTTGGAACTAAAAATGATTATGAAAGTCAAGTTGTCATGGCTGAAGAGTATTTGACAAGAGTACTGAAGCAGGCAACAATGTGTAAAACGGCGGATCACCTGAGAAACTATATGTATCATCATTCCAAGAGGTCATGTGTTAAGTACCTACCACCTACTAGCTAAGCAACAATACAACATATAAAAAGAGCATACTTTACCACATATCACATGATTTCTGTTTTATCTAAACCTAAATGGGAGCCCCTTGATCCTATGTTATATGGTTATAAAGTAGCTGATGATCTTTTGGTGCCAACTGATGGAAAGAACCCAATACCTGAGGAAGTCACTGTGATGTGCAGTTGTACAAAATGTGGAACATATCGCTGTCCCTGTCGCAGCAATCATGTTCCTTGCTGCAACTTTTGTAAATGTCAAAGTGTCTTAGTTGCAAGTGGTGCAACATGTAGCAATCCTTTAGGTTGCAGTATGGAATATGGAATGAGGAATCTTATTAAAAGCACAATCATGACAAGCAAATACTGTCATTCGTCCATAAGAACTTGTGTAAATTTGACTCCTTTACGAATGTAAGTTAAAGCTTAGAATATTTAGCCATGAAAATAAACTACAGACATTTCAATTATAAATTCAATACAAGTATTTACATTATTAAATATATACTGCCTTTGAATTTATCTTTTGATATTAAAACTATTGTTATGGATGTTTGAATTAGTTTAATTCAACCAATACAACTTCTTCATTTGCAATGTCACAGTACCCTTTTAATACTAAAGCTACGTCATAGGTTAATAAAATTTTCATGCTATATCCAGAATTTATAAAGTCAATAATTATTTAAGGAAATTGTGCAAGCTATATATTTTTTATAATTTTATTCACTTATGAAGTTTTTCAAAGTACTTTATCATCAAATATTAATCCCCATACCATGATAAAGTGCCACCACCTAGATAGCAATGACCATAAATGGGCATTTTAAAAATAAAGTTTTTATGAAAAGTTACTGTATGCTTCTGTGTGTTTAGGAAGTAATAAAGTGCTTATTATTTGAATAATATAGTGTTGCTGTGTTGATTATTGTCAATATATGCCATTCATTCTTTAATATTGTTTGATTTTTACCATTTTTCCTTCATGAGGTAAATCATCAGCTTTTCTCGATTTCTGGTGATATTTTGGGTATTTATGACCTAATATAGCCCTAAAAGTTAAACATTTATATATCATTGGAAAGAGACCATTAAAAGGAACATTGTGAGTGGTAAACGAGCCTCCTACGTTGATTTTCAAGGGAGATGTGGGTATTTTAAGGTCAGGTACCCAGAGTTTACGGGTCGAAATTGTCACCCGATATAGTGAAATTGCCTAAATTTCTCACTTGCTGCCAGGTTTCAGAAAGTCCACGGATTTTTCAGATAATTCAAGGTGTCTACTGTAAAAGGCAAGTGGGTGAATTAGGGTACATCTCATGCACACGGAACCCCAGGTCATGGACTATATAGTCTTGAATTTCTCTGCATAATTCTGTCTAACAATATCGCCTGGATGGCATTTTGCTGTCAGAACATTTTTCTTGCAATTTTCTGTCTTTAGAATCTCCACAAACATTTTGCACATCTGATAGAAATCCAAACCGCAAATCTGAGGCTATTAATATCCTTCATGAAGAAACAGAGTTCCGTTTTGCGACGTATTTTTCTTCTCTAAATGATCAGTTCTCATGTTTCGCATTGATTTTTGACCACATTAACCGCTTTTCGAGAGAAATTTTCATGTACTTCTATTCATTTTTCTATAAGAATTAAGATCAGCAACTAGGGATGCATTTACACCAAGTAAACTGATTCAAGTCAATTCAGTCATTTTGAATCGTCTTAGTTTACACTGACTGAGTCAAACAGAATCTATAGCCAGTACCCATGGAGTCTTCAAGGAGCACGGACAAGGCCACTCTTGTTGTTGTGACCGAAGCAACATATGCAGCATGGATCCCAAATCTGGGTGCAGGAACTTCAAGCGACAGAGATACTTTGGGGAACTTTCAGCATTTCTTCCCAAATTTGATACCCCCAATTTTTTTTTTTTTTCTAGGATAAGCAGAGCAAACTTGTAAATGCTGATAGAATTGATTGCACCTTTATAAGAAAGCAGAATACTAACTACCAATGTGCAGTTCGAACTGAAGAAAAGATGGTAATTTTCCAAAGGAAAGAAGTACATAATAATCATTCTTAACAATGATAGTTTATCACTAAAATATTTATTTTTCGCTACTAACTCTGAACAGGTATTAAATAAATTACGGGAATTTTAGCCTAACAATTGAGTTAAGAAATGTGTTGAGGCACAAACCTATAAACAAAACTGTAAACAAATAACAGATTTTACTGACAAATAAAATATTCTATAATGCTTAACACTGAAGAAATCTAAAACACTGCATAAGAAACAAAAGGTGGGTGTCAGACATTTTGATAAAAAGCGGGGAGGGGGTGAAATTTCATAGAAGTCAGGTTGGTGATTCGTGTTCTGCTAAAAGTAGGGAAATGCATACTTTCCAATATTATGTTTTATTGTAAAAAACTATTAGATGAGAAGCTTATAATCCATTACAACACCACTAACCTTACCATAAATTGTTTCTGAATGTGAGACAGCCATCAGAATAATCGGCTCTCTAAAAATATTAATTTTGCACTCATATCTAGTAGCTGGGTTGTTCTCTGGCAGCAAGAAAGAAATATGTTTTGATAGCTCAAGGCACAACTACAACATGCCGGTAAAAATCTGGTTCTGGTTAAGGTCTGCAGTCACTAGACATCAATCAGACAAAAATAAGGTTTTGAACTTTTACGTGAAATGAAAAAAAAAGTAGCTAAATTAATGCAAGCATTCTATTATCCAATGATCTTCATTCCAGAAGTTGGCCACAAATTGTTATTAACTATGGGCATTCTATCCAGCTGCTGGACATTTACAAAAAAAAAAAAAGTCTTTTCAAATACACATTTTTGATAAAAATTACCAGCTTTGTAGTTTTCTGGTAACTTCGAGGAAACTTTGTACATATTCTCTTAACCCATTACATAATCAGCCACATTAATGAACTGTGTTTTCTGGTAATAAGTTATTTACTTAGCTATTAGACATTTACTAAAATTGAAAATATTCAAAATTAAAATCAATCTTTAAAATGCCTATTAGCTGGGCAGTTTTGTAGCATACTCTTGTATCCAAAGATATTGCCTACCGAGTCTATATAGAAATGATTTCTGCCTAAGGACTAAGAACGTTTTTTGCGTCCCAACCTTCTTCCTTGATGGATCATTTGGGACTTGTTACACACGTAACAAAAAGAAATAATTTCCGCTTTATCGGGCATTTATTCTGGGACTAATAATGAAATAGGTGACCTCAGATAATTTGCAGACCATTTCGATAACCATGCAGTCCACTACATATTGCTTAAAACCTCATAGCCAATGTAATATTGCAATTAAGCAAAATAAATTTCTCTCATATCCTTAGTTGTGAAATCCATGGGAGTCATTGCAGAATGATTTAATCAGCGAGAAATTTTCCGACAAACCTCCAGAGTACCTGTTTTTTTGCATCTGTCTTTTGAAATGGCATTAGGAGTACTAGTAGTGATACAGAAACCTCAATCATTACCAAAATTGAAAAGCAATTCATAGATTCTGAGAACTTAAGAAAACCTCTTCACCGTATGAAACTGTAAATGTTATTAAATATGTTGCACCCTATAGTCTTGAATTTCTCTGTATAATTCTATCAAACAATATCGCCTGGCGTGCGTTTTGAAAGATCAGAACATTTTTCTTGCAATTTTCTGTTTTCAGAATCTCCACAAAAAATATTTTGCACGTCTGATAAAAATCCAAACCATAAATCTAAAGCGATCCATATCATCCTTTATGAAGCAGCAGATTTTCTGTTTGTAATGTATTTTTCTTCTCTATATGATCAATTCTCAAGTTTCACATTGAATTTTGCCCACATTACGCGCTTCTTCAGAGAGATTTTCATGTTTCTGTTCATTTCTCTATAAGAATCAACATCAGCAGCTTAGACTACATTTACACTAAGTAAACTGATTCAAGTTGTCAAGAGTATCTTCCAGTCAATAAGTCAAATGAAATAAGGACTAAGCAACTAATTCATTTAATTTAGTATGATTCACTGTAAGAAAATTCGCCTCTAAAACCTCTCTCTCACCACTGGCTTTTGGGGGGGAAACCACTTGAATCTCTTTCTTGTCCCAGTGTTGCTAGAAATCCTTAAATTGCAGGTGCTGATTGGAGCTAATCATTGCCCGAGGCAGGTCAGCTGGTGAATTGAACATGGCTTGGAAATCAAGCCATACAGACCCGCATTGCCATGTGGGCAGAATGATCCCAATGCCATCTAGGAGGAGGAAAAACATAATTCCCGAAAGTTATAAAGGGTCTTGGAGAGAGACACTCGGTCTTAGAGTTGTTCAGGGGCTGCCATACGACAGATATCTTGTCCCCTTGCTTCATTAAACTGCCTATTTCTAATGCGTGGTTGGCGGTAACCAAATTAACCTTTAATGTGGAATTATTCACTTGCCCTCCATCTCACTGGCCCCCATAAGAAGAAAACTTCAGCTAATAAATAAGGTAAAGTACCAGGATTTAAGGGTTTTTCGTCAGTCACGTTCCCTATTCGTCTTCAACTATTTTCTGCTTCTCTTTTCATAGTGTGATTGATCATTTAGAGAAGAAAAATATGTCACAAACAGAAAATCTGTTTCTTCATGAAGGATGATATGGATCACCTTAGATTTATGGTTTGGATTTTTATCAGATGTGCATCCCCTTGTGTTTCCTCCAGTAAATTCCCAGTCATTTGCTCTTCATCTTATTACACCAGAATTATGCTGCCATTCTTCTGGTGTCTCTTCTTTCGTAAATATAATTAATTAAATTAAACCGCAAAGTTTACCTAATCACTCCACTCTTGGAGTTGTCCTCCAGCCATATTTTGTTGTTTATAATTTTAGCTGACCTCAAGGCCAGAGTCCAGATTTTTGAGGCAATTAAGGTAAGTTGCATATCATCCTAGTATACCCCACTGATCTAGCAAGACTCCAGCTTTAAAATTATAACACTGGCAACCTTGCCAGGATCTCGCAATCTGGAAGTTGCAGATTAAGTCCTTGCCCCTTTGCAACTTGCAGCTATCAGCTAAATAGCTTCAATAAGAGCTGAATGCCAGACAAGAAACGGACCTCCATCTTATTGGTGTAAATTCCCCTATAAGTGCACAAGTGACCCATTTCCATAGTAAGTATTACGTTATTATTTATATTTTTTGTTAGGTATGAACAAAATCGTGACAATAATAGAGTTCGGAATTGTTAGAACACGTGCTTGCGTCCCAGTTATAGAGAAGAGAGAGTTATTAACCTTTACACAAGTTGATGGCTAACCCATGATAGCTGCATGACTTTCATGATAGGCTAACTAGGAAAAGTGAAATTATGAAGGGTGTAACAGGAAATACTACGGATATTTCCTTCACCATGTCATTCGGACAATTTTTCGTTCGAAAATCCTAGTTAGGCACACATTACAGCCCACTCGGTCTGACCCAGTCCAGCAATTTTCGTATCACTGGATATTTACTTTCTCTCTCTCTCTCTCTCTCTCTCTCTCTCTCTCTCTCTCTCTCTCTCTCTCTCTCTCTCTCTCTCTCTCTCTCTCTCACAGAGGTTAGGAATTCGCTAGTCAAAGATATTATTCTTCTTCACTGAATATATCTCACAAATCTGTAAAAGTTTGCTCAGGCCATGCGAGTGAAAATCTTAGCTAGAACTTGCATTTGTTTCAATTATTCTATAAAAGAAATGCACATGGTAAATTCGACTTCAGTCAATTTTTCCCAGTAAACAGGCCGTGAGAAAAGAGGCGCAGCTCATTCATTCTCCTAGACGAGAGGATGTCTACTGAAATTTTTCGGTCATCTCATTAAAATTTGCACAAAGCTTCCCTCGGCCAAGTGTTCAGCTGAGCTGAAGCGGCGCTGTATTTGTTCGCTGTTTCTCTTCTTGTACTTGGGCGCACACGTGCTAATGCCCCTGACCCACTCACGTGCCCAGATCAGGTCTCTGTAGTAAAGTAAATAATTTTTCTCTTCCCACTTAAGCACGTAAAATATCCTTGGCAATATAACTTTGCTCATGCATGGTAAATTTAACATTTTTTTCCTTGGTACTCGTCATATTCTACCGAATTTTAATATCGCGCTTTCGAAATAAGCATATTCTTTTTCACGTCGCATCTTATGCATTTTTCACTTGGCTGAGAAGCCAGCTACATTGTATCTCTCACGCATTTAATTGCATATATTTAGAAGCTACTGCTTCCTATTTGCCTAGAGCAATACAATTTTATAAAACTTGCTGAACTGACAGCATAATCATTCACTGCCAAAAGCAATACCATTTCATAATAATTGTTGCCACCACCAGCATAATCATTCATTCATGCATTTAATTTCGTATATATAGAAACTACTGCTTCCTATTTGCCTAGAGCAATAGGATTTCATAAAAATTGCTGTAACTGCCAGCATAAACGTTCATTCAGGCATTGTGACTATTTATGTGGGCAAGTAAAAATTCAAAAGCACATTAAGCGGTATTCAATTCGACGTAAGACTGTTATCTTAATCGCATCCACCAGCTCCGACAATTCTCTACAAATCATTATTTAAGGCTTGCGTTAAGCCTTGTGCTAAAATCCAAGTCCATTTTGAGACTTTATATTCGTGTATTTCACACAAGCCAAGTCCTTATGAGACTGCTTATTCCAGTTCATTAGAACAACCTTGAGTCTTCTTAGACAAAAAAATCCAAGTTCATTGCGAGACTTTATACTCGTGATTTCACACAATCCAAGTCCTTGTGGGACTGCTTATTTCTTTTCATTAGAACAACCTCGAGTCTTCCTAGACATACTGAATTAGTTCACTAGAACAACCTTTTCGCTCATTTAGCACAAACCCTAAGTCCTCAGGAACCCACTTAACAACACACACAAATCATCGATCTCCGGAACGCCTTAAGATTCACACTATAGCCAGCCAAGTCCGTGCGCGAAATAAAATCCAAATTACCACTTTCCAGACATTAAAATTCATTCATCATGGACAATTAAGTCTTTTAGACACACTGAAACCAGTTCATCACGAACAAACTTCAGTCATTTAAGACACCCTGAGTCTTTGCAGACAACCTGAGTCTTTTCAGACACCCTGAAATTTGAGTCTTTTCAGACATATTGACTCAGCTTTATCCAAAGATGTCTACGACATCTGGAACCAAACAAAATGAGGACTTCAAGTTCTACATGTATGCTGGAAAGGACATGGGACTGTCAGGACTAGCCTTGAAGGATTGGGTCCATGAGAGAATAGATGATGCCAAAGTGGAAAGAGAGGCAGAAAGGAAGGAGAAGGGGAAAGAAAGTCAGGAGAAGGAGAAGAAAGAATAACCCAGGAGAAATGAGAAGCGGCAGAAAGGCAGGAGAAGGAGAAAGAGAGAATAGCCCGGGAAAAGCGAGAAGAGGCAGAAAGGCTAGAGAAAGAGAAAGAAAGAGAAGAGAGGGAGAAAGAAAGACCTCATCAGCTTGCAATGGCAGCCCAAGGCGTACGCAAAACACCAACACCCTCTCCACATTCAACCCTTAGCAGTGTAGGCTCCCTCATAAGGAAATGGGACGAACCAAGCCTGAAGCCTGGCTTGACCATAATGAAAAGGTCCTGATGGCCTACCGGCCCTCTACTGAAGAAGTGTCTCTGATCCTAGGACGGCACCTTGAAGGGAAGGGTGCCATTGCATTCAATGCTCTCCCACCTGAGGAGCAAGGAAATCTCACCCTTGTCCGCCAAGTCATCATAAAGGCTTTTGGAATAGCTCCTGACCATTGGAGGAAAAGGTGGAGAAATATACCCAAAGAATCGGGCCAAACCTGGCTGAGTGGATCTTCAAAAAGACCCAGGCCTTAAAGTGATGGCTAGAATCTCTCAAAGCCACTAGTGTGGAGGACATCCTGGAGCTCTTCCAGCTCGAGGACTTCTTATTTTGTGCTCCGCCAGCTCCCTCCACCCATCTGTGCGACAAGGAGCTTACGACAGTGGTCGAGTGCTGTCGCTGGGCTGACTACACCTGGGACACCAATCATCCTCATCTTAGTTCCCATTGAAGAAATTTATATTCCTCCTCGCCTGCCTCATCCAACTCTCAGCAGCCTGTCGAAAATGGGCAAGCCCCAAAGAAACCAGTGCGTGGATATTGCAAAAGAACAGGGCACCCCACTAAACAGTACTGTTTCAAGGCTGAGACTCGGCCAGAAAATCCTTCTAAGTCCTCGAATGGGACAATGCCCCGAGCCACGTCTGGCTCTTGGACGAAAAGTAAAGGGCCTGCTCTCTCCAATGGGGCAGTGCCAAGCAAAGATTACAACAGGAGTTATTGCCCTGCTTGCAAAGTTTATGGGCACTCTGCCCAATGGGCAAAATGCCCTAATAAATCAAGTACACCCACCATTCCTTTGGCAGTTACAAATTCCAAGTCTTTGGGCCCTCCAGCCGAAGGTCCCGTATATGTGGCACCTCCTCGAGGTAGCTACCCGGCATGCCCAGTCAAGTCATTTGATGACTCTGGCGTGCAAATTTCCCTCATAAGGAAAGACAAAGTTCCCTATGGAGCTAACATTAACCGACGTCAGCCTGTCACAATTGAGGGTATCAATCAATTCAAAATGATACTTCTTACTGTTCAGCTGAGAGTCATGAGACCTCATAAATCCAAAATCTGCAACCTTGCCTTAGCAAGCTACATTCCTGGAGGTTATGACATCCTCCTGGGACAAGACTGCCAGTCTCCATCTAAATTACAACAATGCAGGTTCCGAACCTCTCAAGTTACTCATTAGGCATGAGTAATTCTCACAAGCCTCCATTCATTTCACTGCCAGTGCCACCTGAGTACACTCTGTGCAGTGGCCACCTCCATCCAAGCAGATTTCAAAGCCCAGTCCTGTGTCAGGTCCTGCCCCAGTGCCAGTGCCAAGGCACCCAATAGATCTCCCTCCTGGAGATCCCAAATTTGACTCTAAATCTCTGCCAGTGCCACTTGAGTGCACTGAGCAGTGCCAAGCTCCATCCATCCCGAACAACGTGCAATCTCCAAACCCTATACCCGTGCCTGACCCTGCCTTAGTGCCAGTGCCAGAGCACATCCCAGATTTCCATTCAAGAGATCCCAGTCCAGATCCCCTCTCTTCGCCCGGCTTGACTCCACTCCGAGTGTTGGTAACAGAGAAGGATTCTCCCAAACATAGCAGAAGCTCACCCAAAGGTGCGGTCTTGCAACCCATGCCTGAGCTGGTCATTGCAACCTGAGGGCCTCCCACGCCCACCAGAACATCTTCCTCACTTTCCCAATCCTCCGCAGACACGAGTGTCAATAAGGATTCTGCCACACTTCAATTGGCTGATGAACTCAAGCAATTGCAACAACTTGGGGCAGAGCCTGCAACAAATACCCCTGTTCCGGCCATCAAAGAAGCCAAACCTTGTGGCACTCCGTTGTCCTCCTCAGGCTTGGTTCAGCCGATTCCCCTACCAAGGAAAACCGTCAACCTAAAACAGGTTAATGGAAGAAAATCATGGGCATAGATGGCTCCAGATCGCCAAAAGAGAGCCCCTGAGCTCCTTTGGCACTAGTGCCAACCTGGCACAGTACCACCCCTTTATCCTACGAGGGTCTTGGCGCCTCTATCCAGAAGAGGGTGTCAGGTTTCCTCTCCTATGTACTTTCCTTATAACTTTGTAATTTATTCTTTTCCTTTAACATTTTTCCTTTCACCGTTCTGTTCGTTAATCATATTATTTTACGCCTCACAAAGGCTTATACTTTACCTTTTTTCCCACTCTGCCAGTGCAGAGTTCAACTGACAGATACCACAACTTTGAAGGTTCTATGTCTTCCCTTTGCATCCTTTTGGGCTAAAGGCTGAACCTAGCCATTTCCATAGGCTAAGGAATATAATTTCAGCATACTGTATTTAATCATCACCTGTTTATAACAATTATTAATTACTTTGTATCTGTCACCTATTCTTTTGTTTTTCTTTTGTGAAGAATCTCAAGTCTTAGACTCACAAACTGCGTAAATTACACACAGTTATACCTCACGTACACTCGGCAAGAAAAGTGAAGATACAGTTTTCTTTAGATTTCGTTCATCAAATTTTTATTTTTTTCTTACAGAAAACACATAATCTCGGTAAATTTACTCTAGAATATGAAAATACAATGCAAATTATATCATATATGTTAAATCTGCAAAACAAAAACGTTCAGATACTTAAAAACACCAAGCATGTCCGAAGTAATCAGAATTTCTCAGATGACTTCGTTCATAGAGATCTAAAAGATAGTGTGTGAATATCTCGGTGTAGTACTCTTTATCAGAACCAAGATCTATATAAACAGGTCTATCACTCATGAGCGGTGGGAAAAATGATGTCACTGGCGCCCGTCTTCCCTCTGTGTTGTCTGCTTCGCCTTTGTTAAGTCACCCGTGTCAGTCGGCTATAGTTTGAGATTGCAAGCGGAAGCAAAAAGATTCTTGGTTTCCAATGCCCAATAATTGCTCAGTTTACGGTTGTAATAACCGTAAGGATAACACTAAAGGGCAGGGTATAAGCTTTTTTAAATTTCCTAAAGACAGTAAATTTAAAAATAAATGGCTTCATGCCTGTCACCGTGCTGATCACATCAACATGACGCATGCTGTCATTTGTTCAGCTCATTTCAGTGATGATGATTATGAAGATGACCTAAAAGCAAGGCTCCTTAACACTTGTAGGAAGACCCTCAAATGTAATGCTGTGCCATCAAAGGCATTATATAAAGGTAAGCTGAAATTTGTATACTAATCATCATATTTACAGATGTGATAACAAACAAGTATTTGGCACCGTTAGGCTTGTATAGGACTTCAAAATTTCTGCAGTATTGATGCATTCTTTAAAATTTCTGCACTCTTGTTTTTATCAATGTTTGTGCATTGTACAATAGAAAGGTACAGACAATGTGCAATTAAAGGTATGTTTTGCCATGGCAGGTTCAATACCAACATCGTCTACAAGAGAAGATCGGGCTAGAGGACGTAGCAGGAAAAGAAATGTTGAAGAAATGCTGTGTGCTCATACAGATGAAACTTCAGTTCCTGGAGAAAATGGCTATTCTGAAGATGAGGAGTATCACGTCAAGAATTTCAAGACGAAATAAAAAAGTTGAATCAACGGATCAAAGCTCTTGAAAAAGCGAATAAAGAATTGAGGGAATTACTTCAATTGAATGTTGAAAAACAGCTAGAGCATGCTTTGATGCCAATCTTAAGCAAGACACAAATTCAGGCTTTAGTCACTCAAAAAAGAGTCACTTGGACAGACAATGATATTTCCTCTGCCCTAACTTTGAGAAGCCCAAGTTCAAAGTGTTATAAGTATTTAAGGACAGTTGTTGGGTTGCCATTGCCCAGTGAGAGTTGCTTAAATAATAGGGCAAAGGCATTCGAATGTGAGCCTGGTATTTTGGATTCCGTCCTAGCCTTGATGAATTCGAAGTCTAAAACAGTGAGCCCCTGCGAAAAACTTGCTGTCATGTCAGTAGACGAAATGAGCATCACTAGTGAGTGGGTATATGATAAAAGATTAGATGAACTTTATAAGCCACACAACAAGGTTCTTGTTATAATGTTGAGAGGCCTAGTAGATAAATGGAAACAACCAATTTTTTATAGTTTTGAAAATTTTGATGTACAAAATATACTTCTTGACTTGATAGCTTATATTGAGAAAGCAGGATTTAATGTTGTAGCTCTGGTGCATGATTTAGGACCAAACAATTTAAGAATCTGGAAAAAACTAGGGATAGATCCCATACAGGGTCAAGTTTCTTTTAAAAATCCGTGTGCAGATCGGAGTGTGTTTGTATTTGCTGATGCACCTCACATGATTAAGTTGATAAGAAATAATTTTTTGGAGCGTGGGTTTTACACAGATAGAGGAGACTTTATTTCATCTGCTTCTATACGAGAAATGTTGAATAAAACAGAAAATGAATACACTTTAACACCAAAACTGACGCCAAATCACCTTAATGTGTCAGGAACTCAAAAGCAACGTGTAAAATATGCAGCTCAGTTAATGTCCAAAACATGTGCTAATGCTGTAAAGTTTCTAGGAGAGAAAGGTTTAATTTCATCCCAGAACTGGTTGGTGACAGCTGAGTTCACAGATTTAGCAAATGACTGGTTTGACTTGATGAATTCCAGTGAAATGTATGGGGATGTAAAATCAAGAAATGCCTATGGTGTGGATATAGACTATCAGAAAGACCTTTTGGGTAGGATGGAACACATGATGAGAACTATGAGAGTGAAAGGTCATGCAAGTCGTTATTTAGGCTTTCAGAAAGGTATTATTCTTTGTAGCAAATCTTTGATTGGACTGTTTGATATGTTGAGCAGCTTATTTGGTCTAGATTCTATAATGACCTGAAGGATCAATCAAGACTGCTTGGAACATTTTTTTGGATTAATTAGGCAGATGCATGGTCCTCATGAGTACCCCAATACTTTGAGTTTCAAGTATCGACTCAGATCATTTTTACTTGGGAAGGAAACAAAACTCTTTAGTTATAAGACTAACTCATTCTCAGAAAATGACGATTCTCTCTGCATACCTGGTGAAACGTTAGTTAGGAATAAAGTGCCTTCGAATGATGATGAAAATGAACGAGAGTTAGCATTAGAACTCTGCATAACCAGCATTTTGTTCGAAAATATCGACATTGAAACTGAAAATAACGATGCAGGGATCAGTTTAGAATTTTCTGATATAACCAGCTTATCAAATAAACCCCATGATGTTATTGAGGAAGAGTCTTTATGCTATATAGGAGGGTATATCGTGCAAAAATTTGTCAACAAGTATCCTGAAATAGGGGAGAAAGCCTGCAACACTGACCCTGGGAAAAAATGGATAGACTTTGTGAATAGGGGAAATTTGCATATTCCATCACAAAAATTCATGGGACAATTAAAATTAATGAGGCAAGTCTTTAAGGCCATCCATGGTGACACGCTCAGGGAAGGAAAGGATTGTGTCAAAAAGCTGGCATCTGAGTTGCAGATGACGGTAAGAGATGTTCCTACTGAACTTTTAAATTTTTTTGCAAAGATAAGTGTTTTCTTCAAAATGAGGTACCTGAATAGGGCTATGAGGATAAACAAATATGATACTTCTAAGACGAGAAAAAGATGAAAAAATCGTGGGATAAGATACGAAAGAAAGAGGGAGAGAAATCAGTTGGTTAGGTAAAGTACTGTATAGCTATAGAATTATTGGCATATGCAATGACATTTCTATGGAATATTCCTTAAAGTAAATCATGTATATTAGAAACTCTGAAAATAAAATGTATTGCAAACACAAGAGCTATTTTTTAGCTAAAAAAAAAAAAAAAACTTATATTCTATCAACTTGCGGAAAAACTCCATACGCCTCATGAGAGAGATCACGGCACTGGTGGCGCAACGGGCGTCGGTGACGTCATAGCCTCTCGGGAGTGTTAGACCTGTTTATCTAGATCTTGATCAGAACGGCAATATTTACTCGTTTTCCGTTATGGACAGGCTTATTATAGCATCATCATACGAGGTAGTGATAATTTCTTTAATTTTCACACATTCATATTTGTATTTCACGGTGTTAAAAGTCAGCTGGAATTAATGGCAGTAAATGTTGCGACAGCTACGGTAAGTTGACCAAATCTATTTAAATCTGCAAGAGCGTTCTCTATGATGTGTGGAGCACTTCAGCGGGAAAACACAAGTAACTGGATGTTTCTTGACGTTGCCCGTTCTCTCTGCGTTGCCATAGTTTCTCTCTCTCTCTCTCTCTTTCTCTCTCTCTCCATCGCTAAAACATACTATAGAAATATAGTATCGCTCAATCTCTAAAAAAAAAAATAATGAAATGAGTAGCTCTACATATAGGCCTAGGCTTACACAACAGCAATTCTTTCTCTCTCTCTCTCTCTCTCTCTCTCTCTCTCTCTCTCTCTCTCTCTCTCTCTCTCTCTCTCTCTCCATCGCTAAAACATACTATGCAAATATAGTATCGCTCAATCTCTAAAAAAAAAAAAATAATGAAATGAGTAGCTCTACATATAGACCTAAGCTTACACAACAGCAACTCTCTCTCTCTCTCTCTCTCTCTCTCTCTCTCTCTCTCTCTCTCTCTCTCTCTCTCTCTCTCTCTCCATCGCTAAAACATACTATACAAATATAGTAACGCTCAATCTCAAAAAAAAAAAAATGAAATGAGCTCTACATATAGGCCTAGGCTTACACAACAGCAACTCTCTCTCTCTCTCTCTCTCTCTCTCTCTCTCTCTCTCTCTCTCTCTCTCTCTCTCTCTCTCTCTCCATCGCTAAAACATACTTTTCAAATATAGTATCGCTCAATCTCAAAAAAAAAATAATGAAATGAGTAGCTCTACATATAGGCCTAGGCACACAACAGCAACTCTCTCTCTCTCTCTCTCTCTCTCTCTCTCTCTCTCTCTCTCTCTCTCTCTCTCTCTCTCTCTCTCATCGTAACATTGCATTCGTTCCTTTATTGTTCCCCACGTTGCTCAAATTTAACTCTTGATTTCACTATGGAAGATCGCGTTTCCGATTATGCAAGCATTCCGTTCATTGTGGTGTCATAAATTCATTTGTATAAGGTTAATTGGTAGGTTACGTCGAAAAAATGTTTATTTTGCTCAGAACTGTCGCTGCAAATTACAACTTGAACGAATACTGTAAAGCTTACTACTGCATTTAAGTATCAATGATGTCAGAATCGTAGAATATGATTGAAAGTTATAGGAGGTCAAGCAAAAAACCAACACACTAAGACAGAAGCTCCTCCCCTTTCTAAAGTTGCCATATGTCGCATTATTAAGCAATATAATGTATGTCCGAAGATTTAAAAAAACTGTATCTTCACTTTCCTTGCCGAGTGTACATAGATGAATACTACAAGGCACCGATAAGGTTAGTGCCGTGTTGTTGGTATGCCTCATCAGTGACCCCCAAAGTGAGATAATCTCCTTTATTGTTGTTCTTTCCTAGGAATTTATAACCTCTGGCTTTCATAGCAAGTAGCCTACTACGTACTGATAAATCACATGTACTTATAATGTGTGCCTCTTGGCACAAGTGTTATAGAGCCCGGAATGGCACTGAGCTGTCGCTCTCAAGTATCATGGCAACACTTAACTAAGCCCACGAATACTTTCGTTGTACTGCTTCTTCAAGGTATATTAACCACATGACCTTGTGACTAAAAGTCTTTTACTAATAAGTGCATGGAGCATTCTAAGTACAACAGTATTAACCTTTCAATATTAGGTTCAATTTTATTACCAATTAAGTAATAATCTAGCTATTTTATACTCATTAAATGCAGCTTATTTTCAATTCTTAGAGAGCAAAATTATTATTGTTGCCAGCAGCGTAAATTAATTCTGCAAAATAAAGTAAAAGTTATAATTGGTTTCTTTTGTTTATAATTGACTCTGATCTTTAGCAGAAATATTGCATTTTAGAATAATGTACCCCAAAAGGTTGTGAAGAGAGAAATTGTAAAGCCATGTAATTGTACAGTCTCTGCTGATCATGTTGTTTGTAAAGTCCCCACTAAGCAAGTTTTCTTTGATGATGGCCCATTTTCTTTGTACCTACGATTCGTCACGCTGGACGGGCCAGGTCACGTAAAATTCAATTGTTTAAACTGTGTATGCAATTATTTATCTGTTCATCAACTGTGTACCATGTATTTCTTCTTTCGCAGGCATCAAGATTATACTCAACTTTAATTCTGTCTATTGTTATATTGTATATTGTACTTGTTCGCTATATTTATTTATTAATTTGCACCTCTTATAAAATTATTACCTGTTGTGATAACGTAATTTTAGCCATCTCAACCAAACTAAGGGTGTAAATGCCATCAAGGTGGGGGGGGGGTGTCAAGAGTATCCTCTCATACGTCATCTTCCAGTCAATATGTCAAATGAAATAAGGACTTAGCAACTAATTTATTTAATTTAGTGTGATTCACTGTAGGCAAATTCGCCTCTAAAACCTCTCTCTCACCACTGCCTTTGGGGGGAAACCACTTTAATCTCTTTCTTGTCCAAGTGCTGGTGGAAATCCTTAAATTCCAGGCGCGGACCCGATCGGAGCTAATCGTCGCCCGAGGCAGGTCAGCTGGTGAATTGAACATGTGAGCTCTGCCATCTTGGAACTCGAGCCATGAGGACCCGCATTGCCATGTGGGCAGAATGATCCCAACACCACCTAGAAGGAGGAAAACGTAATTCCCGAAAGTTATGGCTGGCAGTAACCAAAGTAACCTTTAATGTGGAATTATTCACTTGCCCTCCCTCTCGCTGGCCCCAATAAGAAGAGAACTTCAGCTCCTAAACAAGGTAAGGTACCAGGATTTAAGGATTTTTCGTCAGTCAAGTTCCCTATTTGTCTTTTAACTATTTTCGGATTCTCTTTTCATAGTGAGACCTGTATTGCTTTTTTTTATATTTTGTGCTGTTTAATTTACAAAGCATTGATGAGAAGTGTAATCATATGATATTCGAGTCATTGGAATCGATTTCAGTCTAGGCATCTTCTATGCAATTCCTCGATTCCTTCATTACAGTGCTAGTTTCAGCTGAGTAACCATAAGTGTTTCGATTATAGATTTGGAGTTATTCTGCTGTGGATCTGTGCGTCATCTCGTGAGCGTACTGGTCCCAAGTACCTCGTTTTATAAACCCTTTGAAGCGGGCATCCCCTCGTGTTTCCTCTAGCAAATTTCCAGCCATTTGCTCTTTATCTTATTACACCAGAATTAAGCTACCATACTTCTGATGTGTTTACTTTTGTGAAGAAAATTAAGTTAAACCCCAGAGTTTACCTAATCACTCCATTCTTGAAGAAGGCCTTCAGCCGTATCTTGTTGTTTATAATTTTAGCTGACCTCAGGGCCAGAGTCCAGATTTTTGTGGTAATTAAGGTAAATTGCATATCGGCTTTAAAATAATAGCAAAGTCAATTCATGAAAAGTCATTTGACTTGAATCATTTCAGTTTACACTGACTGAGTCAAACTGAATCAATTGCCAGTGCCCATGGAGTCTTCGAGGAGCATGGACAAGGACACTCTTCTTGCTGTGACTGAAGCAACATAGGCGGCATGGAACCCCAAATCTGGATACAGGAACTTCATGCTACAGACATGATCTGGGGAACTTTCGGCATTTGTTCTCAGATCTGATAACCCAAGATTCTTTTTTTTTTTTACTTTTCTAGGATAAGCAAAGACAACTTGAAATGCTGATGGAACTGATTTCACCTTTTATAAAAAAGCAGGTTACTAATTACCAACATGCACTTGGAACTGAAGAAAAGATGGCAATTTTCCAAAGGAAAGAAATACATAATTATCATTGCTTAACAATGATAATATATCATTAAAATGTTTATTTTTTTGCCACTAAACAGGTATTAAACAAATTACTGGAATTTTGGTTTAACAATTGTGTTACGAAATGTGTTGAGGCACAAAACTATAAACAAAACTGTAAGCAAATAACAGATTTTACTGACAAATAAAGTATTCTATAATTCCTAACACTGAAGAAATCTGAAACCACTGCAAAAGAAAAAAAGGCAGGTGTCAGACATTTTGATAAAAAGAGGGGAGGGGGTGAAATATGATAGAAGTCAGACTGGTGATTCATGCTCTGCTAAAAATCGGAAAATGCATATTTTCCAATATTACGTTTTATTGTTAAAAACTATTAGATGAGAAGCTTATAATCCATTACAACACCACTAACCTTACCATAAATTGTTTCTGGATGTGAGACATCCATCAGAATAATCGGCTCTCTAAAAATATTAATTTTGCACTCTTATCAAGTAGCTGGGTTGTTCTCTGGCAGCAAAAAAGAAATATGTTTTGACAGCCAAAGACACAACTACAACATGCCAGTAAAAAACTGGTTCTGGTTAAGGTCTGCAGTCACTAGACATTAATCAGACAAAAATAAGATTTTGAACTTTTACTTCAAATAAAAAAAAAAACTGGTAGCTAAGTACTTATGAGGCAAATGAAAGAAATAATGCAAGCATTCTATTATCCAATGATCTTCATCCCACATGTTGGCCACATACTGTTATTAGCTATGGACATTCTATCCAGATGGTATACATTTAAAAAAAAAAGTCTTTTCAAATACACACTTTTGACAATAACGATCAGCTTTGTAGTCTTCTGGTAACTTCGAGGAAATATTGTACATGTATTAAGTCTGGGATGACTTTGGACGAGCTATGCCCTGACCTGTCAGTGGCACTTCTGCTGCAGGTGCATTTGTGTCGACGTTTCAGGTTTGCACAGTTGGATACAGAGAGCTATTTGATCATGATTAAGTCCATGGAGAGAGCGTGATCGAACATTGACCCAAGGTCGTCACGTGTCTGGAAGAAATGATTGTGTGAGTGCGTATGTGTGTGGCACTCCTGAATGGTATTATCAGAGGAACAGTGACTCACAGCAGGACTTTGGTTTTGGTGGCTGGTGTGTTTGTGTGTTGCCTTGTGAGTACATAGGAAAGTGAGTACATAACTCATGAACACTTATATCTTTTTCAGACATTATTTTTAGAAAGGCCCAGTTGTGCTGCAGTGAAAATCCTTTCCTGTTCTGTTTCCAATGTGCATTTTTCTGTTTTGAATGTGCATGTTAATTAACACTATTTCAGGTTTTAATATATGACATCTTTCTTTTAACAGGAATTCTGGGTTCGTCCTGAGAGGACGAATATATTTGGAAGTGGTGTTATTCTTTTACATACTATACGACATTTATTGTGGTCTACAATAATTATGGCCTTATTACTTTATTTGGTGACCAGGGTGTTAGTCACTAGTATTAGTTGGTTTTGAATTAGCAATCTGAATAGTTGTGAATCAGAATTTCCTCTAGTAATGATTTCCATTTATAGGGGGTGGTATTCACTCCATTTCATGATCGTAACTTTTGCTGAATCACCTTCGTTAAATTTGCAAATAAAGCCTAGTTTTGTATATCAGTGTTTAGTTCCAGTAGGCCTTTGTTTAAGAATAGGTTCAGTGAGAGAAGTTGACAAAAGAGAAGGAATTTGCTGACCCAGGGAGCCACAGCTACCAGAGACATCTTAGAAAAGTAAGATGATTGATTCTGTTCTTAAAACAGATACAGCATTAAAAGATGGCCCTATTTGACCTGGGGATATGGCCATTTAACAGTGGGTGGCAGCGGTGTTAGACATAAATAGATAAATAGATAGTTAGGGATATGCTTCCAAAGAGACATATCTTTGTAATACTGGTATTGGCATCTCAGAATAGGATTTTGAGGGGTCAGGGGTTCAGGTTAGCGAGATGCTGTTGTGAGACACGCCCAAGCCAGTCTATCTCGAGCGCGAATCTCTGTGGGTGTTTAATGATGCGTCACGGGGCGCAAGATGAATAGGGATTTATAGGTGTTAGTTCATAGTGGGGAGTGTTTAGGGGTGTATAATGCATGAAGTGCACTTAATTACGGTATCTTGCCCGCTTGTGCGTGTTAAAACACTCAAAAACACGCGAGTGTTTTTTTCCTCTCTCTCTCTTCCTTTGGTGAGAGGATTCTTGTTTGCCGTCGAGCAGATGTGTACGTAAGTGTTATCATTTTTTTGTTGATTTTAATGTGAGATTGAATTGTTTTTTATTGCACTGCAACTAATTTTCGGGCAGTGGCTAAGTGACGTCATCCCCTGAGTGACGTGTCAGCAATATCATTAGTTTGGGCGGAGTGTCTTGCCTTCTCTGCCATACTCTGTTCAGTGCATTGGAATTTTGGGTGTGCCTTATATCTTTTGTTTTTTTTATAAATAGCAATTGGCAGTTCGCATCAGCATTTAGGGTTTAATAAAGGGAGTATTTTATTAGTGTGTTATCTCTGGGTACTTTGACAGTTAGGTTATAATGTATGTAACATTTCTTACACTAGTGTGTATACATTTCTTAGTTTTTTAAACTGTACTTTTCTTATTTTTTTATAATTACACATGTGCGTATGTTATTTTTGGTGCATACATGCGTGTATGTAAAGAGGGGAGCAGCAATCTTGTGCCTTGGTGACAGGAGAGGCGAGCGAGTCTCTTCGGGGTCTTGCGCTCGGCATTTTTTCTGTGTGCTTCAGCAGGCCTCGGATGGGGTGATAGGGGGAGTGAGGTGTTGCACTGAGGGGGTGAGGGACAAATTCTTTTCTCTCTCTCTCGCTCTCTCTCTCGTCTGTCTGCTCGAGTCCCGTTTTCTATATGTGATGGTAGACTCCCATTCTCTTTACCTGGGGGAGACTGAGTGTTTATTTTTTTTTTTTTTTTTTTGTCGTTTGCCCTTGAATATGCTGAGTTGATCTTGACCCACTTTCCAAATCAGCTGTGCATTCGGCCCGCCTATTTTTTTCCATGGTTCTTTGAATTTAAGGGTGGGGTTAATTAATTTTTAATTTAATTTTTGGGTTTAATTTAATTATGGGCTTAATTAATTTTTAATTTAATCGTGGGTTTAACTGATTTTGGATTTAATTGTGGGTTTAATTAACTTTGGGTTTAATGGTGGGTTGGATTAGTGCTTTCTTTTGAGTTTTGGGGATTAATTGCTAGAGTCAAGGGAATTAACATTCTGGGTTTCTTACTGTATGGGAATTCTTTCAGGGGAAATTGCTTTTTCTTGTGTTTTTTCCTGTAAAGGGTGTCCTTTTGCAGGGACTTGGGGAAATTTTTGCATTTGTGATCAGCCAATAATAAGTTAACAGGTTTATTTACGAAGAAGAAAGTTGCAGAAATGAGGAGAGGAAAAAGTGATCCGAGATTCCTTAGGTCAGCCTATGGTTGTGTGGGAAGCGGAGATTCAACCCTCGGTTTAATGGGTTTTGTTGAAATTCGGAATAGCCGAAGGTCAATGGTTGGCTTGAGCTCTCAGACACCAAAGGTTCGTTGCTTTAATTGTAATATGCAGGGACACATTAAGAGATTTTGCCGTGTTAAATGTTGTGGCAGTTGTAAGAGTTATGGTCATCCTTGGCAGTCTTGTCCATCTCAGAGACAGTATAATGGTACGCATGCATTCCAGAATTTTGGTAGCTCAGGTAAGAAAGTTCCTCACACGGATTTTTTGAGGGGATCTTGTGATCAGCAGACATTGTCTAAAGACCAATCAGTTGTAAAGCAAAACTGGATGGGTGTTTTTTGGGATATAGGATCTCTGGGGGAACCCTCACAGTCGAAGCCAGTTGTAATAGGGTCTGTACATGGGATAAATGTAAGGGTTTTTATAGATACAGGAGCCTCTATTAATCTGATGAATTATGAGTTGTTCAGATTGATGTTTTCCGATCATTCTTTGAGACCTGCTAAAGAGACAGTACGTAACGTTCAAGCAAATAGGTTACCAGTTTTGGGTTACGTAGATGTAGATTTGTCTCTTGGGGGAGAACTTTTACAGAACCATTTTTGGTTATACGAGGGGCTGCTTTGGGAAATACTTTGTTTCTGGGTCATCCAGCATGTCGGCGATGGAAAATCTCGGTTCATACAGGAGCACCTGGCGTGTTTGTGCCTTATGAGGGGACGGATGTGAGTGTAGTGGATGATGAGGATGGATCGGGTGTATATGAGGATCTGCGGGTGGATGATGAACACGTGTCGGAGGATAAGAAGTGTTGTAAGGGAGTTTTGTCGGATGATGTGGTTCTTGGTCCTGGTATGGTTGCTATGGTGAAAATTCAAGTGAAGGGGGTGCATAAACCCAGATGTGTGTGGATGAGTGTAGCGAGAAGCTGAAGGGGGTAGTGTGTATGGGTTCTATAAATAATGTATCTGGTGCAGGCGATACTTCGGTGGAATTGCTAAACTGTAATGATTCAGTTCACAATTACCAGAAGGGTACTTATGCAACCAACTTTGTTGACTGGGTCGATGAAGATAATTCAATTGCTGTTGTTGGGGATTTTTGTAGTTTTTCAGAAGCAGATTTACAGGCTAGGAGGCAGGTGTTTAGGGATCATTTAGCCAATGATGATTATACAGAACATGCTGGGGGTGTGGAAGATGTTCTGGCAGAGTTTGCGGACATAGTCGCACTCAAAGGGGATAAGTTAGGATTAACAAATGCGTTAGAACACAAGGTTCAGTTGGAGGACAAGACTAAGCCTATTTTTGTTCCTTCATATAACATTCCTTTTAAGATTACAGAACAGGTAGAGCAAGAGGTTAAAAAGTGGGAGGAGGAAGGCACTGCTAGGCCCAGTTCCTCGCCTTTTAATTTCCCATTGTTGGCGGTGCCTGAGAACGATGGTTCAGTCCGAGTTTGTGTGGACTTTAGGAAGTTGAATGAGAAAACCATTCCTGATCGCTACCTGTGGTGTGTTTGCCAGATTTATTTGCTGAGATTGGGGGGCAAGAATATTTGTTCCTCAACTGATCTGATGCAAGGGTATTTGTAAGTACCGCTTAGCGAGGAGAGTCGAGAGTACATGGCTTTCTTGTTGCTGAAGGGACATTATGCGTTTACTTGAATGCTGTTTGGTCTATCCGGCTAATGAATACAGTTTTGCATGGCTTGTTAGGGAAGTCCATATTCCTTTACATGGACGATATTTCAGGTGCCACACTAATTCAGTAGAAGAACATTTAGAAGTTCTTAGGGAGGTTTTCAGGAGGCTTAGGTTAGCGGATTTGAAGATAAAATTAGTTAAGTGTAATTTTCTCAAGAGGCAGATAGTATATTTAGGTCATGTCATTTCTACAGCGGGTGTTAGAGTGAATGATGGGGAATTTTAGGCAACTGTAGATTTTGCTACTCCCAAGAATAAGAAGCAGATTCGGTCAATCTTAGGCATGCCTGGATTTTTCTGTAGATTTGTGAAGGATTTTCTGTTCTGGCATCTCCCTTAACAGATGTCTTGAGGGATGATGTGCAGTTTGTATGGGGAGATGGACAGCAAGTAGCTTTTCAGAAGATTAAGGATGCCTTAGTGAATCCCCCAGTGCTGAAGTTTCCTGATTTGGAACGTCCTTATGATGGTATAGGGGCATGTCTTATGCATATGTTCGATAGAAGACTACACCCGATTGCATTTTACAGTAGGAAGTTTAAGACATAAGATAGCAACGAACAGTTATGGTCGGTAGTAGGCAAAGAAGCCTTTACCGTAGTGTCTCGCTGAATACATTTCACAATGTTGCTGTTGGGCAATCAAGTAGAGGTTCTTACAGATCATAAGCCATTGTTGGATCTTTTTAATAAGCCGGATCTTTCCCCAAAAAGAGCTGTGGTATCTGACAATCAGGTATTTTGATGCCAAGCTTAGGTATACAGAGGGTAGACATAATGTTGTAGCAGACGCCCTTAGTAGAAATTTTTCTGATGCACATGGTACTCATGTATGTTATGTATCTGGAGATTGCATAGATTGGGATATTAGTTTGATAGAAGCTAAGTAAGATGAAGAAGAGATTCAGGGAGACGCTAAAGCGTTTCTTAAAGGAGAATTAGTTAGGAAGGGGTATAAGCTGCCTTTTGCAGGGCTTGAATTAGAGGGTAATTTGTTAGTTAGGAAAATTAGACACAGACTGAGGAATAGTGAGGATAAGGGTGATACGACGCAAATAGTTGTTCCTAGGAGTTTAGGACCTACAGTGCTGGATATTATTTATTGTAGGTCAGGTCTGCATTTGGGGAGTGAGAAAACGTATCAGGATATACAGGGACAATTCTTTTGGAAGAATATGCTCATGTCACTGGAAGACCTTGTGATGAGTTGTTCAGTCTGCAATGCATGTAAGCCATCAAGGGTCATTTCTTGTAAATTGGGTTTATTCCCTATTCCTAGCAGACCTTTCGCACGAGTCTATATGGACCTGCTGAGCAATTTCTGTAAATCTAGTTATGGCCATAAGCACCTGTTGGTGGTTGTTGACGAATTAACTAGGCTCGTAGAGATTTTTCCATTGAAGCATAAAACGGCGGAAGAGGTGGCAGTCGCGTTCTTTAATGGGTAATTTCTCGTTATGGAGTTCCTGAGGTTCCGATTACTGATAATGGGAGAGAATTCGTGAATAAGACATTAGAGTGTCTTGTGGATGTAATGGGCATTAGGAAGGTCACTATTATTCCCTATAGACCAGAAGCTAATGGGCTGTGTTAACGGGCAAATAGGAAGGTCACTGAAGCTCTTCGAATGACCGTAGGGGGGAATGATGTAAATTGGGATTGATATATTCCACAGGTGCAACATAGTATAAATACAATGGTTAGTAATACCATTGGAATGTCTCCCAATGAGGCGCTGTTTTGGTTACCCAGTGCGGGGTGTGTTCGATTTGTTGCCTATTCCATCGGGTGATGAAACTGAAAAGACATCAGACGTCTCTTCGTTTTCCCATCAATCACGTCATGCATTGTATTTCTTAATATGTCAAGACTCTCATGTAAATATTCATGTGTAGAATTTTCTGGCCTTTCCGCCGATATGTATTTCATCATCGTACATTTATTATGTCTTTCAAAATTGCCATTTGTTTGTCTGTCAACAAACACAAACTGCTCAGAGTGCGGGTCACGGCGATCGGAGGTCAGGCACCACGTTTCCGTCGCACTCTGCCATGTATACCTGCGCTCAGGTAATAAATAAGTTAATACCCAGTTGACCTTTCTTGTCCTCACAAAATGAGATATGCGCGTCTTGCTAGGAATCTTGAGGTGAAAACTCATGATATGGTTAATAGGAGCAATGCAAAGCCAGATAGAGTTAAAGTTGCTGTGGAGATAAGGTTTTGTGAAAATAAATGTCAGGAATCAGTTGAATAGAAAGTTAAATTTGAAGGTCCTTTTCGTGTTGTAGAAGTAAAGAAGGGGAATAGATTTGTTGTTCTAGATGAGAACGTGGTTGTGTCTCGGTTGACACAGATATCTAAAATTAAAGACAGATTAATGGATATCTTATGGGTTATTTCCTGTGTTGTACTGTGGTTATGATAATTTTTTTCTCTTTCTTTCCTCTCTCTATATTTTTTTTAACGGGTTTTAAATGGGCATAACTAGTAGTTTTTTTTTAACTAGGGAGGACGTTGGTCCGTAGAGTTATACAAATCTTTCATTGTCCGAGTTCAGTTTTTTGGCTCTAATGTGTTGCAATACTTAGTTGAAAGTAGGTGCAAAATACCATAGGGTTTTAAAGATATAAGAATTTCTTTTTTTTTGTTTGTTTGTTTTCTTTCCCGTTTCGAGATCGGGTATCTTAAGAGATTCTTTCTTTTGTTTTTATGCTGAAGTCTCGTATTCACATGGCTTTGGGAGTCGTGGCATGGGCTAATTTCGTAGTGAGGTTAGACCCGCGTGTTATTATGCAAGAATATTATGATGTGTAGTAGTTGTCTCACGCAATATCTTTGAGTATAGAGTTTCAGAATAAAGTGTTGTTATTTAGGATTTTTTGGGGGGGTAATCAATATACCGGATGGAATCTTTCTGATCCGTTACGGGTTTGGACAAATCAGTTAGGGTTCAGGATAGGATTAGGAAGACTTTAATATGACTTCCAAGTTTAGATTTTTCAGTTCTCTTTTAGAATTAAGAGGGCTGTGCCACTGGTAATTGTAGTTGTTATGATAATAGCAGCAATTGCTAGTATGTCAACTGCTATTTTGCTGAGAATTAAGCAGGTATCGACAGTATTTGATAACTAGGATAAAACTTTGATGACTTGACGAGATATTTTACCTCTCAGATGTTTAGAATTGCCTTTAATGAATTCAGTATATCGTTATGGTTCTCAGATAATTTTTACTAGGAAGAATTTGTATTGGTAGTATCTTAAAGTTAGTGTACCTGATAGTGGGTTGATTGTGGAAATTCCAGTTAACAACTTGGAATTGTTTCACAGTTTTATCATATGACCTTTTCCATAGTGGTTTAGTATTTCAGTAATAGTATGGCATATTGAGAAGACTAGGTACCTTTTTGGGTTGACTGTCAACATGACCAACTTACGTTATACACCACTTCCTCGCAGCAGCACCTTATGAATGACTTCTATGAGCCTCAACTGATACAAGTTAGATATGGGAGCCGTCTACGTTACACCTGCAGGTTTCTATGCCTGCGCCTTCATGAGAGGATCCAGGGTTTTTGGAGAGATGTCGGGCAGGACGTCTACAAATCGCCGTCATTGCTGGGAGACGTCTGTTTGGCACAAAGGATTCGTGGGCGCTGCATTCAGCATGGGCTTGCGCAGTCGCAAGCCATTCAATGTAGTTGGATCACCAGGAATTGAAAATGTGAAGAGAAGCACGGGCTTGTACAGTTGCAGGCCGTCCAGAATACTTAGACCATCAAGGATGCAAGATGTCAAGTGTTCATTCTATAATGAACTGCTACTGGAATAACAATCGTGCATACGAGATATAATTTTCGTATCTAGTGCATATGTTTTGCAATAAGTATATCTTAGTTTAACCAGACCACTGAGCTGATTAACAACTCTCCTAGGGCTGGCCCAAAGGATTAGATTTATTTTACGTGGCTAAGAACCAACTGGTTACCTAGCAACGGGACCTACAGCTTATTGTGGAATCCGAACCACATTATGATGAGAAATGAATTTCTATCACCAGAAATAAATTCCCCTAATTCTTCATTGGCCGCTCAGGGAGTCGAACACTGGGCCAACAGCATGCTAGCCGAGAGCTCTACCCACCCCTCCAATGAAGAACTATATGTTTTGCAATGACTTTGGAGCTGGCCCTCACTGAACTTTCCATTGGACAGTTATCGTACCTTGACGGGGACGCCCAGTGGTAGGTGGTCTGAGCTCCTATTAAGTCTTGGGTGACTTTGGAAGAACTATGTGCTGGCCTGTCAGTGTATTTCCGCTGCAGGTGCATTTGTGTCGACATTTCAGGTTTGCACAGTTGGATGCAGAGAGCTATTTGATCATGATTTATGTCCATGGGGAGAGTGTGATCGAACATTGACCCAAGGTCGTCACGTTTCTGGAAGAAATGATTGTGTGAGTGCGTATGTGTGTGGCACTCCTGAATAGGGTATTATCAGAGGAACAGTGACTCACAGCAGGACTTTGGTTTTGGTGGCTGGTGTGTTTGTGTGTTGCCTTGTGTGTTTAAAGACCACCACCATGACAATACCTTATCTGGACCATAGGAAAGTGAGTACATAACTCATGAACACATATCTTTTCCAGGAATTATTTTTAGAAAGGCCCAGTTGTACTGCAGTGAAAATCCTCTATACAATTTCCTGCTCTGTTTCCATTGTGCATTTTTCTGTTTTGAGTATGTATGTTAATTAACACCATTTCAGGTTTTAATATATGATATGTTTCTTTCCACAGGAATTCTGGGTTCGTCCTTGCGAGGACGAATATATTTGGAAGTAGAGTTATTCTTTTACATGCTATATGACATTTATTGTGGTCTAGAATAATTATGGTCTTATTACTTTATTTGGTGACCAGGGTGTTAGTCACCAATATTAGTTGGTTTCGAATTAGCAATCTGAATAGTTGTGAATCAGAATTTCCTCTAGTAATGATTTCCATTTATAGGGGGTGGTAGCCTATTCACTCCATTTCATAATCGTAACTTTTGCTGAATCACCTTCGTTAAATTTGCAAATAAAGTCTAGTTTTGTATATCAGTGTTTAATTTCAGTAGGCCTCTGTTTAAGAATATGTTCAGTAAGAGAAGTTGACAAAGGAGAATAAAAGATGGCCCTATTTGACCTGGGGATAGGGTCATTTAACACATATTCTCTTAACCAATTACATAATCAGCCACATTAATGAACTGTGTTTTCTGGTAACAAGCTATTTAGTTAGATACTAGACATTTACTAAAATTGAAAATATATTAAATATTAATCAATCATTGAAATGTCTATTAGCTGGGCAGTTATGTAGCATAGTCTTGTATCCAAAGATCTTGCCTACCGAATCTATATAGAAATGATTTCCGCCCAAGGTCTAAGAACGTTTTTTGTGTCCCAACCTTCTACCTTGTTGGATCATCTGAGACTTGTTACCCACGTAACAAAAAGAAATAATTTCCACTTTATTCACGCCTGGTATAAAGATCCAGGCAATATTTTCTAATATCCCATCTATACGTCTAGAACTAATAATGAAATACTGTAGGTGACCTGAGATGATTTGCAGATCATTTCGATGACCACGCAATCCAGTACACATTGCTTAAAATCTCATAGCCAGTGTAATATTGCAAGTAAGCAGAATAAATTTCTCTCATATCCTTAGTTGTGAAATCCATGGGAGTCATTGCAGAATGATGGGCCAAGGTTTAATCAGCGAGAAATTTTCCGACAAATCTCCAAAGTGCCTGTTTTTTTTTTTTTTTTGCATCTGTCTTTTGAAATGGCATTAGGAGTACTAGTAGTGACACAGAAACCTCAATCATTACCGAAATTGAAAAGCAATTCATAGAATTTGAAAAATTGGAAAACGTGTTCACCACGTGAAACTGTAAATGTGTTCAAATCTGTTGCACCCTATAGTCTTGAATTTCTCTGTATAATTTTGTCTAACAATATCACTTGGATGGCATTTTGCTGTGTCAGAAAATTTTTCTTGTAATTTTCTGTCTTCAGAATCCCCACAAACAATATTTTGCACATCTGCTAGAAATCCAAACAGTAAATCCAAGGTGATCCATATCATCCTTCATGAAGAAACAGATTCCCACCTGCAACGTATTTTTCTTCAAAAATGATCAGCTCTCATGTGTCACATTGTTTATTGCCCAGATTATGCGCTTCTTCAGAGAAATTTTCATGTGCTTCTATTCATTTCTCTATAAAAATCAAGATCAGCAGCTAAACTGATTCAAGTCAGTTCATGAAAAGTCATTTGACTCGAATCATTTTGAATCGTTTCAGTTTACAATGACTGAGTCAAACTGAATAAATTGCCAGTGCCCTTGGAGTTTTCGAGGAGCATGGACAAGGACACTCTTCTTGCTGTGACTGAAGCAACATAGGCAGAATGGATCCCAAATCTGGGTGCAGGAACTTCATGCTACAGACATAATTTGGGAAACTTTCGGCATTTGTTGTCAGATTTGATGACCCAGAAATTTTTTTTTCTGGGATAGGCCCACAAAACTTGAACATACTGATGGAATTGATTGCACTCTTGATAAGAAAGCAGAATACAAACTACTAACGTGCAGATGGAACTGAAGAAAAGATGGCAATTTTCTAAAGGAAAGAAGTACATAATGATCGTTTCTTGACAATAACAATATATCGCTAAAATGTTGATTTTTTGCTGCTAACTCTGAACAGGTATTAAACAAATTACTAGACTTTTAGCCTAACAATTGTGTTAAGAAATGTGTTGAGGCTTAAACAAAACTGTAAACAAATAACAGATTTTACTGACAAATAACATATTCTATAATTCTTAACATCAAAGAAATCTAAAACTGCTACAAAAGAAAAAAAAGGCAGGTGTCAGACATTTTGATAAAAAGAGGGGAGGAGGTGAAATTTCATAGAAGTCAGGTTGGTGATTCGTGTACTGCTAAAAATAGAAAATGCATACTTTCCAGTATTGTGTTTTATTGTAAAAACTATTAGATGAGAAGCTTATAATCCATTACAACACCACTAACCTTACCATAAATTGTTTCTGGATGTGAGACAGCTATCAGAATAATCGGCTCTCTAAAAATTTTAATTTTGCACTCATATCAAGTAGCTGGGTTGTTCTCTGGCAGCAAGAAAGAAATATGTTTTGATAGCTCAAGGCACAACTACAACATGCCGGTAAAAATCTGGTTCTTGTTAAGGTCTGCAGTCACTAGACATCAATCAGACAAAAATAAGATTTTAAACTTTTACGTTAAAAAAAAACTGGTAACTAAGTAGTTATGAGACAAATGAGAGAATTAACGCAAGCTTTCTATTATCCAATGATCTTCATTCCACAAGTTGGCCACAAATTGTTATTAGCTATGGGCATTCTATCCAGGTGCTATACATTTACAAAAAAAAAAAAAAGGGGATTTTCAAATACACATTTTTGACAAAAATTACCAGCTTTGTAGTTTTCTGGTAACTTCGAGGAAGCTTTGTACATATTCTCTTAACCAATTACATAATCAGCCACGTTAATGAACTGTGTTTTCTGGTAATAAGCTATTTAGTTAGCTATTAGACATTTACTAAAATTGAAAATATTCAAAATCAAAATCAATCTTTGAAATGTCTATTAGCTGGGCAGTTATGTAGCATATTCTTGTATCCATAGATATTGCCTACCGAATCTATATAGAAATGATTTCCGCCCAAGGATTAATAACGTTTTATGCATCCCAAACTTCTTCCTTGTTGAACCATTTGAGACTTGTTACCCACGTGACAAAAAGAAATAATTTCCGCTCTATTCAGACCTAGTATAAAGATCCAGGTATTATTTTCTAATATCTGAGATTAATAATGAAATAGGTGACCTGAGATGATTTGCAGACCTTTTGGATAACCATGCAATCCACTACATATTGTTTAAAATCTCATAGCCAGTGTAATATTGCAAGTAAGCAGAATAATTTCTGTCATATCCTTAGTTGTGAAATCCATGGGAGCCATTGCAGAATGACAGGTCAAGGTTTAATCAGCGAGAAATTTTCTGACAGACCTCCAAAGTACCTGTTTTCTTTTTTTTTTGCATCAGTCTTTTGAAATGGCATTAGGAGTACTAGTAGTGATATAGAAACCTCAATCATTACCAAAATTGAAAAGCAATTAATTGATTTTGAAATCTTAAGAAAACGTCTTCACTGCATGAAACTTTAAATGTGTTCAAATCCGTTGCACCCTATAGTTTTGAATTTCTCTTTATAATTCTGTCAAACAATATCGCCTGGATGTCGATTTGCTAAGTCAGAACATTTTTCTTGCAATTTTCTGTCTTCAGAATCTCCACAACTAATATTTTTCACATTTGATACAAATCCAAATAGTAAATCTAAGGTGATCCATATCAACCTTCATGAAGAAACAGATTTCCTGTTTGTGGGGTATTTTTCTTCTCTAAATGATCAATTCTCACGTTTCACATTGATTTTTGCCCACATTATGCGCTTCTTTAGCGAAATGTTCTTGTGCTTCTATTCATTTCTCTATAAGAATCAAGATCAGCAGCTAAGACTGCACTTACACCAAGTAAATTGATTCAAGTCAATTCTTGAAAAGTCATTTGACTTGAATCATTTTGAATCGTTTCAGTTTACACTGACTGAGTCAAACTGAATCAATTGCCAGTACCCATGGAGCCTTTGAGCTGCATGGACAAAGACACTCTTGTTACTGTAACTGAGGCAAAATCAGCGGCATGTAACCCAAATCTGGGTGCAGGAACTTCAAGCGACAGAGATACTTTGGGGAACTTTCGGCATTTGTTCCCAAACTTGATAACCCAGAAATCTTTTTTATTTTTCTAGGATAAACACAGAAAACTTGAAAATGCTGATGGAACTGATTGCATCCTTTATAAGAAAGCAGAATACTAACCACCAATGTGCAGTTCGAACTGAAGAAAAGATGGCAATTTTCCAAAGGAAAGAGGTACATAATTAGGTACGTAATTATCATTGCTTAACAATGATAATACGCCACTAAAATGTTTATTTTTCGTTCGCTATTAATTTTGAACGGGTATTAAACAAATTACTGTACTAGAATTTTAGCCTAACAATTGTGTAAAGAAATTTGTTGAGGCACCAAAACTATAAGCAAAACTGTAAACAAATAACAGATTTTACTGACAAATAAAGTATTCTATAATTCTTAACAGTGAAGAAATCTAAAACCGCTGCAAAAGAAAAAAAGGCAGGTGTCAGGCATTTTGATAAAAAGAGGGGAGGTGGTGAAATATGATAGAAGTCGGTTGGTGATTCGTGTTCTGCTAAAAATCGGAAAATGCATACTTTCCAAAATTATGTTTCATTGTAAATAACTACTAGATGGGAAGATTGTAATCTACTACAAGATCACTAACATTACCATAAATTTTTTCTGGATGTGAGACATCTATCAGAATAATCGGTTTTCTAAAAATATTAATTTTGCACTCATATCAAGTAGCTGGGTTGTTCTCTGGCAGCAAGAATAAAATATGCTTTGATAGCTTAGCTAAAGGCACAACTACAACAAGCAGGTAAAATTCTGTTTCTGATTAAGGTCTGCAGTCACTAGACATTAATCAGACAAAAATAGCATTTCAAATACATCTTTGTGATGTAAAAATTTTTAATTGTGTAGTTTTCTGGTAACTTCGAGGAAACAATGTACATATTCTCTTAGCCAATTACATAATCAGCCACATTAATGAACTGTGTTTTCTGGTAATAAGTTATTTAGTTAGCTGTAGATTAAAATAACACGAAAAATTTATAACCAAAACTCACCTTATTAGACTTCAGTACAGGGCACTAATTCAAAAGCAAACTTACAACCCTAAGAAAACAACCCTTGAAACAACAGACTGGGACGTCCCACAGCCGCAACCTCTCTCACCAAAAACTGCCATGCTCTCTCCCCTCTTGCCAGCCATGCTTTCCTCACCTTTACAAACCCCCTCCCAATCCCCAACACCACATGCCCCCATGTTCCTATGATCAAAAGTTAAAAACAAAAATTTTTATTACTCATTACAGTGAAACAACATCAAACAAAACACAAAAACAAGCAGACAATATACGCACAGTACTGTTAGCAGAAATTTACTCTAATTCAAAGTTCCTCCTCCAGGCATTCCAACTTATAGTCCCTCACTAAGGTAGGAGCATACCTTTTTCTCCTGGGATATCTCCTGTTACCATCATCTTTCATTTCATTCACCTCCTCACTAGACTCCAGAGGAACTCAGCAGCTAAATCCCATGCAAGTCTAACACATAATGTGGCATGCCATCCACAGACATTATTTTTGGAATTAATTCCAGTTACGATCCCCTTCTTCCTTTGAGTAATGTAGTGCACCTGAACAGAAGCAATCTTCTCAGAACTGGAGCAATGTCCTCAGTGACAGTAACTGGCACTTTTGCCAGGTGTCTCCACTCATACTTGAGATAGCCCTTTGAGGAACACTACTCTCATCTAACCCTTTCCTGAGTGTCATATTATGCCAAAACACATCTTCTGATGGACTTATGTCTCCCCTCTCAGAGATAGTTTTGATAGTTCTGTGGCGCCTCTCCACAGTACCATTCCCACTTGCTTGATAGGCGGTGCAAAAATATCTGTGAATATCCATCCATCAAAACATCATCTTTAGGACTTCCGATCTGAACACTGTACTATTATCCATAAGAATCTCATCTACAGGAACCCGTTCCAGAAACATTCTATTCAATAAATCTGCTACTTCCCCTGCACTCTCTCCCTTCAGACCTCTCCACACCGTAAATCTGCTGGGACCACAGTCATAATGTGTGCCATCTATGGCAAGACTCTTCCAATTGCTCAACAGCCATAAAAAGCAAGACCCCATCTTCAACCTGCTTGTCCCAGGGGAGCAAAATACCCTCTTCAATCCACCTATCCACTTCCTCCTCAAACTCCCCTCTCTTCTGTTCAATCCATCCTTTATCATAACATCTGATCTTATTCATCAGCTCTACTCTATTTCCCTCTTTGACGAACCACTCTTCTGTCCACTGACTACCATCAAATCTTGCCACAAAATCTTCATCTTGAATTGCAATAACACTAGAACTACCACATGCATTAGCCATAGTACCACACTCCAAGTTATCACTTATCACTGAAAATCTTGCCTTACCAAACAGAACTTTGCTCTCAGCCACTGTAACACCTCCAAACCCACGGACTGCATTCATGCCCAAAATTAAATCAGTATTGTCAATTAGTTTCTCAGCCACTAAAGTAGTTACAGTAATTGCAACATCATCACTACTCAATTTTACATACGATTCACCTTTACAAAAGATCTCTCTCTCTCATCAAAGGAAGTTATTACCCTTCCTCCATTAATTTTATCCACTAAATGTAACCAAGAACTGTAGTAGAACAACGTGTGTCCACCAAGCCCACCACCTTATTACACCGGAAGCACACAACTGGTTTCTGGTCCTTACAGTGAAGCAGCATATGTGGGCCTCCACATACATAACACTGACCCCTGAAGTTCCTGTCGTCCAGCCACCACGCAACGTCCTCTCTCACTACCTGAGAGAGGGCTAGAACTCTTCAAGCTTCCCCTGAAGGGAGCAGAGGTGAAACCACCCATGAGGGACCAGCTTCTCCAATGACAGGTGACCTAGGACGATTTTCCACTGCCAAGCATGTTGTTTCTATTATGACAGGAACTTCTGTGCAACCTCTCTAAACTTGCTGATGCAAGAGCCCAAAGGGAAAACTCTTACCACTGCCGTGTCTATCAGCATGACCAAATACCTTACCTTCTACTTGGGAATGAGATCCAACTTCTTTTAGTGTATCATGATCCCTAGATCACAAAAAATTCAAGAAGATATTCCCTGTCATGTAACATCTGCCAGTAGGAGCTCACCAGGACAAGCCAATCATTGAGATACCTCAAAAGATGTATTCCATGCGAATGGCACAAGGTGAGACCAGTGTTGACACTTGCATGAACATTTGAGGAGCAGTTGAAATCCCAAAACACAGTGACCTGAACTAGAAGACTACTCCTCTGAGAGTGGAACGGAGGTACTTTCCATATGATGTATGGATGGGTGTGAGGTTTAGTACTTCTGTTGGGACAATCGTTTGCCGATTGTTCCCTTGTGGGTTGTTGCCTTACTTTTTTTTTCTTTGAAGGAAAGTTGGCGTCATCGTGTTGTCTCTGACAGTGGCAGTCAGGTTTGGTATGGCAGCGAGTCAGGTCTCAGCAGCATAGCAGCAAGGAGTCTTATGTTTGCAGCAGGTATTCATGTTACCTGTTGGCCTGGTAGCAGAGGATGGCTGGATGACTAAATCATAGTCATCTAAGGAATTCTTCCTGTTTGACAGCAGATTGGCTGTTCGACGTTTCTGCCGTGATCATCTGTGTGTTGATGTGTTCCAGTTGCAGTCACTGGCTGCTGGTGATGATTTCACGGAGTTCGCCTGAAGTATCTTTCATCCTCTTTGACAGCTGGGTCTGTCTCGACGTCTCTGTGGAGATAGTCTGTTTTTTTGTATTTGTGCTACCTTTAGTGTGCATTTGTGTATGCTGTTTAGTATGTTGTTTATGTTGTTTATTGTTAATTATGTTGCAAGTTATGCATTTCCTATTATGTATGCTGCCTGTTGTTTATTTGTAAACGTAATTACTTATTATGTGATGTGTTGAAGTGTTTGTTGATTTGTATTTTATTGTTGACTAAGCAGTTTATCATTATGTTTATTCATTGTTATTGATGTTACTGTTTTGATTAGAGAAAACCAGTTTCAGCTACATTTATTTTTGCTTTTGACTGACTCTGTTAATTGTGATTTATTTAATGCCAAACCTGACTCATTTGTATATAATGTATATAACTTTGTTATAATAAATTAGTTTAAGGTAATTTTTTTGTTTCGTTCAGCTCCTTCCTCCTTTGTCTGCCTCAATTTCTGCCAGTCATTCCAGTCCTGTAACTTTGTTTGTATTTAAGAACCTGCTGAACCAAAAGTGGTTCATAACATTTGGCGACCGTGTTTCAGGATCGGTTCTGTTTTTGTCTGGCAGGGTTGTGACGGCACTGGAGGAGAGCGAGAGAGAGAGTGTGTGAAGTAAAAAAAAAAAAATTTATTTTTTTTTTCTGTTAGGTAAGGAGGTGTGAGGTTTAGTACTTCTGTTGGGACAATCGTTTGCCGATTGTTCCTTGGTGGGTTGTTGCCTCTTTACTTTTTTTTTCTTTGAAGGAAAGTTGACGTCTGTCGTGTTGTCTCTGACAGTGGCAGTCAGGTTTGCATGGCAGCGAAGTCAGGGTCTCAGCAGCATAGCAGCAAGGAGTCTTTATGTTTGCAGCAGGTATCATGTTACCTGTTGGATGTGGTAGCAGAGGATGGCTGGGATGACTAAATCGTAGTCATCTAAGGAATTGGATTTTCTGTTTGACAGCAGATTGGCTGTCTCGACGTTTCTGCCGTGATCATCTGTGTGTTGGATGTGTTCCTGTTTGCAGTCACTGGCTGCTTCGATGATTTCACGGAGTTCGTCTGAAGTATCTTCATCCTCTTTGACAGCTGGGTCTGTCTCGACGTCTCTGTGGAGATAGTCTGTTTTTTTTTTGTATTGTGCTACCCTTAGTGTGCATTTGTGTATGCTGCTTTAGTATGTTGTTTATGTTGTTTATTGTTAATTATGTTGCAAGCTGTGCTTTCCTATTATGTATGCTGCCTGTTGTTTATTTGTAACGTAATTACTTGGTTATGTGATGTAGCTGAAGTGTTTGTTGATTTGTATTTTATTGTTGACTAAGTTAAAGCGATCATTATGTTTATTCATTGTTATTGATGTTACTCATTTTTTGGTAGAGAAACTCAGTTTCAGCTACATTTATTTTTGCTTTTGATTTTGACTCTGTTAATTGTGATTTATTTAATGCCAAACCTGGACTCATTTGTATATAATGTATATAACTTTGTTATAATAAATTAGTTTAAGGTAATTTTTTTTGTTTCGTTCAGCTCCTTCCTCCTTTGTCTGCCTCAATTTCTGCCAGTCATTCCAGTCCCGTAACTTTGTTTGTATTTAAGAACCTGCTGAACCAAAAGTGGTTCATAACAATGGGTATCTGAAAGTACACATCTTTCAGGTCTATCAAAAGCATGAAGTCACTCTCTCTGATGGAATCTAATATGGAGCAGATTCCACCTTGAACAGGGTCTGATGCATGAAATGGTTCATTGGAGAGAGGGTCTATAACTGGTCTCCAACCCCCTGTTGCCTTCTCTACCAAGAACAAGTGGCTGTAGAAACCTGGAGACCAACCAGGCATGACTTCCAATGTGCATTTTCTTAGCATCTCATTCACCTCCCCTAGAGGGCGAAATCCTTCTGTGGGTCGGGAATGTAAGAGTGAAATCTGACTGGATCACAGGTAAGGGGTGGCAGAGACTCAAAGTGGAGAAGATATCCTTTTCGCAGGTCATCTACTATTCAGGTCTCTGCTCTGTGTTGCTGCAAAGCTGCCCAATGGCTCAGCAGGCACCCCTCCACTTTTGGCAGCTAGTGGGGAGGAGCACCACCTTTAGCATCCTCCACCTTTCTTCTTAACTTGCCTCCCTTCCCAGAAAGGGCAGAGGACTGAAAGGTCCACAAGACTGTCATCTGGTGGGCTAGGTAGGTAACTGCCCTACCTCCAGATAGCAGCAGTATCCTGAAGGAACCATCCTCATCAGGAATATGACCACCTGATGAGGACATGAGAGCTACTGTGAAGGATCATAAGTCCAGACAGGAGACTGCCTGGAGTGCAGCCATGGCTGTTGACTTCGCGCCATTGCCTCCGAATGGGAGACAATCTCAGAATGAAGGCAATCTAGCGAGACACTGAGCACCAAGTGCATCAGGTCTGTGCCTACCTGTAGGAGGTATAACACTCAAATCCAGGACATATTCCCTCTGATGAGTTTAAGAAATATAGGAAGCAATTTACTGGACCAGCTGGACCGAAGTAAATTATCTTTCCCTAACACGAGAATTCACCTGGTCCAGGACCCCACTGGCAAATTTGGACCACAGCAAACCAATCGAAGGCTGAGGGTCTTTTTGCATACCCCATTTGGTCTCAATGGCAGAGAAGCAGTCTGAGGATGCAGCCATGCTTCTTTCTTCTTGGTCATTATGCTGCTTGATCAGCCAAATGACCTGATGCAGGCAACTGCCTCTGTAACTCAGGAGTATCAGAATCCTGCGGCAGAGGACCCTCAGGCACTTCCAGGTCTCAGATATCCTGATTTACTCCCTCTGCAGGGGAGGGAAACTCCTCAGAGCTCCCTAGGGATCATTCAACCACTCAGGTATATATTATCTGTCCAGTCCTAGGACCATACCAGGCTCATATGCCTTCCTGGTCAGACTGAGCAGGGAGAGTGACCAGTCCTTGTCATAGTTTGTGAGACTGAACCATGAGCATGAACGATCCCTGTCATGGTCCGTGAGCCTGTCCAACACCCTCCTCTTGGAAATGCCCAAAGAGGTGGAGGGAACAAGTGAAAGGTCCCTGGCACCCTCACCCAACCAAGAGAAGACTGGGACTTCCTCTGGAGAGGGAGGCTGTGTGTGGTCACTAACTGGCAGTGGTGAAATCCTCACAGGTTAGAGAGAATCGTCTCACTCAAGCAAACGTGGGCAGGGGCTGTCCCTTGAATATGCCACAGCCTTCTAAGAGGCCAAAACCTCTACCGATGGGGAAGGCGAAGCAAAGGACCTCCTCATCTCTCTACAGAAAAGAACCAACAGCTGGGAGTCTTGCAAGACTTCACACTGGGAGGTAAAGCATCCTTCTTCCTCTTCTGCTTACTAGTAGTAGAAGTCAAAGGGTACGAAGCAGAAGCACCAGATGAAGACAAAGATAAAGTATATGATGACAATGACTTCCTCTTGTGTTTCGTCATCTTCTTCAGGTTCTCTGAGGTCAAGTTCTTGGTCAAGGAACAAAGGAGATCTGGCCCTAACGCCTCAAGGCAATTATAGTGATGGTGTGAGGAGTTGAGGAGTCATCATATACACAGGTGCAGTGAAGGAGCCAATAGATATGGTGAACATCGAAGATGTCATGGTCACCCTAATCATAGTCACAGGAGTCACAGAAGCAGCAAAATGGCGATTCAATAAAGCCTTCACACTGGGCTCCCCTGAGATTCCCTGGGATGGCCATACTCCTTGTCTCTTGGTCTCCTCCAAACTTGCAAGAATTGTCAAGTTGGCAGCTGGAAGCTTCCCCCCTACCCGCTGATAGTTATCTACCTTGCCAGTAAGTTTTTAACAGCCACTCAAACTCGGTTCCCAAGCTTATCCTACTGTAAAGAACAAAGGTTTGTATTTGTGTAGGAACAAAGTGCAATATTTTAGTGTTCAAAAATAAAACCCTATGAGTAAGAGGAACCTTTATTATCACTGTTATGTACATAATTTGCAAAAGTCAGAAGAAAAGTAAGTACATGTAACTGTAATGGGAATTTTTCCCATTCAAAACTAAATTTCAACAGAACATACACGTAAAAAGTTTGCATCAAAGAAAACCACATGGATTGATATATCATCTCTAAAATATCTACGTACTTCTGGACGAAGGGTTAATGAATGTGAAAGGCGTCCATGGTCTAAGCCTGTATCTGAACCTCCTAATGCATAACGAATTAAATGGGTGGCAGCATTAGTGTCAACTGGCTTTAGGCTCAAACCTCTCTGTCTTTGATCCAAAAGCTGTGAAACTTCACCCAGAGTCACTGCCTGTCTAGGAAAACGAACCGGCTGAAGTGTTTGACGTCCCGACATATATTCACCTACAAGAGTAATGCAATCTACAGCACTCATACTTTCCCACAGACCATCCGACCCCATTATCATGAATCTATCAAATGGCCGTAGTCTATGGTAAGTGACCTCTGGTACACAAGTGAGATATGGTGGTGTGAGACAATTGCGTATTATATTACCTGGCCCTACATACTGCTCTATTATATCTACCTGTACATCCCTGTCCCATTTAAACCGAAAATCTCCAAAAGCTCTGAATGGCATTAGCAGTCCTAAAAGTCTTTGATCTTTTATGACTGTATCACCTTCAGATGGAGGATGTTCCGAGAGCACTCGATTAACCTCTGCTGAGTTTTCCCATGAATGATCATTGGTAAGGCGAAGAGCACGCCAACCTCCTATAACATCTTGTAATTGTACACCCATCACAGCACCACAGTCACCAGTATTAGCTATATGAAGATGAGGTCCATCTATGTGTGCAACACATGCAACAGATCCAGAGAGAGCTACACGAAGTAAAGGCTCTAGCATCTCTGAATCCTGATTTTCTTGAACTTCACGACTAATATCTTCATCTAGTTGTTTAAACGCTCCTATTAAAGCTTCTTCCATGCTGAAATCCTGAGTGACAGTAGTTAACAATGTATGACAATAGTTTAGCAGTGATGCTTCATATATTTCTTGTAATCCTGACACAAAATGTGATGGATCATTAAACACTTGAGTTAGAGGGACACGAATACCTGATTCCCATTCTGATACTAAGCGGCGCAATTCAGCACGAGGTACTAATGAAGCTGCTATGTAATCAAACAATCTCTTTGCCACTACTTGACTACATTCTGGGCCTCCATGACCATCAAACACTCCAAAAAGGTATCCTGTAAAATAATTTAATTATGTTAGGAATGTGTTTTAAATTTCCAAGCCAGAGTACATGTATGCTATAATATATTGAACCACTTCAAGAAATATACTGTATCATTTGGATCATATTTCTTTTTATAATCCATATATTTATAGAGAAAAATTTTATGTAGGATATTACCTACTGCTAAAGATAGCTCACATCTCCATGCCAAGAGATGAGTCAGCATTCAAACAAAAGCCAAATGGCTGCTCACATGAATCTCTTGTACATCTGTTCTCACTAGGTGATTGAGTGACTGACTACGTCTATTAAAACTGGTGTCACAACATCTACGTTATTGAAGCCGTAATAAATTTAGATAGAAAACTAAAAATAAATAAATAAGTTTAAAAACAACTGCACATAAAAATATCTAAAAATATACATGTATATAATCATATTTGTTCGAATATATTATCAATACTTACATATACTTTATATGTAAAATCTAAATTTTGTTGAGTAGGCCCACCTCCCACATAAAGATATATAACTGCTCTATATTACAATTCTCACCAAGAGTTGTAGCTAGAATAAAATGACATTCTCTGTCACGCCCCCAGGATGGAACCTGTCTCAAATTCCCAAGACTGGGACAATCGACCAGCAAATGTCTCACAGTCAAGGAAACAATACAGTTATTGCAAAATGGAGGATTTTCATAGGATATTAAGAAAACATGACTGAGTCTTGTTTGCTCAATCCTCAATCTGCATAACATCGTTTCTTGTCTCCTTGGCATATGGGGATATGACCAAGGAGACAATGATGACGTGATACTGTTCGTTTTCTGATTCGTTAAAATATTTTCCCATAGGGACCACCAACACTTTTTAATTTTCTGACCTACCAGAGGATATAAATCCCGATATGGCAGTAGGCATCTTCTGGGTTCTGGGGAGGTGACTGCTGACTTTGCAAGTTGGTCAGCTCCCTCGTTCCCAACCACACCAACATGGGAAGGCACCCAGTAAAAATATGAAATTTTTATGATAAAATAACGCTTCACTTATACTTACCCGGTAGTTACATATAGCTGTCGTGACTTGACGGAACGGCAGTATTCAAATTAATAAAAGCGCTATCGTGCAAAAAGGTGATCCTCTACCCCGCCTCTATCTGGGTATCGGAACCGTCCCAAGAACACGTCATAATTTTTGCCCAACTGCCCAGGTGAGGGAGGAGGAGGGTTATGATTTGATCAAACTACCGGGTAAGTATAAGTGAAACTTATTTTATCATAAAAATTTCATTTTCACTTATACAACTTACCCGGTAGTTACATATAGCTGATTGGCATCCCTTGTGGGAGGTGGGGCACTGGCAGCTAATAAAATTCTTGAATTATCTACTTGCAACAAGTTAGACATAGGTTTTTTTTTTTAAAGGTAGCTGACTCAGTGGTTATTTGCCTCTGTAGTCTGCTTAAGCATTTATATTGTGCCGAGAGGATATAAGTTTGATCCGTGTGTCGGACACAATAAAAACAGTACCAGACAATGAGAACATGGCTGGCAATGGACAAGTCTGATGCCTTTGATCAGGCGTACAACATGGAACAACAAAACGGGGATCACCTAACATTACCATAAAACCAAGGCTGCCTAAAGATTAAAAACTGGAAGATACTAACACATCATGTATCTCCAGGCAACCTTCAAAAAAACAACAACCCCAACACCAAGGTGAAATGTTAGTTAAGGAGCGGACTCCTTTTCACCCTCCCCCAACACCGTGTCAGTCGTAAATAAAGGGCCCCAGTTGATTACTGCACTCTTCGACAAAACAGTTTGCACGTCCACTAAATAATAACGATGCAAACACTGACTTGCATCTCCAAAAGGTGGACTTAACCAAGTCCTTCACAGATAAGTTTCTGCTAAAGGCTACAGAAGATCGAAACCGCTCTAATCTCTATCGCTTTACCTTAAGAATACTCATCTCCGAGTCAGCACACTGCTCATGAGCTTTTATCAGGCTTCTCAAAGAAAGGGCATTCTTAGAGAGAGGCCTAGAAGGATCTCTAACCGAGCACCAGAGGTGGTCATTGGGACCTCTGACCTTCTTTCGTTCTCTGAATAGAACTTGAGAGCTCTCACAGGGCAGAGGTACCTTTCGGGTTCTTCAGGATTGACCAATTGGGAAAGGTCCTTAATTTAAAACTCTCTTGGCCAAGGTCTAGACGGGTCTTCGTTCTTGGCTAAGAAACCAAAGTAGACATACATACTGCCTTCCCTTAGCAAAGCCTACTCTTTTGTCAATCGCATGTAGCTCACTTTTCTCCTGGAAGTGAGCCAGAGCTACCAAAAAAAGAGTCTTTTTCGTGAGATCCTTCAAGGAGATGTTCGCCATCGGGTTCAAAGGACTGAGACCGTAACTCATCTCAGCACTTTTTGTCAAGATTCCACGCCACTGGTCTCTTCTGGTCTCTTTTTGACATATTAAATGATCTAATCAGATCTGAAAGGTCTTGACTCAAAGACACTTCAAGACCCCTATGTCGAAAGAAAAAAGTTAACATGGCTCTAATACCTTAATGGTAGGTACAGCAAGCTTTTTTCTCTGTGGAGGAACAAGAGAAAATCGCCATCAAGCTATAGAATTTATTTAAGAAGAAGACACGCCTTTCTTCGACACCAGGACCTAAACTGTGTCCACAAGGGGCCTGGTAAACATTGTCGGAGGATTTCTTTTGGCTTTACGATAGCTTCCGGCCTCTCTTGAAAAGATCTTTCTGATGAGTTCCTGACAGTCTGCAGGCGACAAGATGAAGAGCGGACAAGTTTTGGTGGAACCTCTGAAAGTGCGGCTGTCTGAGTAAATCTGGTCTCTCTGGCAGAAGTCTCGGAAAGTTTGACAGTAGGTTTAGAAGGTCCGGGAACCATTCCCTGGACGGCCAGAATGGAGCCACCAGAGTCATCCTTACGTTTGATGGCTTGAGAACTTGAGATTACTTGCCGCAGGATCTTGAACGGGGAAAGGCATACAGGTCCAGGTCCGACCAGTCCATGAACATTGCATCCACGAAAACCGCTTTGTTGTCTGGAACTGGAGAGCAGTAAAGGGGCAGCCGAGTCGTTTTGTCGGTTGCAAAGAGATCTATGAGCGGACGCCCCCATATCTTCCAAAGCTCCTCGCAAACTAGGGGATGTAAAGTCCACTCGTTGGATAGGACCTGGTTCTTTCTGCTGAGAAGGTCCGCTGCCACATTTTTTCTCCCCTTGAATGAATCTCGTCACTAGTCTGGTCCCGATCTCCTCAGGTCCAAACTAGAAGCTCCTCGAGGTCTCGAAGGAGGGACCACAGTGAGTGCCCCTGTTTCGAATGTATGCCAGAGCGGTCGTGTTGTCCGCCTGGATCAAGACGCATTTGCCTTCCACTTCTTTTTGAAAGGCTAACAGGGCTAAGTGAACCGCTTTTAGTTCCTTTCGACTGATATGCCAGTTTCTCTCTTCTCTTGCCACTGGCCCAGAAACTTCTTTTGTCCCCATAGTCGCTCCCCAGCCCTTGTCCGAGGCGTCGGAAAAAGAGTTAGGTCTGGGTTCGAAGCTGAAGAGGAAGTCCTTGTGACAGCCTTCCTTCTGACCTCCACCAACGGAGGCACTCCTTTATCTTTTCTTGAAATGGCGAATGTGAAGGAGTCCGGGAACTGTTTCTGGGCCACTTCTTTGCAGGTAAAACTGCAGTGGTCTCAGGTTTAAGCGCCCCAGTTTTACAAACTTCTCCACTGAAGTTAAGGTTCCCACGAGGCTCATCCATTCGTTCAGAGTGAACAAATCTTCCTCTGCAGAAAGTCGCCATTCGATCTTCTGCAGGCATGAGGCTATCCGTTGGTTGGACAGAAAAGCCTGAAAAGTCTGAGAGTCCAGACTCACTCCCAAATAGACAATCTGCTGACTGGGAGTAAGGCAAGACTTCTTCTCGTTGATAATGAGGCCTGGAGACTTCTTCGTTAATTGAAGAGTCTTTGATAGGTCCTCCAAACAGCTCTCCCTCGAAGCAGCTTTGAGCAGCCAATCGTCGAGGTACATGGAAACTCGAATTCCTTCCAGGTGAAGATGTCTGGCTTGACAACAGGATCCTTGTGAAAACTTGCGGGGCTGTCGACAGACCAAGCAGATTGGAACGGAACTGATAAACCTGTCCTCAAGATAATAACCTCAGGAACTTCCTTGAAGCTGGGTGTATCGGACGTGAAAATAAGCGCCTTGGAGGTCTATCAAACCATCCAATCCCCTGATGTAAAGACGCCAAGACCGACTGAGTTGTCTCCATGGAGAATTTTGTCTTCTGAACGAAGACATTCAAACTCACGCCCAGGACGGTCTCCATCCCCTGATGCTTTCGTGAAAACCAGGAACAGACGATTGTAGAAACCTGGAGATAGAGGGGCATGAAGCAGTTCTATCGCTTCCTTCTCCAGCATGGCTCGGACTTCTGAGTGAAGGGCGTCTAGTTTCCGGAGTTGTTTACGCCTGTAAAGAAACTGGAGCCTCCACTAAAGGAGGTTTGGAAAGGAAGGGGATGGCATATCCTTCTTTTAAAACTTGGATCGTCCAAGGGTCTGCCGAGATCTGTTTTACTCTTGCCAGAACCTTTGCAGTCTGGCTAACAGCTGAATGGAGGACAAAAGGTTCATTTCTTCTGGGATAATTTGAGGTTCTAGGCGTGGCTTTGCCTTTTCCTCTGGCCCTGCCAAAAACACATTTAGAGGGTCTTCCTTTATACTGTCCAAATTTGAGAAAGCTGGGGGACGAAACAATTTACACAGAAGCGGTAGAAAGCACAGGTCTGTTTCGCTTTCTTGGCAGACTCGACAAAAGATCCTGGGTTGACTTCTGGGCTAACGCCTGGGAAATTGCAGCAACCAACTCTTTCCTGGGAAACAGATGAGCCTTGTTTAAAGGAGAAAACAAAGAGCAGACTTCTGGCTTGAAGAAACACCTTTTGCTAGGAAGGAGCACCAAAGTTGCCTCTTTTTGAGAACCCTGTCGTAAATAAAGAGGCCAGTTCTACTGCACTGTCACCAGAGATGCCCTATCCATGCAATCCACTAACCTACCACATCATCCAAGAGCTCGGAAGGAAGATTAAAATTTAATCTTCCTGGCTAAGGCCTGAAAATCTCAGTCCAGGAAGCTCACAATTTCAAGAGTCCAAGACACCTAAAAAACTTGATCCAGTTCGAGGACGTAAAGAAGACCTTGACAGAGAATTCAGTGCGGTCCTCCATTGGCATCCATGAGACTGGAGAAGTCCCCTGTGCGGAGGCAGCCACACCTAGGGAAAACATTTCCCAGTCTCATACCAACTCCGGTCACGGAAGGAACGACGAGGAAGGGGAAGACAGAAGACGTTCTTTCCAATTTCCTCTTCTCGGCCAGCCAAGCATCCATCTTCTTAAGGCCTTTCTTCGCCGAGACGAACAGGACAAGTTTGGTAAAGTCCGAAGAAGAAACAGAAGCCTTGTCCTCTTGTACTGGGACCCAGGAGACGGAGGAGCCGCAGGCGAGAACGTAATCAGGGAAGTTCTCAATAAAGAACTTCAAGAGCTTCTTGTAGGAAGAGAGTTGCGCGGAGACTTCTCCTCCTTACACTGCTCCTCTAAGCCCGAGAGGAGTTCGTCAGAAATTGGGGATAAGTCCAGCTGGACAACATCTTCATCCAAGTCTCCTTGAACTGAGACTTGAGTTACACGAGCGGGGCTGGAAGGCTAGTGACATATTCTTGCTGTGTCACCGAAAGAGTTTGAGCCTGTTGAGGAGCCATCGGAGGCGCCAAAGGAGGCATAGTTGATACAGCAATAAGGTGGCGCCAAAGGCGGAGCCGTCGGGTACCACAACGACAGGAGGCGTCAATGAAGGCGCAAGCGGCGGCGCTACCGAGCGCAGACATAGTCAATCCGCAGGCAGGCGCCGCTTTATCACAGGAGGCGCCAAGGAGGCGAATCGGCACAGCAGCCAAAGGTGGCGCCAACGGAGGCGCAAGCGGCGGCGCTACCGGGCGACAGAACTCAGGAGTTGAGGTGGCGCCACTGGCATCGTGAGGAGGAGCCAAAGAAGAGACTTGATTTTTAGACAAAAGTTGTAAAATCGAGTCCAAACGGGCGTTAATTCCGTCAATCAAAAGCTGTTGAGGTTCATCGAATGCTGGAGCAGGCGCCACAGGAACAGGAGTCACAGGAGTCGCTGGCGCCAAAAGGAGCAGGCCTCTCAGATGTAATCGTCTGATAGGGAGGATCCACCGATAATTGCAATGAGACGAGTCCGATTCTAAGAAAGCTCTCCGGTTCTGCCCAAAAGCTACAGGAGGGGGAAGGATCCTCCAGAAGAGCCTTCTTCAGGAATCTTCAATGGAGAAAGCAGAAAAGACCTCTTCAAAGGTCTAGAAGAGTCGAAAGCGCCAACCTCTAGGCGGGGAGGAACTCCAACTGGATCCACTGACACTCTCCGCTCCTCACCTTTTTCGGTGGTGAGGGCCAGCAGCCTGGGAAGCGGCAACAGGACTGCTTGAGGGGCAAACTCGGGAGCAGGTCCCACTCACCTCCAATATTTTCGCATGCCTTCTCCCTGAACCTGGGAGCCTGACAGGGCCTAGACCTGGGAGCGTGAATGGGCCGAGAAGCTACCTCTCCACAACACTTACACAAGGCACAACACTGATTATCACTGCGGTCTACTAACTGCTGCAAATTGTCCCCATTTTCTGCATGGAAGACATAAACGCATTAAGGACTGACACGGTATCAGGATTGGTAGAAACGGTGTCCAGGGTAGGTAAAACTACAGGAACTACAGGGGAGCAGGGATAATAGGATTTACGAAAACCTCTTGACTACCTCCTGACCTCGAAGACCTAGAAGAGGCCTTCCTAATCCTATCTCTTTCTAGCTTCTTTGTACTTCCCCCAAAGCACTCCAGTCAGACAAAGTTAGAAGTTCACACTTTACAAGTCAAATCAGCAGAACATTTTTGCCCTGCATGAAAAGCTAAAAGTGTGCGGATCTAGACTAAGCTTACTCAAGTCTGGTTTTGCAGCCTTTGCTGCAAAACCGATACCACTAGAACCAGAATCAGACATAATAGTCTAACTAATAATAACTCTGAAAGAAAAGCAATAACTAGCGCCAGCAAAAACAACAAACCGAGTACTTCACCAAAAAAGGAATTAGAGTCAGTTCGAATTGTTGAGAATTTATACCAGCAGCAGAACCGTATTACCGGTTCGCACGGCAAAAACTAATGCGCGTGTTCTTGGGACGGTTCCCGATACCCCGATAGAGGGGGGGGTAGAGGATCAGTTTTGTAACGATAAGCTTAGCGAAATTTGAATACTGCCGTGACGTCAAAGACGACAGCTATATGTAACTACCGGGTAAGTTGTATAAGTGAAACCACTTCTCTACTTCTTCTCCTCCCTAAAAGTAGCCATTCCAATATCTCTAAAATCAGTGGGTTTAGAGAGTAAAAAGGTTCTAATGACTGAAGAACACTCCTTAGTCACAATATATGGTAAAACTGTTTCCATTCTGAATTAAAATTTCCTTTAAAGCCTTTAAAATTGCATACAGCTCTGCTGTAAAAAATAGATGAAACAGATGATAATCTCCCACTTCTTTCTATATCAGGAAAGGCCACTCCAAAGCAGACTCCAGCATTTGACTGTCATTGAGCCATCCGTGAAAACTGCAATGGAGTTATTTTGCAAGGAATGTTCTAAAAATATTGACTGCATGGCCTCACTAGACAATTGTGTCTTGGTAAAATGAAACTTTATCTCTGGAAGGTTCAAAGAGTTGGGGGCTAACTGAATATCTTTTGGGTAAAATCTCCATCCTTGGCATGTTTAATTCCCTGACTGTAAAATTTACTCTAAAAGCAAATGGTTGATGTTCCTTGGGACAATTTTCATAAAACTGCCAATACCTTTAATTTCTCTTACAAATGCTGGTTAAAGACTTACGGAGCCTCTGAAATCTGTACCAGCTCTGAACCAGCAGATGATGGTAATGAAGATCCAGAGGCATCTCACCAGCATCTCCAAGCATGCTCTTGGTGGGAGATAATTTAAATCCTCCTGTACACAATCTTACTCCTTCATGATGAATTGAACGGAACATTTTAAGGCTATTTGGCTTTGCAGAAGAGTACTCTTCACACCCATAATTTGATTCTACAAAGACCAAGGCTTTATATAATCTCAAAACATCTGACTTTGGTCTGCACCCCAAGAAGTGTGAGACAGAATTTTCAGCACATTCATTGATTTCAAGCATTTTGTCTTAATATACTTCAGATGTGGAATCCAGGTCAGTTTGCTATCAAAAATAAACCCAAGAAACCTTGTTTCACCAACACATGGAATTCTCTGCTTATGTATGAACAAATAAGGATCAGGATGGAATCCTCTTATTCGGCAAAAGTGCAAGGTTACAGTTTTACAAGCAGAAAATCTAAAACCACTCATCTCAGTCCACTTTACTGTATTATTAATGCAGAGCTGAAGGCGACGATCAGCCACTGCCAACCTTGTTGCTGCAAAGGATATCGAAAGGTCATCAAAAAAAAAATGGTATATGTATGTTATATCTATGGAATTATTTTGAAACCCCTTTGATTGCCAACGCAAAAAGGTTACACTTAAAATACTTTCCTCTGGTACTCTTCTTCTTGATTGAATACATCTGATATTGTCACTCCAACTTGAAAATGGGAAACAACCTATTTTTTAAAAATGCCTTGATAAAAGAGGCAAATTGCCTCTCAGGTTACATTTAGAAAGAACCTCAGAATGCCATATCTCCATGTTGTAATATACTGCTTTTCTAGATCAAAGAAAACAGTAATGTGATGCTGCTTGTTACAAAAGCTTCACATATTGATAGACTGATTGATTGATTATTTAAAAAACTGGCATCACAACACCTTGGTTATTGATGCCATAATAAATTAATAAAATGAAAAAAAAAAAATAAACAAGTTTAAAAGTAGTTTCATTTGACAAATATCTAAACATATACAGTAATATCCCAAATTTGCGAGATTCGAGTTCTCGTGAATTCACAGACACGTTAACTTTTCATTGGAACCTAACTAATTGTCACACGAAGTTTTCACAGACACGTTAGAACATTTGTGAATACTGAGGAAACCCTGCAAAAGTGTTTATGTTTAATTTTCTATGTAATTTATAAGAAAAACAATTTTTATGTGTAACTTAAATAACATTAAATAATAAAAGCAATAACTTCTCTTAAATAATATAAGCAATAAACAGTCTCTCTCTCTCTCTTTTACTGAGATGAGAGAATTTTTATGGTACATGTATATGTTCATTTGTTTTGTGTGATACATAAATTTTTTACCTAATAATAAGTACTAATTTTCAAATATCAATAAGATTAATAAGATTAAATAATAATAACAATAATAATAATAATAATAATAATAATAATAATAATAATAATAATAATAATAAAACTGTAATTACAAAATTCGTATGTGATTTATATTTTAAATTAAAAAATTTCTTTCCCCACATCTTTTGTAAGAACCTCTAGGGCAAAGCTGTCAGACATGTCGATTTAACATGACAAGAAGGGGGAGTGTTGCTCATCAGCGGGTCAAAGAAGGGGGTGTGTTGCTGATTAGCGGGTCAAAGAAGGGGGAGTGTTGATGATTAGCGGGTCAAAGATTTCTTATGTAATTCTCTCTCTCTCTCTCTGTGTCCTTAATAATTCATAAAAAAAATTATACTCTCTTAAGTAAGGACAACTGTTATCTCTCTCTCTCTCTCTCTCTCTCTCTCTCTCTCTCTCTCTCTCTCTCTCGTTCATAGCATAATCTACGCATTACTGTTTTTCTGTAAGTTTTAAACATTTAACAGTAGATAATTTTAAATTGATCTAATTTTATCTGTACTTTCTACAAAAAGCAAATGTATACAGCTCTAAAACATAGAGACACAAAGCATTTCAGAACAAAGAGAAAGAGACAGAATAAAGAAGTTTTTAAAAACGAGGTTGAGAAGACTTCTAAAAATAGATTGGTTGAATGGTGAAAGAGAGAGAGATACAGTATACTAATCTTCACACTCTCCTAAATTCTTACGTCAACCATTTATTTCTTTTTTTAAGGGTAATGTATTAAGCTAACTTTTAAATGAAATTACAGTAACTTTAATTTCATTTAAAAGTTAGCTTAATAATTTGGGAGCAAGATTAGGGTCATGTTTACTGTTTAAACTTTAGAAATAAGCATTTACTAGCATTTTTTGAGACCGTGCCTTTAAAACTGCATATAGCTCTGCTGTAAAAATAGATGAAACAGATGATAATCTCCCACTTCTTTCTGTATCAGGGAAGGCCACTCCAAAGCAGACTCCAGCATTTGACTTTGGGCCATCCATGAGAACTGCAATGAGTTATCATTTTGCAAGGAATGTTCTAAAAATATTGACTGCATGGCCTCACTAGACAACTGTGTCTTGGTAAAATGAAAATATCTACAAAACTTTACCTCTGGAAGGTTCAAGGAGAGGGGGGGGGAGCTAACTGAATATCTTGCGGGTAAAATCTCCATCCTTGGCATGTTTAATTCCCTGACAATAAAATTTACTCTAAAAGCAAATGGTTGACATTCCTTGGGGCAATTTTCATAAAACTGCCAATACCTTTAATTTCTCATGCAAATGCTGGTTAAAGACTTACGGAGCCTCTGAAATCTGTACCAGCTCTGAACCAGCAGATGATGGTAATGAAGATCCAGAGGCATCTCACCAGCATCTCCAAGCATGCTCTTGGTGGGAGATAATTTAAATGCTCCTGTACACAATCTTACTCCTCCATGATGAATTGAATTGAACATTTTAAGGCTATTTGGCTTTGCAGAAGAGTACACTTCACACCCATAATTTGATTCTACAAAGACCAAGGCTTTATATAATCTCAACATCTGAGTTTGGTCTGCACACCAAGAAGTGTGAGACAGAATTTTCAGCACATTCATTGATTTCAAGCATTTTGTCTTAATATATTTCAGATGTGGAATCCAGGTCAGCTTACTATCAAAAATAAACCCAAGAAACCTTGTTTCACCAACGCATGGAATTCTCTACTTATGTATGAGCAAATCTGGATCAGGATGGAATCCTCTTATACAGCAAAAGTGCAAGGTTACAGTTTTACAAGCAGAAAATCTAAAACCATTCATCTCAGTCCACTTTACTATATTATCAATGCAGAGCTGAAGGCGACAATCAGCCACTGCCAACCTTGTTGCTGCAAAGGATATCGAAAGGTCATCAAAAAAAAAAAATGGTATATGTATGTTATATCTGCGGGAATTATTTTGGAAACCCCTTTGATTGCCAACGCAAAAAAGGTTACACTTAAAATACTTTCCTCTGGTACTCCTTCTTCTTGATTGAATACATCTGATATTGTCACTCCAACTTGAAATGGGAAACAACCTATTTTTTAAAAATGCCTTGATAAAAAGAGGCAAATTGCCTCTCAGATTACATTTAGAAAGAACCCTCAGAATGCCATATCTCCATGTTGTAATATAAGCTTTCTCTAGATCAAAGAAAACAGTAATGTGATGCTGCTTGTTGGCAAAAGCTTCACATATTGATAGACTGATTGATTGATTATAGCTACTAAAACTGGCATCACAACATCTAGGTTATTGATGCCATAATAAATTAATAAAATAAAGCCAAAAAATTAAAAATAAATATGTTTAAAAGTAGTTACATTTGGCAAATATCTAAACATAGACAAGCAAACTTTTCATTAGAACTAATTGTCACATGAGTTTTTCACAGACACGAGAACATTTGCGAATACTGAGGAAACCCTGCAAAAGTGTTTATGTGTATTTTTTTATATAATTTGTAAGTTTTCACGCTTTTATGTGTAACTTAAATAACATTAAATAAGAAAAGCAATAATTTTTTTTGTCTCTCTCTCTCTCTCTTTTACTGAGGTGGGAGAATTTTTGTGGTACATGTACAGTAATGTTTATTTGTTTTGTGTGATAAATACATTTTTACCTAATGATAGTACTAATTTTCAAATAATAATAATAATAATAATAATAATAATAATAATAATAATAATAATAATAATAATAAAACTGTAATTACAAAAGTTGTATGTGATTTATATTTTAAATAAAAAAATTTCTTTCCCCACAACTTTTGTAAGAAGCTCCAAGGAAAAGCTGTCAGACATGTCGATTTAACATGACAAGAAGGGGGAGTGTTGCTGATTAGTGGGTCAAAGAAGGGGGAGTGTTGCTGAATAGCAGGTCAAAGAAGGGGGAGTGTTGATGAATAGCAGGTCAAAGCTTTCTTACATAATTCTCTCTCTCTCTCTCTCTCTCTCTCTCTGTCCTTAATAATTCATACAAAATTTTACTCTCTTAAGTAAGGACAACTGTTATCTCTCTGTCTCTCCCTCTCTCTCTCGTAGTTAGCGCAACCTACATATTACTGTTTTTCTGTGTGTCTTTAACTGTACAGTAGACAATTTTAAATAGACCTAATTTTACCTGTACCGTCTACAAAAGTAAATGCGCCGTTCTAAAACATAGACATAGAGTATTTCAGAACCAAGAGAAAGAGACAGAATAAAGAAGTTTTTAAAAAAAAGAGGTTGAGAAGACTTCTAAAAATAGATCAGTGGAATGGGGAGAGAGAGAAATAGTATACTAATCTTCACACTCTCCTATATTCTTACATTGACCATTTATTTCTTTTTTTAAGGGTAATGTATTAAGCTAACTTTTAAATGAAATTACAGTAATTTTCATTTCCTTTAAAAGTTAGTTTAATACTAAATTTCCATCTTCTGATATCGTAAAAATAACCTCTCTCTCTTTCTCTCTCTCATGTTATTCTCTCTGTCTCCGTAATAAATCATAAATAATTTAACTTGATATTTCAAGAAAGGACAATCTCTCTCTCTCTCTCTCTCTCATAGTTAGTGCTCACACATTTTTACAACTTATTATTTCTCTGTACGTCTTTCCCTGTACAGTAGATAGTTTACTGTGACCTAATTTTACCTGTACCGTCTATGAAGTGTAAATGCGCTAGTGTGGCAAATACGTTCTAAAACATAGAGACATAATAACTAAGAGTTGTATTAG